>NW_005871068.1:7865117-7902510 GCF_000147115.1 Myotis lucifugus
CCTCAGTCAGACTGGCCAGGCACCCCAGTGGGGACCCCCACCCTGATCCAGGACACCCTTCAGGGCAAACCAGCTGGCCCCCACCCGTGCACCAGGCCTCTATTCTATATAGTAAAAGGGTAATATGCCTCCCGGCACCGGGATCAGCGGAGCCGCGAGGGCTCCCGGCACCAGGATCAGCGTGACAGGGGGCAGCGCCCAAACCCCCTGATCGCCCTGCGGCTCTGTGTGTGACAGGGTGCAGAGCCCCAACCCCCCCACCCCACGGGCCCTGCTCTGTGTGTGACGGGGTAGAGCCATAACCTCCCCATCAGCCCTGCCCTGAGTGTGAGAGTGGCGGCACCCCAACCCCCTGATCGGCCCTGCTCTGTGTGTGACAGGGGGCGGTGCCCTAACTCCCCTATCGGCCCTACTCTGTGAGTGACAGGGGGGAGCTCCTCAACCCCCTGATCGGCCCTGCTCTGTGCGTGACAGGGGGGAGCTCCCCAACCCCCTGATCGACCCTGCTATGTGCGTGACAGGGGGTGGCGCCGCAACCTCCCCATCAACCCTGCCTTGAGTGTGACGGGGGCGGCGCCCCAACCCTCCAATCGGCCCTACCCTGAGCCTGACCAGGGGCTGCACCTAGGGATTGGGCCTGCCCTCTGCCACCCGGGAGCAGGCCTAAGCCAGCAGGTCATTATCTCCCGATGTCCAAGTTCCACAAGTCATGCAGCCACTACTTGGCCTTCTCTATTAGCACAGGAACGCTTCTCCTAAATCCTTCCACCAGCATCACCAGCTATTGGAGCAAGGGCACTGCAAGCACTGTCCCCAGGTTGGCTCTTCCATGACAGTCAACCACAGCCAGCAGGGACATCGGCCTTCCCTCAACGAGCTGAGACACTCTGCAGAGAACTGTTAGGTCGCCGAAGGAGGAACGCACGAGGACAGAGTGGTGAGGGATTACGAATTTATTACATCATCCGCACACCAGGTGGCTGAGCCTGAATGGCTCCAGCCTACATAGGATTTTCTTTTAAATGATGTTGCTCTAATGCTATTTAAGTTTCCTACCAAAGTCAAGGTTGCATCTGGTGCTGTGTATGTATGGGGGAAGGGGCAGGTTTGGGGAGGGAGACTGTTGGGAATATCAGAAGAGACTCACTATTTTCACTTGTTTAAGAATTAGTTAGGATGATAATGTTGCAGAATAGTACACCGAATAGAAAACTTGTCAAGGTTATTTGCTAATTGAAACTGAATTACTGACAACAGTTGTGAAAATGACTGTCACAAATTCATTTCAAATTAAAAAAAAAGCACACAAAACTAAAAATGGCCTATTTTAATTATTTTCTGCACACATTTTATTGTTAGTACACCCATGAGTTTGCCTGCCCATTCTAGTAAAATGTATGTTTTTTTCCTTTTTCCTCTTCTCTCAATGTCATGATTTTTATCCTTTTATTACTGATAGAAGCAAGCATTTATTTTTAAATTGTAAAACCAGTATTACTATCCTTCCACTAATTAATTCTATCTCTGTGGTTGTATTCATAAAGTATTAATTTTCTGCATCTTGATGTAGAAACAAAACTGTTTAAATTGCTCCCTGATATGTTAAGCATGAAGAAAAAAAATACATATGTTCTCTTCACTGTCAAGATTCGTCTGTTTTAAATTTTTCTAAAGCACAAAGCACTAGGCCCTGGCCAGGTAGCGCAGTTGATTAGAATGTCATCTCAATACACCAAGGTTTTGGGTTCAATCCCTAATCAGGGCATATACAAGAATCAACCAATGAGTGCATAAATAAGTGGAACAACAAATCAATATTTTTCTCTTTCTCCTCTCTCTTTCTCTCACTCCCCTCTCATCAATAAATAAAAATAATAATTTAAAGCACAAAATGTTATTAATGAAGCACTTAGCATTAAACTCCCAACAGCCTGATATAAAAATGACAACAATAAGCCACCAGATAAAGAGAAACATGGGAAGTGGTGAGAGCAGGGGAGAGATCTTTGTACTTTTAATGGAATTTTATATGTGCTGGTTCCTTATTGTGCCAGAGATCTAAAGAAAAGGCAAGTGAATAATCTTTTTCATCGATTCCAAAGAGTTTAGAAAACAATGGAGGAGGTCTGGGGATGAGTAAGAGAGTGCGTGGATGAGAGCAAATTTTCTTATTAAATTTGCAAGCTTCCCCCAGAGATCCAAGGAAGTTCAGCAATAAAAATCAGAGACACTGTCTTGTTCCTTACTGATCCAACTGCAAAAAGTGGACTGTACCAAGAAAGAGGGCTGTCAGCGAACTCAGAATTAGAAACCCACTGGACAATCTTTGTCAGCAGAAGAGAAGGAGGAATCTATCAAGCCTGTCCCCAGTGGGAACTGAGTTTGTGCCAAAATCTGCTAAATGAGTAGGGGAAGCTGCACCTTTGGAATAATAAAGGTTTTCAGTTCAAAAGAATGTGCAGAAGAGGCTACTGGGGATGTCTTTGTGAACAAGAAATAACAGAATAAAGAAAAGGGTCCTTGCCCTGGCTGGTTTGGCTCAGTGGATAGAGCATAGGCCTGGGGACTGAAGGGTCCCGGGTTCGATTCTGATCAGGGGCACATGTCCAGGTTGTGGGCCCGATCCCCAGTGGGGGCGGGGGGGGGCATGTGGGAGGCAGCCGATTGGTGATTCTCTCTCATTATTGATGTTTCTATTTCTCTCTCTCCCTCTCCCTTCCTCTCTGAGGTCAATAAAAATAATTTTTTAAAAGAAAAGGGTGCGTTGGTATATATGATTTTAGAAGCACATTCAGTTCAAAGATCACATTTCATATATATCCTTTTGCCTGTTTCATAGGTCTTCACCTATATAGATGATACCACTGATTTGCCTGTCGGTAAGACATTTATGTGAAGTCTTTTTAAAATTGTTTTTATTTATTTTTACAGATAGAGGAAGTGAGAGGAATAGAGAGATAGAAACATCGATGAGAGAGAAACATCATCGATCAGCTGCCTCCTGCATGCACCCCTGTTGGGCATCCAGCCTGCAACCCAGGCATGTGCCCTGATCAGGAACGGAACTGGTGACCTCTTGGTTCCTGGGGTGATGCTCAACCGCAGAGCCACACCGGCTAGCCTGAAGTCTTTACATTTTCAGAGATGGACTGTACTGAGCCCAACCAAATCTCAAATCTTATCCCTCTTGAGACTAAAAACAGATATGTATGTGGTGACTGGCTATGGTTTAAAATAGTGTGTTTTTTCCAAGAAACCTACTTTCTCCATTTAAGAAACTTACTGACCCCAAAAGAAATCATAAACACATCCTACATACACAGAGTCCATACAAATATCACCCATTTCAATATATGAAAGACTTTCCACAAAAAGTAAATATGCTCATTGCTAAAGAATCAGATATAACTATATATAACAGCCAGATTTTTTAAGTTCAAGAATTAACATGAGCCCTAGCCAATTTGGCTCAGTGGATGGAGCGTTGGCCTATGGACCAAAGGGTCCTGGGTTCGATTCTGGTCAAAGGCACATACCTTGGTTGCAGACTCCTCCCCTGTCCTGGATCCTGGTCAGGGCTCATCTGAGAGGCAACCAGTCCATGTGTTTCTCTCACATCAATGTTTCTCTCTGTCTTTCCCTCTCCCTTCCACTCTCCCTAAAAATCAGTGGAAAAATATCCTTGGATGAGGATTAACAAAAAACAAATAATAAAATTTTTTTAAAAAAAGAATTAACATGATTATTGCACTGGGCATCACCCATTTGTGCAGAGTACCACCCTTCCTTCCCCCTTTTCCAGCCTGCTGTGACCCAGGAGGCTTCCCCATCAGTGGGCTTTCCTTCCCTCTAGTTCAGGTTCAGTTTGGCCTTAGGACTTACTGGCAGAAGATAGGAAAGAGAGGAGTGAGGTGCACGGGATGGCCCTCCAACCAACTGAGCCACCCGGCCAGGGCCCAAAGTCCAATTTTAAATTGATAATTATTCGTTCTTGCCTTAAGTAGAGTTATACAACTGATCATTGAAAAACTCAGACTAAGGAACATTGGTGATATTTTTTTTCTCTTTTTTTAAGTATTTTTTATTGATTTCAGAGAGGAAGGAAGAGGGAGAGATAGAAACATCAATGATGAGAGAGAATCATTGATCAGCTGCCTCCTGCATGCCCCCTATCCCCCCCCCCCCCCAATGGGGATAGAGCTCGAAGCCCGGGCATGTGCTGTGACCGGGAAGCGAACCATGACTTCCTGGTTCATAGGTCAATACTCAACCACTGAGTCACTTACTTTTTTCTCTTAATAGATGAATGCCCACCCTGTTTTCTTAGTGGTACAGATCCTGGATCTCTCAGGCATTGGACTACAATGGAAGAGGAATAAAATGTCTTCCTGTCTTTTCTCTGGGTTGTTCTAATGAACCAAAGCATGAGTAAGGAATTATTTTTTCTTTACCCGGTTTCATGAGCCATAGCATTGTGAGAAATTCCTCCGGATTTTAGCAATAATGTATCTGTTCATCTTTATTAAGCTCTTTTTTAGTTGTTATTATGTGTGAATGTTCATAAGAGTTTTCTGTGAGATGTTAGGAGAATCTACAGAGACACTTCTTTAAATTCCCCCATTGCTTTTTCTACATTTTAAATTATAAGCCTAAGTGAAGAAAGTTAGGTAATAAGGGCAAAATTGGTACCAAGAAAGATATCAGATCATATTATAATATCTAAAATGTTGTCAGCTTTTTGTTTCCTTTTACCTATCATATGGGACAATTTGCCTATTTCTGGAGACTTCTTGATTACTATGAGCCATCTTCTGTGGATACTGCAGTCTAAATTAAGAAATTATAGAAATGAAAAATTTCACTTTCATTTACATATCTTTAGCTCCTCCAAACTCTGTTCTTTTTGTTGTTGTGAATCCTCATCTGAGGATATTTTTTCCATTGATTTTTCAGAGGGAGTGAAAGGGGGAGAGAGAGAGAGAGAGAGAGAGAGAGAGAGAGAGAGAGAGAGAGAGAGATGTGAGAGACACATCAATTGGTTGCCTCCCACACATGCCCCAACTGGGGCCAGGGATTGAGCCTGCAACCCAGGTACATGCCCTTTACCTGGAATCAAACCCAGGACCCTCCAGTGAACAGACCAATGCTCTAACCACTGAGAACACCAGCTAGGGCCAAACTCTGTTTTTTATAAGTTAGCATGTAATGGCCTTGCAATATATAAACTTAATTTTATAACTAGCTACATAGTTTGTAGGGCCCAATGCAAAATGAATTGCTGGGACCTCTTGTTCAAAAATATTTAGTAATTTCAAGATGGCAACAGCAGAGAATTAAACCAATCCCCTCTAAACATGGGGCCCTGTGCAGCTGCATGGACCTCATGTACATGAAAGCAGCCCTGTGCAGTTTCCTCAATATATTTTCACTGCATTAACGTATTTTAACATTTCAACCTTTTGGGATTATTTTAAAGAAAGAGCCTATATGAAAAATGGCCAAAAGGAAGCTTCCTGCCATATGAAAGCCATTAATTTGTGCATTTAATTATTTGTATTTTAAAAAATGGGGAAAAGCCTGGCCAGTGTGACTCAGTGGTTGAGCATCAACCTATGAACCAGGAGGTCATAGTTCACTTCCTGGTCAGGGCACATTTCCGGGTTGTGGGTTCGATCCCCAGTGTGAAGCATGCAGGAGGCAGCAGATCAATGATTCTCTCTCGTCATTGATGTTTCTATCTCTCTGTCCCTCTGCCTTCCTCTCTGAAATCAATAAAAATATATTTTAATGGGAAAAAATCCTAATTTTTTCTTCTAGTATTTAATGTTGGAGGAAAAGTCTTTGCAAACAAATGCATGTGCTTTCTTTCATTAGCCATTCCTTCATTTACAAATACTTACTGAGTAGCCACTCTCGGCAAGCACTGGTCCAGACACGGGGCTAAATCAGTGAACAGGTGCACAGGGGAAAAGCCCTGCCTTTGTGGAGTTTATAAATAATGGATGAAGTTATGATCAATTTCCTAACCTTTGCAGGGAAAGCTCTCCTGAAGGCTGACAATGTTTTCAGTCTTTTCCTCCACCATCTGTTAGCACACTTTGCACACTATATTAAAGAAGCAAATAAATATTTAAAATTTTATTATGATGCACAGTTGGAGCAAAATGGGGAAACTTCATCCTAACATACAACCCTCCTGTGCTCATAGAACTTTTTGAAAATACAAGAGCAAGTGCAAACTTCTATGTAACTTATGTGGATCACTTAGATATGAATGAAAAATGTTTCCCCATAACCCCTTGACTAATGAATAATCAAGGTTTTGTGGCAAGTTTTAGGCTTATTTCAGTCACCTTCTTTCATAACCAGGCATCAGTGTTGTGTCTAGTCCCTGATTAAATTTTTTAAAAAGGGGGGTGGGGAGGCGGGGAGAAGAGGAGCAAAAACAAAACTGTTCATCTAATGTGAACACTAATGGCAAAAGTAGAAAATATATTTACACCTGGAACTCTGAGACTTTAAAAGTTTATATTCAAACAAGTATTCCTGAAATTCTGTGAACTGGCTACTGGCCAGGATAGTATTTATTGACAAGACAACAGCATGTAGTTATTAGGGGCTTTGAGCTTTGTATCAGACATTCTGCCATTCTGATTCTGAATTCAAGTCCCTAAACTTCCCCAAAATCAGGGCACAAAGGGATAAAGAGGCAGAGCACAGAGGACTTTTAGGGCAGTGTAACTACTCTCTGTATGATGCAATGGTGGATACATACCATTACGTGTTTGTCCAAATTCCTACTATGTACAACACCAAGAGTGAACCTTCATGTGAACTATGGACCTTGGGTGATAATGATGTGTCAATGTAGGTTCATTACTGTAAGAAATGTACCATTCCTGTGCAAGATATTGATAATGGGGGAGGCTGTGCATATTGGGGACAAAGTATATATGGGAACTCTCTGTACCTACTGTTCAATACTGCTGTGGACCTAACACTGATCTAACACTGGCTCAGTGGTTGAGCATCAACCTATGTACCAGGAGGTCATGGTTCCATTTCTGGTCAGGGCACATGCCCAGGTTGTGGGCTCGATTCCCAGTGTGGGGCATGCAGGAGGCAGCCAATCAGTGATTCTCTCTCATCATTGATGTTTCTATCTCTCTCTCCCTCTCCCTTCTTCTCTGAAATAAAAATATTTTTAAAGATAAAAAATATAAAATCTACTTAAATAAAAGGCCCACATAACTCTTTGAATCCATTACCTCCTTAGCCCAAACATACTCTCATCTTTAGTTGGACTTTCAATAAAATACAGTTTAAGCCTTTCTATGCATATGTAGCAGGCTCGATTCAACTCTTTGAAATTTAAAGGATCTCCAAATGCCTTGAAATATCTCAAAGGATGAAGAAAATACTGAGAAGAGAATGACGAGGAGGTGAATAGCTGGTGAATGTTCTTTTATTCAGACAATGTACAAGTACAAATTATTGATATAGCTCCTTAAATTACCATATCCACCATGAACTCCTTAGGAGTGGAGATAAGTGGGTACTGGAAGAGCTTTTCAAAAGTGAGTTTCATTGAGTTACTGTCTTAGTCATTTCAGGCTGCCGTAACAAAACTCCACAGACTATGTGTCTTAAACAACAGACATTTCTTTTTCTCCCAGCTCTGGAGGCAAGTTCAAGATTGAGGTGCTGGCAAGGGAGGTTTCATTCTGAGTTCACCTTCTCTTAGCTTATCGGCAGCAGCCATCTTGCCATGTGATCACATGACCTCTTTTTTTAGTTCATGCAGAGAAAGAGAGTACAAGCTCTCTAGCGTCTCTTCTTATATTCCACTATAGGCCTGGTGCACAGTGCACTCCGGGGGGCAGGGGGAAAGGGGGTCCCTTACCCTCAGCCAGGCCTGCGCCCTCTCAAAGTCAGTCTGGGAGCCCTTGGGGGATGTCCAACTGACGAGTGGGCCTAAGCTGTCAGTCGGACATCCTTAGTGCTGCCACGGAGGCAGGAGAGGCTCCCACCACGGCTGCTGTGCTAGCCAGCCTTGAGCCCGGCTTCTGGCTGAGCGGTGCTCCCCCTATGGGAGCGCACTGACCACCAGGGGGCAGCTCCTGCATTGAGCGTCTTCCCCAAGGTGGTCAGTGCACATCATAGCAACCAGTCATTCTGCTGTTAAGTCAATTTGCATATTAGCCTTTTATTGTATAGGATTATTCAAAATAATCCCATTATGAGAGCCCCACCCTCATTACTTCATCTAAACCTAGTTACCACTCAAAGTACTATCACACTGGGGGTAAAGGTTTTAACATAAGGATTTTGGTGGAGCACAATTCAGCGCATAGCACCATTGTTCAAAGTTTGGTCTCAGTGCTACACCTAGAAGATAAAAAAGGGGAATTTTGTTTACAAAGCACTTATTCCATTCTGATGGTAAGTTAACGACTTCAATATATTACTTCATTTAATAGAACAAGCTACACTGGGAGGCTCAGAAAGATGAAATCACTTTCCCCAAGTCACAAAAGTAGTAAGCATTGCAGATTTAAACCCTGTCCCATTTCACCCCAGTGATATACTCTTTCTGCTAGCCCATGGGGCCTTTCTTAAATTTCAATATTTACTTCTTAGCTTATTTAAGAGTGACTAGGCCAGGGGTGGGCAAACTTTGTGACTCGAGGGCCACAATGGGTTCTTAAACTGGACCGGAGGGCCGGAACAAAAGCATGGATGGAGTGTTTGTGTGAACTAATATAAATTCAAAGTAAACATCATTACATAAAAGGGTACGGTCTTTTTTTTTTAGTTTTATTCATTTCAAACGGGCCGGATCCGGCCCGCGGGCCGTAGTTTGCCCACGGCTGATCTACACCTTGGTTTCTATCAGAGCCTGGGAACCTCTACTAACTGGAGGCTGCCAGACCCCAAACAAAGCCCTCACGTTCCTGAGAAGGCAGTGAGGTAGACAGGGCACACTGCTTATGATATCTGCCCTCACAAGCCTGACAACAGGAGTGGGATTCTGTGAGCATCTCTCTGCAGAACTGGGACCCCATCCAGTTAGACAAAGCCCTTCTCTCCCTGAGATCACCAGGCAGAAATGAGGAGGCTTCTCAGCCTTTTAACTCCCCCCTGGGGTTTCTCACGGTTAAGAATTGTGGTGGGAGTTTGTAAAGCTCTCTCATGTATGGGACAAGTGATCCCCTCTTTCCTCACTCAGGGACTTTACTGTGCTCCTAGAAAGTTGTGGGATTCCACCCTCCCTGACCAGAGGTTACTGTACTCAGGTCAAGTTCCATTCCTTGTGGAGACCTCCCACATGGAAGGAAGAGTGAACCACATTAGGCCAGGGATGTTTGGGTCCTGAGAGGGTGACCGCAAGGCTGAGTCTCTATGGAACAGCACTGTTCTGGAGTCAGCGGTCCCCACATCCCTCATTCAGTGTCCTCAACTTGATATCTGTCCAATCTAGGATCCACCCTCTCCTAAACTGAAGCCACTCTCCTTAGGCCAAGACCTTCACCTCACTGAGAATTATGAGTACAAGAAGGGGTGCACAATCAGAATGCTTTGCCTGGGCATTCTAGGTCTGAGAACAGGTTTGGGCAGGTTTCTGAATGACCCCCTACATTTGGGGGTGATTGTCTCTCCAGTCCTCATTCACAGGGATCCTCATTTTGTCTCCTGTCTCCTAGATGAACAGATTCCTGGGAAATGCCAATTTCTGCAAATTCTTGAGCAGTGTCCCTACTGCAAACCTTGCAGGTTCATGTGGCAGACTTGTGAGATAGGGAAACTGTAACATAAGGCAGGGGGCACACCATAGGGATGGGCTGTTAGAGAAAAATGACACTGGTTGCTCCTTCAACAGTCAGAGTTGGCCTTCTGACTTCTGTTACAATTGATTTAGCTCCTAACAGACAGGAGTTGTCAGGAGGGCTCTGGGAATCCCTGGTTTTGAAGTTATCTGACTCTGCAGATGGAAATAGTTACATTGTCACTGAATATGTTTCTCCTCTTTATTCGTAACTTTCACTTTCCTGTGGTGTTCTTAGTTGTTTTTGCTCTGTATTCCAACCCAATACTTTGGGCACAGAGTCCTTACTTTTATTCCCTGAGGTACATTTTGGAATATTAAGGAACACTAAGTCTGCTTCAGGTAGACAGGAGTAGAATGAACAGTTTGGGTTCTAGAGGAATTCAGGGCAGGAGCCTTCTCCCAGCCCTGTCACTTATTAGTCCTGTGAACTTGAGCATATTACCAAACTCCAAAACACAGAAATTGCAATAACCAAAAATGCTGCTTAGCAAGGATAATTTTGTAATACATCCTCATCAGACGATATAATATATAATCTGTGGGAGAATCTGTGGCTGCCCACTTTGATGAAGTTCCTCACTTCCAGGAGACTTCTGGGAGAAAAGGAGTATTGACTAATTACGCCACCATGACTAGGTGATATGTTCTCAAGTCTGACAACACGTACAGGGCTCTATGTGGCCCCCTTCTTTCTGGGAGATACACACCCACTCTTACTCCATGTCATCATATTGAATCCTGCTAGAAACGGGGTACCCTTCCTTTACTGAATGGGGCCTCCCCCATTAGTCCAAGGATGTTAAGTCCCTAAGACCACCCCCTTTTAAAAAATGAGGGTTAACCTTCACCTGGAAGCTCCGCCTCTGACCTTCCAGGTCCAACTACCGATAGGAACATTCTAAAGACATACCTGCTATGGAGCAGTTGGTTGCCTAATTCCACATACAGGATTTTTGCCATGACACTGTCATGCCTGGGATTTCATTCTCTGCTGATGATCCAGTCTGTACACCATCGTTCTCATCTCTTTGAAACCCTGCAGGCAAAATACAAGGAGGACTTGAGCCTGCCCGCTTTTGCCCGTGCCTCCCAGTGATAACAGTGGAGGAGGGATTAATTGCAGCCCTGTCAATTGTGGGTTATTTTGTATTCATTCAAGTTGTTTACTTTGACTCTGCCCCCTTCCTGGGATTCCACTCTCTGCTGAACTGGGCCTGCAGAAAAACACTTTCCAGTGGCCTGATTTGAAAGTCAGTTTTAGCCACAAACAACCTGACAGGGCCGAAGACTGAACCTCACAGGGCTGACCACTGGGATGGGACTCTATGGGATCTGACTGCTCTGGCTGGGCCCTGCCATAATCCTCATTAAGGTTTATCACTGCCATTTCTATGAGAACCCGATACTCCTTCCTCTAATGACCTGAGAACTCTGCTCTTAGACCAAGGCTCTTATCCCCCTAAGAAGCCAGAATATGGGGGGGGGGGGGTATGTTCAGCCTGACAGTGGTTTCTGAGGCTCTCTGTGTTTGAGAGCACATGGGACCGGTGTCCCTGTGACCTCCTATATTCTGGGGTGTTTGTCTCCCCTGTCCCCCCCCCTACTGGGGCCCTCATCTTGGTTCCTATCTCTTGGATTACAGGCTTCCTGGTAAATTCCGCATCTCTGCAAATTCTGAAGCAGTTTCCACTTTACGCGCCTTGCAGAGAATAGGTCCCTGTCCAGGAGTAAACTGTAGCACAAGGCAGGAGTCCCTGAGCAGGTGGTGGGCTTGTCTGGGGGGGGGGGAATGCATTGAACTATTCTTTCTCTTCATCAGCCAGATGAAGATTTTCACGTAACTTCTGTTCTGACAGGTTTACTTTCTACAGGGAAGGGACTGTCCAGGATAATTTTGAAAGCCCCTGACCTATTGAGGTTATCTAACATTTCAAATGTAGACAATCATACTGCCACAGAACACTGTCTCTTTCATTTATTTATCCCTACCTCTTAACTATAATGGTATTCTTATTGTTCTGGCTATGTTTTCCAATCCAGTAGTTTGGGAACAGGGCCATTCCTTTTATCACTTCAAACAGATTTTGAAGTAATGAGAAGAAAATTGAAATAAGAGGCACAGGGTGTGTCTCAGGGTGGGAGAAGAACAGTGTGGGCTTACTGTAATTTAGACTTGGAGTCAATTTCCAGCTTTGTCCTTTATGAGCCCGGTGAATTACCCTATGAGCCTCGAGCTTTACACTGTACAGTGAGTCTGACAAGCACTACCTTATAGGACTGGTGGGATATATGTAACAGATAGAAAGCAACTGTCACTGTGCCTGTCGTATTCACATTAGGGAAAGGCAATTATTACTATGATTATCTGTGACCTCAGATATTATCATCCATCTAGCTGGAGTATTTTTTTACATATAAGAGATGTCAGGAAATATGCAGTGTTCTAGAAAAACACACACACATAAGATGACAAAGTTCTGCTTAGCAATGAAAAGTAAGTAATATGCTATCTCCACCCATCTTATTCCCCTTTACACTTGTCCCTTATGAAGTGAAGAATATATCACTCTCTTTTGTAATTAGAGCTTCTCCCACAACCTATAATTGCATGGGCAGGGGCTTCTTTGCCGAAACATCCCCAGTGTGAACATGAAGACTTTCAAAGAGCTGATACTCAATTAATAAATGTGTAAAATAAAAGGCATGAAACAAGAGGTCTGATCCACTAGGATTTATTTTCTTAAACATTATGGAAAAACCTAAGCAACTCCAGGTATATGTTTTTAAAATTTTAAAAGAAAGACTAAATGTAGTAATGCAAACAAGAAGTGACTAGTTTTATATATGTCCCACAACTTTTTTATCTATTTGTCTACAGATGAACAATTCCATGTCTTGGCTATAACAGGTAATGTTGGGTGCAGAGTAGGTAATATAATCAATAACGAACTAAGGACTTACTGTTCAGATGGGTACTAAACTTAGAGGCAAACACTTTTAAGTTTATAAATGTCTTATCACTATGCTGCACATATGCCACTAATATAATATTTTTAAAAATATATTTTATTGATTTTTTACAGAGAGGAAGGGAGGGAGAGGGATAGAGAGTTAAAAACATCAATGAGAGAGAAACATCAATTCAGCTGCCTCTTGCACGCCCCCTACTGGGGATGTGCCCGCAACCCAGGTACATGCCCTTGACCGGAATCGAACCTGGGACCCTTCAGTCCGCAGGCCGACGCTCTATCCACTGAGCCAAACCAGCTAATATAATATTGTTGTCAAGTGTAATTTATGACAAATTTAAACAGAAGTGGCCAATTTTTACTTTATCTATCCTCCTATATATCTATCTACTGCTCCCACGTATTTTAGTGTACAGTTCGTTCACATCTTAAAATATATTTCTATCCAAAAGCAATACTATCCTGTTCTGGATCACACAACATTTTGAAGGACTTCCAATTTCTATTTTTAAAACAAAACTCTTACTCCTAACTAGACAGACAGTAATAAATGTGCAATCAGTGTCATTCATAAACTTCTATTCTTATGTTTTAGATCTAAATAAACATTCTGTCTAAAACAGGGGTACGAAACTTCCAGCCTGTGGTTCACATACGCTCTCAAAATGATTTGACCTGATCCTGCCAAGGCATTAGCAGTGAGTTAGTTAAATGTTTGACCAAAACCAGAAGGCTATTTTTAAAGTTGATGATTTTGTATGACTCACGAATAATGTTCTAAATACCCAAGCTGCACATGGCAGAAAAAAGGTTCCCCACACCTTGTCTAAAAGAACACCACTTGAAAATGCAAAAACCCCCAAAACAAACAAAGATAAGCCAACAAGATATTTTGCATATTAGGAAACTGCTTAACAGGCCTTTCATCCAAAAACTGAAGACTCCACCTCGAGTTCACTCAGAGTGTGGGCAGCAGTTGGATATGTTATCAAGCTCAAACCTTAGGAGCCTTAAGCTTTACACTGGAGCCACCACTGGCCTTGGGAGGAGTGGCATCCCTGGTTGCAGCTTGGGCTCTGGCTTGCTTTCTCTCTTCCTCATCTTGCAAAGCCTCTTCATAATGGGGTGAGTAGGCAGTGGGCAGGGTATCACTGAGATCGGCTAAAACCTCGAGGACTTTCATCTTGCTGGTCTCAGCGTGGGCTCTAGGACCCCACAGGAACTCATAGCGTGGAGGATCACTGTTGGGCACCAGCTGGTACACCAGGTATTTTTCCTGCACCAAATCTTGGGTGATAAGCTTCCTGGGCTCCCCAAAAATGAAGTGACTCTTTCCATCATAGACACTCATCATATTCAGGAATTTCCAGATCTCCTCCTCAGTGGCGCTGTTGCCATTCAAGGAGATGACACCCAGGACAGGCATCAGAATCCCTTTGGTAGGAAATCTGAAGCCGCTGCTCAGACTCTCATCTTCACTGTCGACAAGGGTGTAGGAATTACTGTTGGGCTTCACTTCTTTCACTTGCAGGCCGAAGAACCGATCCATGCGCTCAGAGGCTCTCCCGAGGATCTCAGGGAAGTCCTTCCTGAACCACTTGTGGATGATCTTCAGCATGTCTTCCTTTTTAATGAGATCATTCTTTTTATATTGATACAGCAGGTACTCTACTAACATAATTGCCTTTTGATTTATAAGATCTTGGCCAGCATTCTTAGTGGAAATTGAGGCCCTGGAGGAACTTTTACTTTTCCTAACATGGCCTTTGGCTTTTACAGCAGGTATTTCACATGAGGCAGCTGCAGCGCCACTGGTGGTGGCTGGGGCACCCTGAGGTGCCTGGAGAGTGCCAGCACCAGGGGCAGTTGAGGCCTGGGGAGATTTTTTATTTTCCTGAACCTGGCCTTTGGCTTTTATAGCAGATCTTTCACCTGAAGCTCCTGCAGCAGCACTGGTGGCGGCTGGGGCACTCTGAGGTGCCTGGAGAGTGCCAGCACCAGTGGAGCTTGAGGGAGCGTCCCCCAAAACGGAAGAGGAGGAGCAAGCGGCCTCTCCTTCCTCTTCTGCAGCGACTTGAGCACTCTTATCACTTTGTTTCTCAGCTCTGTTTTGGCGGCGTTTCTCCTGAGCACGGAGCTTACTCTTATGACCACGAGGCATGATGGCTCTTGTTTAGGACAGCAGTCACGTGATTTGGGCACCTAGTGGGTGGGGAATAAGGTAACTTGAGCACCGTTAACAGGAAGATTTCACCTTGCATTTCCTGAAGGGTGCCTCTTCAGGCTTCATTGAGGGCACTACTCTAGGATCCCACAAGTCTCCTGTTTTCCTGGTCTGGCCCTTAAAAATCCCACTGAGAAACCAGATAAATTTTAGAGTCAAATCCACACTATGTGCTATCAGCCCTGCCTTGAATTTACTCTTGTGACAGTAGGTGATTTCAGTGTAGCCCCCCTTGTTCTGGCATGTGGCATCATCCCTCTTTATCCTCAGTATTACCGCACCAATGGGAAGGGCCTAGACAACCTACCCTCTGCTGCTCTAATGCTGCCACCAAAATGCTCCCTGGGCCCCAGGAGAAAGAACTGGAGAGAAACTTTAGTTCACCTTCCCATCAGGGGAAACCTAGTGCTGAGAATTTGTTGGGGTCCTTTATGTCATGAGTTCATTTGGATCCCCAGTTGTCAGTCAAGCCACACAGGACCCAATTCTGAGGTCTCAAATGGACTCATGCTGAGGTCATGATTTCTCCCTCTGCTGGCCTGGTACCACTCCCCTCATCCCCTCAGACCAAGGCACTAATTTCACTGTTAACCCTGAGTAAGGGCAGATGGGCACTCCTGCCTCACATCTATCCTTGAGGTGCACCAGCGCTGAAAATAGACAGGATTCTTGTTTTGATTGTTTTGTTAATCCTCACTGGAGGATAGTTATCACATATTTTTTTTTGTATGTATGTATGTATGTATGTATGTATTTATTTTTCCACTGGTTAATATGTTTATTACCTTACACATCTTTCTCATCTTTACCCCTACCTACTAGTACACCAGAAAAAAACAAACAGCCAACTTCTTTCCATCTTTAATTCCCTTGACCAAGTTTTCTGTTTGTTTGAGAGAGTGGAAGAAAAGGAGAGAGAGAGAGAGAGAGAGAGAGACATGAGTGCAACACCTCAATTGGTTGTTCCCTCATGAACCAAACCAGGCAAGAGATCCACCTTCCACCTAGGTACCTGCCTATGACCGATGACCGGCTCCAGGAGCCTTGTGCAGGCCGACCATCTAAGCCGGAGGCACACTGGCTAAGGCAGGGAGGATTCCTTGTGGCCCCACTGGCACAGGGTGGCACATGCCCACAGTCCTCAATGGTCTGTCCCTGAAACCTGGCACAACACGAAATCCTCCCTCCGCTGACCTGCAGTTGCCCCTTTGACCGGATCTGTCACCTCCCCGAGATGGCCTGGGAGGAAGTGAGTCAACTCATCATGGCGACGAGCCCTAGCCTCCCAGGGGTGACTCCCACAGCCTCCCTCAGTGTAACAGTCCTGAACCCTGGTAGAGACGGGGCCCTCTTTGTACCCTCCTCCACTACCCCAAGGCCCTGGCCTCTCTGAGACACCACCGGAGGAGTAAGGGTCACCGCGGCCTGCCCGCTCTGCTCCCGGCAGCCTTGGCTGAGTTTGGCGGGGTGGCCGCTCGAGAGGAGGCCGGGTCGTTCTTTATCTATTTCCTTGGCCGGACGGTCCCGAGAGCTGAGTACAGGGGCTGCTGCCCTGCGCGGCCCTGTCACCGAGAGAGGGTTGCTCTGAAGCACCCGGCCTCCATCTTGAATCCCTTTGGGGCCCAGGGGTCCTCCTTCAGTAGGGTCGGGCCTACTCCCTCCCAAGACCTTCCCCCAATACTTTCCAGGCCGCAGTCTCAGGGCTGTGCTGGGGCCTGTCGGGGCTTAGCAGGGGAGGGGTGGGGGGCCTGCCTTTGTTTTGGGGTGTGGGGCTTCCGAGGTTCCCACCTTGACGCCAGGCCAGTCCTTCGAAGCCGTCCTCAGCCAACCTCTAGGCAGGAATAATGGCTGGAAGGTCCTCAACGCCCGAGTAGAAGTTGGTGGGTCCTTTCCCGTGGGGCTGTCCAGGGCGCGCCTGATGCCGGATGCCTGAAGGATTAGGGTCCTTGGGCACCAGGTCCTCACTCAGGATCCCCACTTTTATGTCTGCAGATCTTGGACGCCTCCCTCTACTGAAACAAGTGGGTCTGGCGCCCACAAAGTCTGCCCTCCCCTGAGACCCAGTGAGGCAGGCAGTGAGGATGCCCTTCCTCTGAAGTGGGGTCCTAGGTCTCCCAGGCTGGAAGGGGGCGGTGCTGTGGGAGCCTCCCTTTGAGAGAAACATACTCTCGCTTAGCACTGCATGTTCTCGTGTGAGGCTGTTGTGTGATGTACAAGCTTCCTGTCTCTGCACACCTGGCCTTGGGTCCCTCCCCGAGAATACACAGCTGGAATGCGTGGATTCCTGCTCTTCTGCGTTTTCCAGGGCTAAGCTCAGTGCTGGATTCTCTGGCCCCTTCAAGTTTGGGGGTGCCCTCACACCACTCAGGACCTTCCCATAGTTGCATTCTTCTTAAAGTCACATTCCCTCCCTCTGCAAAATGGAAAATGTGCGTTAGTCAGAGGCCCTGATGTCCTGAGGCCTCCCAGCCTCTACTCAGCCTGACATGCCCGCCAGGGGCTCCACTGCGAGGACAGCAGAGGAGATTTTGTGAGACCTCCTCTCCGTTGTGGGGCTACCCTTAGTCCACACCAGGGCCCTCACTGTGAGCGATGGCCCGTCCGGTCACTCCGCCCTCCTCTTTCTGACACTGCTCGGCTTACTCCGCAATGCCTCTCGCTGAGAATTCCCGGTTGGAGTCAGGGTTTACCACGTGATCATGGCCCTTCCGGGCCTCCAGGAAGAGCCAGCAGGGACGCGTCTCCAGGACCTTACTGTCCTGGCTGAGTCCTGCTGCTGCTCCTCACCGGCAGCCTTCACCATGTCTGTCAGCGCCTTGGACTCCTACTGCACGGAGCCCACCCTCCTGGGTTTTTGCTGGGCCCCTATATTGTGGCGTGATTGGTTCCTCAGCCCTCTTTCACGGGAGTCCTTGTCTTGGCTTC
This sequence comes from Myotis lucifugus, assembly GCF_000147115.1. Taxonomy (NCBI): domain Eukaryota; kingdom Metazoa; phylum Chordata; class Mammalia; order Chiroptera; family Vespertilionidae; genus Myotis; species Myotis lucifugus. Next base: position 7,883,065 of record NW_005871068.1, read on the forward strand.
TGTCTGTTGCTTATAGGCTTCCTGGGAAATGTCACCTCCCTGCAAACCCTTGAGCAATTTCCCTGTTGCAAATCCTGCAGAAAATGGACCCTGTTTTGTGACTGATGTAAGACTAGGCAACGGTTGTCAGGGGAAAGAAAGCTGATACATTCTTTCTCTTCAGCAGCCAGACTTAGGGAACTTGCAAAGGATTCACTTTCTATGAAGGGGGGATAGAGCCCGATGTTTGTGAGTCCTGACTGGGCTTCTGAGGGCATCTGGTTTCACACAGGTCAATGATCATATTGTCACTCGCTATGATCTCATCGCTTTTACTCAAGTCTTACTCATTTCTGATTTTTATTTTTCTGGTTATGTCACTCAATCAACTCTTTTGGTCCCTGGGTCCTTCTTTTGATCACTTGAGATACATTTTGGAGCAGTAGAGAAAAGTGGATTAGCTGACTCATGGTCAGCTGCAAGGAGCGCGCCCCTGTGAGCTTTGGACAAATCCAGACCAGGGGTTCTGGTCCCAGCTCTGTCACTTACTAGCTGTGTGAACTCAGGTACATCAGCGAACTCTGTGAGCCTCCGGTTCTGCATTTATGAAGGGGCTTTGCTAAGCCCTGTCTTGTAGGGCTGGTGGATTGGGGGGAATGTATGATTAGCGCCTGGCACAGTGCCTGGAATGCATTGAGATTTTTCACAATGCCTGATATGTTTATGATTAGGATGATTTCAACCCTTCAATATACCACTTACCTTAAAGCCTTTTTAAAAAATATCCATGAAATATTAGAGAATATGTGTCCATCTAGGACATGGAACTCCAAATCTGTCCAATATCTATTTACAAAGAAACTCTAAGTAAATCCCCCTCCAACCCATTAAATCATTACATCTCTCTTAGAGTTTGCCAAGTTACAACAACAACAATAACCAAAGATGTTGAATGTCATTTTAATAGAATGGGTTCTGACTCTCTAACCCACACAAAAAGCAACAGCCCAATAGCTGCCAAGTTTCCAGTCATGGATTATGGTGTTTTTTTCCTCAGAAATTCCCTGAAGGTGATGGGCATCAAACACCCACTCTGTGCACTTTGCTCACCTGCACTGGGACAGGAGCACGGGATGCATCCCAACGCTGTCCCAGGTGGAGATCCTCTCGGGGTCACTCATCATTCCAAAGTAACTGTAACAGTCATCTTCCAGTCCAGGTGCAAGTCTCTCAGCTCTGAGACCCACAGTCTGAGGGTGTGGTCCGTGCCCACCATGCTGTGACCTTAAGATTCCCTCCCACTGCCCAACTTTCACTTTCCCCAAGTCTCTAACTGCCTCCCTCGCCTCACAGATTCTCCACTAGACTCCTCATCTGGAGCCTCCCGCCCCACTTCTGACCCCTTAATTTCACTGGTCTGTGTACATTAGGAGTATCTCACCACCTACATTATAAGAAAGCTGCTCTTAGACCAGGGGTGGGCAAACTTTTTGCCTCAAGGGCCACAATGGGTTCTTAAACTGGACCGGTGGGCTGGAACAAAAGCATGGATGGAATCTTTGTGTGAACTAATATAAATTCAAAGTAAACATCATTACATACAAGGGTACGGTCTTTTTTTTTTTTTTTTTTTTTAGTTTTATTCATTTCAAACGGGCCGGATCTGGCCCGAGGGCCGTAGTTTGCCCACGGCTGTCTTAGACTCTAAAATTCTATGGGCAGCGCAGGTAGGGTCTACTTTTCTTAGCATCTCCAGTACTAGCCAAGAGCCTTCCAAAGAGCAGATGCTAAGTTAATATTTGGACATGGAAAGAGCCAGTGTACAGGAAGCCAAACTTATTAGGATTTCATTTCTCCTACATTCTTGAAGAAGCTAAGCCAATCCAGGTACATACACTGCAATTTTACAAAGAAACTGAAACTAGCAATTGGCCATATTTTCCATTGTTCTTCACATCTCATGATCACACAGACTTTACTCTGGGGTAATTTCCTTTTACACAAAAATCCATATTCCAATATCATGCTATCTATCTTGTTCCAAATGACAAGAAATGACCCAAGGATTTTCAATTTGTTCCATAGCAGCAAAATTCCCAATTTTTCTACCCGATAAACTCCAATAAATGTGTGATCCATGTCACTCATACACTCAGGTTCTGGAGCAAAATAAAAATCTACGTGAACGGAACAATCTTTAAAATAGAAAAAGGAAAAGGTTAAATATCCAATTTCCCTATGTTGCACAGGCACACAGACATGTTACTAATATGCACTGTGTTCTCAGGAGCCCCACCCTGGCTCCTCAAGGTTGGCTGCTTTCTTTAAGCAGAAAGTGAAGACTCTGCCTCAGACCTCACTAGGATGAGAGGAGTTTCAGGACATGCCCTGGACTGCAAATTGGCCAGGGTAGCAATAGGGGAGCCCTGCTGCTGCTGTGCCTCAGGCCCTCTCTTTCTTACCCTGAAAAGCCTCCTGATGATGAAATGGGAAGGCCCTGTCCATGGTATCATAGACCTTAGCCCAGTGGTTCTCAACCTTCTGGTCCTTTAAATACAGTTCCTCATGTTGTGACCCAACCATAAAATTATTTTCGTTGCTACTTCATAACTGTAATGTTGCTACTGTTATGAATCATAATGTAAATATCTGATATGCAGTATGGTCTTAGGCGACCCCTGTGAAAGGGTTGTTTGACTGCCAAAGGGGTCAGGACCCACAGGTTGAGAACCGCTGCCTTAGACAAACTCCCTCACATCATATGTACTCATAGGAAAGCACCCTCTATCTATGTACAAAGGTCATACTCATTCTTTCTTATAGCTACATAATACAGTGTGGATATCCCATGTTTTTTCAATCAATATATTGATTAGCATTTATGTATCTTCCTATCGCTGTGGGTGTGACTTCAGGGTAAGCCTTAAAATGTGGAATTACTAGGTCACAGGTAAATGCATATTTAGTTTTGGTATATATTGTCAAATTCTGTATGGTAACATTTTGAGAATTTTTGCATCCCTGTTCTAAATAATATTGCCGCTAAATAATATTCTCAAGTAATATAATAAGAAACAAATAATTTTGAGATACTTTTACCTGTTCTAAATAAAGAAGTTATGCTTGCTTCCTAAATAACTTTTGGAAGTTTTGTTTCATTTTCCATACTCTGGAATGACTTGTGTGATGAAATTTGTACATTTTGCAAGAGTATAGTGAGTAATGTAACCCATGGGCCAGTTACTCATTTCCAAGCTTCAGCTAACACATGGCCAATCTTGTGTTATGTATATACAACCTCAGCCTCCAGAGTATGTTCTTTAGAGTTTATTTTATTCTTATTTTTTAAAATGTTTTTATTGGTTTTATTTATTTATTTATTTATTTATTTATATTATTCTTTATCATTGAAAGTATTACTGTACATATGTTCCATTTTCTCCCCATTAACCCCCTCTGGCCGGCCCCACCCCACCCCAGGCCTTCACCATCCTATAATCTGTGTCTATGGGTTGTGCATATATGGATACAAGGTCTTTGCTTGATTACCTTCCACCCACTCATCCTACCCCTCCCCATTCCTTCTGAGATTGCACACTCTGTTCCATGCTTCCATGTCTCTGGATCAACTCCATTCACTAAATAATTTTGTTACTTAGATTCCACATATAAATGAGATCATGTGATACTTGTCTTTCTCTGACTTGTTTCACTTAGCATAATACTCTCCAGGTCCCTCCGTGCTATCTCAAAGGGTAAGGATTCTTCTTTTTGCTGCTGGACAGTATTCTTTTTTACTGCTACATGGTATAAATGCACCACAGTTTTTTTGTTTGCTTTTTTATCCACTCATCTACTGATGGGCGCTTGGGCTGTTTCCAGATCTTAGTTATTGTAAATTGTGCTGCTATGAAAATAGGGGTGCATATATTCTTTCTGATTGGTGCTTTGGGTTTCTTGGGATATATTCCTAGAAGTGGGATCACTGAGTCAAATGGCAGCTTCATATTTGATTTTTTGAGGAAACTCCATACTGTTTTCCATAGTGGCTGCACCAGTCTGCATTCCCACCAGCAGTGCATGAGGGTTCCCATTTCTCCACATCCTCACCAGCACTTGTCATTTGTTGATTTGTTGGTGGTAGCCATTCTGACAGGTGTGAGGTGATATCTCACTGTCATTTGAATTTGCATCTCTCTGAAAATTAGCGACTTTGAGCATTTTTTCATATGTCTCTTGGTCTACTTTGCAGAAGTGTCTATTTAGGTCACTTGCCCATTTTTAAAGTGGATTGTTTGTCTTCCTTTTGTTAAGTTGTATGCGTTCCTTATATATTTTGGATATTAACCCTTTATCAGATGAATCATTGCCAAATATGTTCTCCCATACAGTGGAGAACATCAACATATTTTCACTTTGTTGATGGTTTCTTTTGCTGTGCAGAAGCTTTTTATTTTGATGTGGTCCCATTTGTTTAGTTTCTCCTTCGTTTCCTTTGCCTTAGGAGCTGTATCTGTAAACATATTACTATCAAAGATGTCTGAGATTTTGCTGCTAATGGCTTCTTCTAGGATTTTTATGGTTTCACAACTTACATGTAAGTCTTTTTTTTAAATCTATTTTGAGTTTATTCTTGTGTATGGTGTAAGTTGGTGGTCTAGTTTCATTCTTTTGCATGTTTCAGTCCAATTTTTTCAACACCATTTGTGTTTTAATATTCTTTATCTTTAATTTCTTTATTGGTTAAGGTATTATAAATGTGTCTTCATCCCCCCATTAACCCCCAACCTTCCCCCCGCCACTCATGCTCTCATCCCCCTGTTGTCCGTGTCCTTTGGTTTGGCTTGTATGCATGCATACAAGTCCTTTAGTTGATATCTTCCCCTTACCCACACCTTCCCCTACTTTCCCTCTGGAGATTGATAGTCTAATCACTGTTTCTCTGTCTTTGGATCTGTCCCTGCTCATCAGTCTATGTTGTTCTCTATATTCCACAAATGAGTGAGATCATGTGGTATTTATCTTTCTCTGACTGGCTTATTTCGCTTAGCATAATGCTCTCCCAGTCCCATCCATGCTGTTGCAAAAGGCAAGAGTTCCTTCTTTTTTACCGCAGCATAGTATTCCATTGTGTAGATGTACCACAGTTTTCTAATCCATTCATCTTCTGATGGGGACTTAGGCTGTTTACAAATCTTAGCTATGGTGAATTGAGCCACTATGAACATAGGGGTGCATATATCCTTTCTGATTGGTGCTTCTGGCTTCTTGGGATATATTCCTAGAAGTGGGATCACTGGGTCAAATGGGAGTTTCATTTTAAGGTTTTTGAAGAAACTCCATACTGTTCTCCACAGTGGCTGCACCAGTCTGCATTCCCACCAGCAGTGCACGAGGGTTCCTTTTTCTCCACATCCTCTCCAACACTTGTTTGATGATTTGTTGATGATAGCCATTCTGGCAGGTGTGAGATGATACCGCATTGTCGTTTTGATTTGCATCTCTCATATTATTAGTGACTTTGAGCATGTTTTCATATGTCTTTCGGCCTTCTGTATGTCCTCTTTCTAAAAGTGTCTATCTAGGTCCATTGCCCATTTTTTGATTGGATTGTTTATCTTCCTATTGTTAAGTTGCATGAGTTCCCTGTAAATGTTGGAGATTAAACCCTTATCGGTGATATCATTGGCAAATATGTTCTCCCATGCAGTGGGCCTTCTTGGTGTTTTGTTGATGGTTTCCTTTGCTGTGCAAAAGCTTTTTATTTTGATGTAGTCCCATTTGTTTATTTTCTCTTTAGTTTCCATTGCCCTAGGAGCAGTATCGGAGAAGAAATTCCTGCAGCATATGTTTGCAATTTCTCTGCCTGTAGATTCCTCTAGTATTTTTATGGTTTCCCATCTTATGTTTAAGTCTTTTATCCATTTTGAGTTTAATTTTGTGTATGGTGTGAGTTGGTGGTCTAGTTTCATCTTTTTGCATGTATCTGTCCAATTTTCCCAACACAATTTATTAAAGAGACTGTCTTGACTCCATTGTATGCTCTTGCCTCCTATGTAAAATATTAATTGGGCATAGTGGTTTGGGTTGATTTCTGGGTTCTCTATTCTGTTCCATTGATCTATATGTTCTTATGCCAGTACCAAGCCGTTTTAAGAACAGTTGCTTTATAATACAGCTTGATATCTGGTATAGAGATCCCACCTACTATGTTCTTCTTTCTCAGGATTGCTGCAGATATTCGAGGTCTTTTTTTATTCCAGATGAATTTTTGGAACGTTCGTTCTAGATCTGTGAAATATGCCATTGGTAATTTAATGGGGATTGCATTGAATCTATAGATTGCTTTGGGTAGTATGGACATTTTGATGATGTTGTTTCTACCAATCCATAGACACTGTATGTTCTTCCATCTATTTATGTCTTCCTCTATCTCTTTTTTCAGTGTGCTGTAGTTTTCCGCATATAAGTCTTTTACCTCCCTAGTTAAGTTTATTCCTAGGTATCTTAATTTTTTTCGTTTGATGGTAAATAACTTTTGGAAGTTATCAGTAGATGAGTGGATAAAAAAAATAACAACTGTGGTGCATTTATACCATGTAGCAAAATACAACACAACAAGGCACAATGCATTCTTTTTAGTCTGATTTTCTGTAAGTTCACTATTGGTGTATTGAAATGCCATAGATTTCTTGGCATTAATTTTGTATCCTACTACATTGCTGAATTCACTTATTAAGTCTAATAATTTTTTGATGGAGTCTTTAGGGTTCTCTTCGTACAGTATCATGTCATCTGCAAATAAGGACAATTTTACTTCTTCTTTTCCAAATTGGATGCCTTTTATTTGTTCTTCTTGTCTGATCGCAACGGCTAGTACTTCCAGTACTATGTTGAACAGGAGTGGTGAGAAGGGGCATCCCTGTGTTGTTCCTGTTCTTAGAGGAAATGGTTTTAGTTTTTGCCCATTGATTATGATGTTGGCTGTGGGTTTGTCATATATGGCTTTTATTATGTTGAGGTATGATCCTTCTATTCCTACCTTGCTGAGAGTTTTTATCAAGAAAGGGTGTTGGATTTGTCAAATGCTTTTTCTGCATCAATTGATATGACTATGTGGTTTTTTTCCTCTCAATTTGTTTATGTGATGTATCACATTTATTGATTTGCGGATATTGTACCATCCTTGCATCCCTGGGATAAATCCTACTTGGTCATGGTGTATGATCTTTCTGATGTACTGCTGGATCCGATTTGCTAAGATTTTGTTGAGGATTTTGGCATCTATGTTCATGAGGGATATTGGCCTGTAATTCTCTTTCATTGTGTTGTCTTTATCTGGTTTTGGTATTAGGGTGCTGCTGGCTTCATAGAATGAGCTTGGAAGTGTTCCTTCCTTTTGAATTTTTTGGAATAGTCTGAGGAGGATAGGTTTTAGTTCTTCCTTGAAAGTTTGGTAAAACTCCACTGTGAAGCCGTCTGGCCCCAGGCTGTTGTTTGCTGGAAGCTTTTTGATTACTGCTTCAATTTCTTCCATAGTTACTGGCCTATTGAGATTTTTAGATTCTTCCTGATTAAGTTTTGGAAGGTTGTATTTTTCTAGGAATATGTCCATTTCCTCCAGGCTGTCTAGTTTGTTGGAGTAGAGTTGTTCATAGTAATTTTTTAACAATCCTTTGTATTTCTGTGGGGTCTGTTGTTATTTCTCCTCTTTCACTTCTGATTTTGTTTATTTGGGTCCTTTCTCTTTGTTTCTTAGTGATCCTGGCTAGAGGTTCATCAATATTGTTTATCCTTTCAAAGAACCAGCTCTTGGTTTTGTTGATCTTTTTTATTTTTTATTTTTTTGGTCTCTATATCATTTACCTCCACTCTGATCTTTATTATTTTCTTCCTTCTGCTTACACTGGGCTTTTCTTGTTGCTCTCTTTCTAACTCTGAGTTGTAGCGTTAGGTAATTTATTATCATTGTTTCTTGTTTTTTTTGCAGTAGGCTTGTAGAGCTATGAACTTCCCTCTCTAGACTACTATTGCTGTGTCCCATAGGTTTTCGATTGTTGTGGTTTCATTGTCGTTTGTTGCCATGATGTTTTTTATTTCTTCTTTGATCTCTCTGGTAACCCAGTCATTGTTTAATAGCATCCTATTTAGTCTCCATGTGTTTGATTTTTTGGATTGTTTTTATTGTAGTTGATTTCCAGTTTTATGCCATTGTGATCTGAGAAGATGCTTGATATGATTTCTATCTTCTTGAATTTGAAGAGACTTTGTCTGTGACCCAATATATGGTCTATCTTTGAAAATGACCCATGTGCACTTGAGAAGAATGTATATTCTGTGGCTTTGGGGTGAAATGTTCTGAAGATGTCAATTAATTCCATCTGATCTAGTGAGTCATTTAGGATTGATGTTTCTTTGCTGATTTTTTGTTTACAGGATTTGTCCAATAGTGATAGTGGGGTGTTAAAGTCCCCTACTATGATTATATTGCTGTCTATCTCTCCCTTGATCTCCTCTAGAAGTTTTCGTATGTATTTGGGTGCTCCTATATTGGGTGCACATATGTTTACCAGAGTTATTTCTTCTTGTTGGATTGCTCCCTTTAGTGTTATGAAGTGGCCTTCCTTATCTCTTTTTATGTGTCCTTCACTTTGAGATCTAATTTGTCAGATATAAGTATTGCTACGCCAGCTTTTTTTCATTTCCATTTGCCTGAAAAACATTTTTCCAATCCTTCACCATCAGTCTGTCTGCATCTTTTTTTCTGAGGTGGGTTTCCTGTAGACAGCAGATATATGGGTCATGTATTCTTATCCACTCAGTTACCCTATGGCTTTTGATTGGGGCATTTAATCCATTTACATTTAAAAATATTATTCATAGATACTAGTTTGTCACCATTTTTATTCTTTACCCCTGTGTTCCTTCTTTGTTTCTTATTTTTTTTCTTTTTACAGCAGACCCTTTAGCATTTCTTGCATTGCCGGTTTGGTGGTAATAAACTCCCATAGTCCTTTTTGGTTCACCCTCACTTTTGATTGATAGCCTTGCTGGGTACAGTATTCTGGGATTCAGACTCTTCCTTTGCATGACTTTGTATATTTCATCCCACTCCCTTCTTGCCTGATGTGTTTCTATTTAGAAATCCGTCACTAGTCTAATGGGGGATTCTTTGTAAGTAACTTTCTGTTTCTCTCTGGCCGCTTTTAAGATTCTTGCTTTGTTGTTGGTGTTTGCCAATTTAATTATAATGTGCCTTGGCGTAGGTCTTTTGGGGTTCATTTTGTTTGGGACTCTGTGAGCTTCTTGGATTTGTGTGAGTTTTTTCTTCCTTATATCAAGGAAGTTTCTGTCATTCTTTTTTCAAACAGGTTTTCTATTCCTTGCTCAGTTTCCTCTCCTTCTGGCACCCCTATTATGTGGATGTTGTTCATTTCATGTTGTCCCAAAGTTCTCTTAGGCTCTCCTCCTGCTTTTTAATTTTTTTTTCTAGAAGCTGCTCTGCTTGGGTATTTTTTCCTACCTTGTCTTCTAGCTCACTAATGCGGTCCTCTGCTTCTTCTAGTCTACTGTTGATGCTTTCTATTGAGTTCTTTATAGCAGTGATGTCATTTTTCATTTCTTCTTAGTTCTTCTTCATTTCCTCTTGGTTCTTACACATATTGTTGAATTTTTCTTCCATTCTTTTCATCCACCTTATGACCATTTCTCTGAATTCTTTCTCTGACAGGTTGCTTGCCTCCATTGCCTCCATTTTGTTTACTTCCTTTTCTGGTGATGGCTGTTTTTCTTTAATATGTGAGCTGTTTCTTTGTCTCCCCATGATCTCTCTTCTCTAGGTGTTTGGTTATGTAGTTCTCTCTCTGCTGCATTGATTTAAAGACACAAAATACAACACAACAAGGCACAATGCACAAGGCACTGAACACAAATGCATTCACGATACTAATAACCCCAAATAAAAGGTGACCACCAGATCAAAGAGAATTAGGGGATAAAGGAGAAAGAAGAGAAAAAGAAAAAAGAGAAAAAGAAAAAAGGAGTGCAAAAATGACATTGGGAAAAGGAAAAAAAGTAAGAGAGAAAAGAAAGAGAATGAAATATAAGAAGGGAAGAAACTATTTATATGGGGAGAAAGTTCCAATAGAACAGCCACTAATCCCAACAAATTCCAGCGACAGATCCCTGGAGATGAATGCAAACTACAAACAACAACTAATATCAAGTGAGGCGAGGGAAAACAGAAGCAAAAAAATAACTGGAAAAACAACAACAGAAAAAGAAAAAGAAAAACAATCTCACAATCAAGCATAAAATAACCCCAATATACTCAATAATCAAGCAAACAACAACAAAACGACAGAGAGGAAAAAAAAAACTTTGGATAGTGAAGAAAGAGAAGAGAGAGGTTTATATGGATTTAGAGCAGGAGATTGGCAGTTATTGAGAGTCTTACTAAATTTATCAGCGGTTTCTAGAAAATTCTTGAAAAACCTTATAAGTGTGGTTTTTAACTCTATATCCAGTAGTTTGCTTTCATCCATTTCTATCATTTGTGACCTGTTTCTTTGTCTCCGCATTTTTTCTGCTTCCCTGTGTTGATAGAGTGGCTTTCTGTGCAGGTGTCCTTAGGGCCCAGTGGCTCAGCCTCCCCAATTACCTGAGGTGGACACTCTTGGTGCACCTCTTTGTGGGCCTTTGAACAGTCTTTTTGTAATTAAGCCTTGATTGTTGTAGGTATCACTGGGAGGAATTGACCTCCAGGCCAATTGGCTGTGAGATTCAGCTGTGTCTACAGTGGGAGAACTTCTGTGCTGAAGACACCCTTCTGGGGAAAGACTTGCTTCAGTGGGGCTTTGGTGCTCACTGAGTCTTCCCCCTGAGTGTGTTCCTTATGGATCTGAAGAGTTGTAATCTGGATGGTCCCACTCTGACCACTTGGTGCACTGACTCTTGGATCTCTAAGGAGGTGCTAATTTAGCCTCTGCCTGAGGCTACCCAGCAGGAGCTATGGAGAGATCTGCAGATTCCTCTTTTTTGTTTGGGTTTTGGAGGTGCCCAGATGAGGCCCAGCTGTGAAGCAATGCAAACTGCTGTGGGGCCTTGGGCATTCTTTTGGAAGTTCTGGGTCTCTCTGACCCAGCTGCAGTTTGTTAGGTAATTTTCAGATTGCAAAGGGCCAGGCCTTTCATATGCAAAAGCCTCTGTGCACAACTTGGGTGGGGCAGTGTCTCCGGGAATCAAGAGGGTGGAGCAAACAGCTATGGCTGATCCTCAGTCCTACCCTAAGAGGCTCCGTGTCTCAATGTCCCATGGTAATCACTGCAAGCACCTCTGAGGGAAAGCCACCCTCGAGTTCCGACCAATGCCAGACAGCCCAGTTTCTCTCCATATGAGTCTGGGTCCCCAGAGACTTGCCTGGAACAGGAGTTCAGAGTAGTTAGGAGCTTGAGACTCCCCCCTGATTGAAAAAGACAACCATGCCCTAACTGGTGTGGCTCAGTGCAGTGGATAGAGCGTCGGCCTGCAGACTGAAGGGTCCCAGGTTCTGTACTTTGGTTGCGGGCACATCCCTAGTGGGAGGTGTGCAGGAGGCAGCTGATCGATGTTTCTATTTCATCGATGTTTCTAACTCTCTATTCCTCTCCCTTCCTCTCTGTAAAATCAGTAGAATATATTTTTTAAAAAAGAAAAAAGACAACCATTTCCTCAGTTGCCAGCCCTTTCCACGTGCACCTCCGTACCTCTGCACTTTACTTCCGCCTCTCCTCTGAGTCTCAGTGTGCTTTTCTCTTTTCTTCTAGTTGTAGAATTTCCACTCAGCCAGCCTTCCTGTGGTTCTGGATGATGTCTGTTTTGTCTTTTAGTTGTATTTTTGAAGTGGTTGTGTAGGTGTTTACCTATGCTGCCATCTTGGTTTCTCCACCAGCTTATTGTTTTTTGTTTTTGTTTTTGTTTTTGTTTTGTTTTATTTTTTGTAGTTCTATGAACTTCCCTCTCAAGTCTGCTTTTGCTGTTTTCCAGAGATTTTGGGTGCTGTGTGTTCATTTTCATTTGTTTCCAGGAAGTTTTTGATTTCTGTCTTGATCTTATTGGTAACACATTCATTGTTTAATAACATGCTATTTAGACTCCATGTGTTTTAAAGTTTTGGGGTGTTTTTACTGTAGTTGATTTCTAATTTCATTCCACTGTGATCTGAGAAGATGATTTCAATATTCTTGAACATGTAGAGACTTGTTGTGTGTCCGAACATGTGGCCTATCTTTGAGAATGACCCATGTGCATTTGAGAAGAATGGATAGTCTTCTGCTTTGGGTGAAATGTTCTATAAATGTCAACTAAATCCATCTGATACAGTGTGTCACTTAGAGTCACTGTTTCCTTGTTGATTTTTGTTGGGAAGAACTATGCAGTGAAGTCGGTGGGGTGTTAATGTCCCCTACCATTACTGTATTGTTTTTTATTTCTCTGTTAAAGTCCTCTAGAAGTTATATTCCCGTATTGGGTGCATATATCTTTACCGGGGTTATATCCTCTTGTTAGATTAGTCCTTTTAGTATTATGTAGAGACCTCTATCGTCTCTTGTGATGGCCTTCATTTTGAAGTCTATTTTGTGAAATATGAGTATTGCTACTCTAGCCTTTTTTTCCATTTGCATGGAAAATTTTCTCCCATCCCTTTACTCTCATCCTGTGTTTCTCTTTTGTTCTGAGGTGGGTGTCTTGTAGACAGCATATAGTTGGGTCATGTTTTTGTATTCATTCAGCTACCCTATGCCTTTTTATTGGAGCATTTAATCCATTTACATTTAGGGTTATTATTGATAGGTATTAATTTATTGCCATTTTGATTTTGTATGCCTGGGTTTCTTTCTGTGTGTCTTCTCATTATAGTGGTCCTTTTAGGATTTCTTGTAATGCTAGCTTGGTGGTGATGTACTCTTTTAGACTTTTTTTTTTTTTGTCTGGGAAGCTCTTTATTTGACCGTCTATTTTGAATATAGATGGATATTCTGGATATAGTAATCTTGGTCTCAGATCCTTGCTTTCCTTTTGTAGGTAACAGTTTTCTTTTCTCTTGCTGACTTTAAGATTCTCTCTTTGTCTTTAATTTTTTGGCATTTTAATTATGATGTGTCTGGGTGTGGACCTGTTTGGGTTCTTCTTGCTTGGGGTTCTCTGTACCTTCTGAACTTGTGTGACTTTTTCCTTTACCAGGTTAGGGGAGTTTTCTGCCATTATTTCTTCAAATATGTTCTCTATTCCCTTCTTCTTTTCTGCCTCTTCTGGCATGCCTACTATTCTAATATTATGTTTCATGTTGTCCCACAGCTCCCTTAAGCTGTCCTCCTGTTTTTTAATTATTTTTTTCTTTTTGGTTCTCTGATTGAGTGACTTTTTCAACCCTGTCTTCCAATTCACTGATTCAATCCTCAGCTTCCCCTAACCTGCTGTGTATTCCTTCCAATGTGTTCTTTATTTGTGCTATGTCATTTTTTATTTCTGTTTTCATAGGTACTATATCTTTTCTCATATCTTAACTCTGTTCCAGATCAATTTTTTATCTTAGCTTCATTTATCTCTTCTCCTGGAGAATTCGCTTATTCTTTCATTTGGAGGTTGTTTCTTTTTCTTCTCATTTTGGCTGCCTGTTTGGGTTTGTGACTATGTATTCGGTAGATCCTCTATGCCTCTCAATCTGTAGTGCAGGACCGTGTCAAATGCTGTTTCTAATTAGATCAGAGAAGGACTCAAAGCCTCCAGAGATGGCTTCTGCCTAAAGACTGATAGGATTCCTCTTGAATTACCCCTAGGTAATCATCCTCAGGTTGGGCTAGATTTTTTTTCAGCAGGGTGGAGCAGTTTCTTCTGCCTGAGGCTGTTATTTTTAGTCTTTTAAGTGGCCTCAGGGTTTTCCATTAGGGTGGGTCAACTGTCTTCCCCCAGGGGAAGGCAAATATCTGTGTGGGAAAGGTGTCCTACTCTTCATGAGGGAATGACTCAGCACAGGAAACCCAGGTGTCTACCTTCTGAGCTCTAGGCCCTGAGTCCCCAATCCTGGCTTCTGCTCATACAGCTTCAGTCCACTCTGCCCTCCCTCTGCCAAAGCACAAGGTGGGTGGTTCCACAGGGAATTTTGTGCATTGGCCCTTTAAGAGGGTGCCTGAATTTCCAGCCATCATTCTCTGGCAGGCAGCAACCCCACTGCTTTTCACAGTCAGATGTTATGTAGGTACGCTTCTCAGTTTGGTAGTCTCTGCTGGGGTGGGGGCAGCTTGGAGATTAGACCACAGAGTTCTCAGTGGCAACCCTACATAGCTGAGATATCTCTCTGGAACTTAAGTTGCTGTCTGTGGGTACCCAGCCAGCTCTTTCCTGCTTCCACCCCTTCTACCAGTTTCTGTGTGGCTTCCACTTTCAGTCCTCGGATATCAAGGTTCTCTCAAATGAGTCTTCCATTGATTATTCAGGAAGTTTTCCTGTATTTTAGTTGTAATCCAAGTTTGTTCCTGGGAGCGTGTCCATGCAGGATCCACTCACTCTACCACCATTTTAAATCTCCCCCCAGAGTATTATGAGACAATCATCTATAACAATAGTTACCTTATTGTGTAACTTTAAAGGGTGAAGGTCTTAATTACAGACATAATCACCATACCCCAGGGACACTGGTTGGCAGAATTCCAAGATGACCTACCAGATTTCTGACTCCCTGTGTACACACATCTTCCACCAGTTAATAAATCAAATATTTATTTATGTGCTGCTATGAGGAATTTGCAAATGTAATTCAGGTCACAAATCAGTTGTTCTGCAAATAGAAAGATTATCCCCCATGGGTCAAGCCTAATCAGGTGAATCCTTAAATGGGATGGGCAATTCCTAGTGAGAGAAATTCAAAGAGTGAGAGGGAGGTTCTCCTTTGCTGGCTTTGAAGATGGAGGGAGCCACATAGCATACCAAGGAAGTAATAGCAACTTGAGAATGACCCCTAGCCAACAGCTAGCAAGAAAATGGGCACCTCAGTCTTTCAGTTTCTGGTAACTGCATTCTGCATGGCATTGGAGGGAGGTCCTGAGCTCCATGTGAGAATACAGCTACCTGATACATTGTTTGCAGCTTTGAGATTTCAGACCCAGGAGTGCAGCTACTCCCTGCTCAGACTTCTGACCTACAGAACTTTGAGATACTAAGTGTTTGTAGTTTGAAGTTGTTCAATTTGTGGAGATTATATATATATATATATATATATATATAAATGAGTATATATATATATATTTAACGAATATACACACTGAAAAGTTTTTATCCTCAGATTCTGTATTTTTGTTGTTTTGTTCCTGTAATTAGTCATTTAAGACCTACACTCTTTGCTACTTTCATTTATCTAATACAGTATTATCAACTATTCATGTTCATTCTGTACATTACATTCCCAGGGTTTACTTATTTTATAACTGAAAGTTTGTACCTTTTGGCCACCTTCACCCATTTCACACACCTTGCCTCTGGTAAACAGCAGTCTATTCTGTCTATGTATGCGTTCATTTTTGTATGTTTTTTTTTCTTTTAAAGCTTCCACATGTCATACCATACAGCATTTATCTTTCTCCATGTGTTGAAAACTTTTTGTGGCAAGACCACTGCTTGAAAATGGCCACTAACTTAATTTAGCATAATGCCTTTCTTCAGGTTAGTGGTTTTATTTTCTTTAGATAATTACCCAGTAGTGGAATTGCTAATAATACTGTCATTTTATTTTTAATATTTTGAAATTTTATACTGCCCTCCATAGTGGCTGCACTAATTTATATTCTCTAAAACTCATCCACTGTTGAAAAAATCTAAGGATAATCAGGTATATAACTTTTAAATTTAGGAAAAGAGAGACCGAATGGAATAAGGCAAACCCATAACTTTTTCCTCCTCTCTATGTTCTGATCCCACCTATTTTAGTATGGGTTTTCTTTTCCCATTACCAAATGTATCCCCATTCTAATGACATGCAGTCTTGTTGAGCATCACAAAAGTGATTTAAGAATTTTCAATGTGTATTTCAAGAAACAAAATACTTATTCCTGAACCTGATAAACAACAATTAAGTGTGTGATCCATGCCATTCCTACACTTATATTCTGAATCTAAATAAACTTTATGTTGAAATACCACCACTTGAAAATTACCTCAAAAATAGGTCAAGTTATTTGTATATATCAGGAATACTGGTCAACAGGCATTTCCTACCACAATGTGAAGCTTCCATCTCAGACCTCACTTGGGTTGAGAGAAGAAACCAGATGTGGCCTTGGATCACCACTCACTAACTGTCCAATGGGATTAAATTCTGCTTAGCAATTAAATTTATCTAATACTCGAGACCTTGTGCACCAATTCATGCATGGGTGGGGTTTGGTCAACCTGCCCCAATGGGAGCCCAGCAGGCCCGGTGGCAGGGGTGAGGGGATGTGGGAGGTTGGCCAGCCCTGCCCCTGATAGGAGTGGAGCGGGCGATTGGGGGCCGGGCCGGCTGGGGGTGGGGCCGCAGGACTAAATTCTGCTTAGCAATGAAATTTATGTAATATGCGACCTCCACCTGTTCTTTACCCTCCTATTAAGTTGTTCCTTATGAACTGGCGAGTATCTCACCCTCTTTTATAGTGATAACTACTCCTACAATCTATAATTGCATGGGCAGGGGCAGGGTCTTCTTTGCCTAAACATTCCCCCATGTGAGCATGAAGACTTCCAAAGAGCTGATGCTCAATGATTGTGTAAAATAAAAGCCATGAATGAAGAGGTCTGATTCACTAAGATTTATATTCTCAAACCTTGAAAAACACAAGCAAATCCAGGTTATGTATCGTAGACATTTACAAAACACAGCACTAAATGTAGTAAGGAAAATAAGAAGTGACTTGTTTCATAGATAAACCACATTTTCTTTATTCCTTGGTTGACAGATGGACACTTAGTTTGCTTCCATGTCTTGGCTGAAACAGGTAATGCTGAATACAGGATAGGAAACATAGTCAATTACATTGTAATAACTACTTATGGTTCAGATGGGTATTCGACTTATGGGAGTGGGCACATGGTTATATAAATGTCTAATCACTATGTTGTAACATCTGAGACTAATATAATATTGTTGTCAAGTATAATTGAACAAAAAATTAAAACAGAAGTGTCCAATTTTCATTTTATACTTCTATCTATCTATCTATCTATCTATTGTTCCCACCTATTGTTCCCACCTATTTTAGTGTAAAGTTCTTGCACATATCAAAATATATTCCTATCCTAAAGCCATGTTATCCTGTTCTGGATCACAAAAAGGCTTGAAGGATTTTCAATTTCTATTTCAAAAACTGTAAAATAGTAATAAATTTGCAATCTATGTTATTCATAGACTTATATACTAATATGCTGGATCTAAATAAACATTCTGTCTAAAAGAACACCACTTAAAATGCAAAAATAAAAACAACAAACACAAAGGTAAGCCAACAATATATTTTGCACATTAGGAAACTGCTTAACAGGCCTTTCCATCCAAAAACTGAAGACCCCACTTAGAGTTCACTCGGGCTGTGGGTAGCGCTTGGACGTGTCCCTGGAGCACCTACTGGCTTTGGAAGGAGCGGCAGCCTGGAGTGCAGCATGGGCCCTCTCTTCCTCATCTTTCAAAGCTTCTTCATATTGGGTTATGAAGGCACTGGGCATGGTATCATTAAGCTTGGCCAAAAACTCGAGGACTTTCATCTTGGTGGTTTCAGCATAGGCTCTTGGACCCCATAGAAACTCATAGCGTGGAGGATGACTGTTGGGCACCGGCTGGTACACCAGGTATTTTTCCTGCACCAAATCTTGGGTGATAAGCTTCCTGGGCTCCCCAAAAATGAAGTGACTCTTTCCATCATAGACACTCATCATATTCAGGAATTTCCAGATCTCCTCCTCAGGGGTGCGGTTGCCATTCAAGAAGATCACAGCCAGGAGAGGCATCAGGATCCCTTTGTTAGGAAATCTGAAGCCGCTGCCCAGATTTCCGTTGCTGGTGTCATCTTGACTATCCACAAGAGTGTAGTAGTTACTGTTGGGCTTGACTTCTTTCAATTCTAGGCCATAGACCATATCCATGTGCTCAGAGACTTTCTTGAGGATCTCAGGGAAGTCCTTTCTGTACCATTTGTGGATGATCTTCAGCATGTCTCCCTTTTTAATGGGCTCATTCACTTTATATTGATACAGCAGGTACTCTACCAACAGAGTCGCCTTCTTACTTATAAGATCTAGGCCATCGATCTCAGTGGAAGTTGAGATCTGGGAGAAATTTTTACTTTTCCTAACATGGCATTTAGCTTTTATAGCAGATCTTTCACAGGAAGCACCTGCAGCGGCACTGGTGGTGGCTGGGGCACCCTGAGGTGCCTGGAGAGTGCCAGCACCAGTGGAGGTTGAGGGACCTTCCCCCAAAATGGAAGAGGAGGAGCAAGCGGCCTCTCCTTCCTCTCCTGCAGGGGCCTGAGCACTCTTAACATCTTGGTTCTCAGTTTTGTTTTGGCGGCGTTTCTCCCGAGCACGGAGCTTGCTCTTATGACCACGAGGCATGATGGCTGTTGTTCAGGACAGCAGACAGTAGTGAGCCAATGGACAGCTGCTTTGGGCACCTGAGGGATGGAGAAAGAGTTATGTGAGCACCTTCAACAGGTAGCTTCCGCCTTGGTTTTATTGAAGGCTGCCTCTGCAGGCTTCCTCTACTGGCACTACTCTAGGATCCAACTAGGCTCCTGTTCTCTTGTGCCTTAAGAATCCTACAGAACCACCAGAGAGACTTTAGAGTGAGTTGCATGCTACATCATACCAGCCCTACATGGAAATTACTCAGGTGACAGTAGGTAATGCCAGTGTGACACCCTTGGATCTGGAATGTGTGGGTCCTCTTGGTTTATTTTCAGTATTATCATGTCCACTCTGGGCAGAGCCTGGGAATCCTCCCTCCTGCCACTCCCTGGGACCCTTGAAAAGGAACTGGAGGGGAGTCCTCCTCCCTATCAGGAGCCACCCAGTGCTGAGAGCTTAGTGGGGTCCTTTGCATCCCGAGTTGTCACTCAAGCTCCTCACCCTGGCTCCTTGTAAGGCTTGACACTGCTCCCCTTTGGTTGACAACTGAATGGAACTTCAGACTGAGCATCTCACTTCCCTTAAACTTGATATAAAGAAGTGAGGAGGGATGCTCAAGCTGACAGCCTTTCCCTGAGATTCCCTGAGCTGACAGCAAAGGGTTTAAGTGAATACTATGACGGCTACTTTGTTTATGTTTGGTTGGCTTCTCCATTGCTTGGTTTCACCTCATAGTAACAGCCAAACTACCTGAGCTCCAATAAAAGGAAATGAAGTGGACCTTATGTGACTGAACATGGTCTCTCAAGTATGGAGGCTGTGGCAAGCAGCTTGAGGTCC
>NW_005871068.1:7902610-7934746 GCF_000147115.1 Myotis lucifugus
AGATGGGTACTAAACTTAGAGGCAAACACTTTTAAGTTTATAAATGTCTAATCACTATGCTGCACATATGCCACTAATATAATATTGTTGTTTTTTTAAATATATTTTATTGATTTTTTACAGAGAGGAAGGGAGAGGGAGAGGGATAGAGAGTTAGAAACATCAATGAGAGAGAAACATCAATTCAGCTGCCTCTTGCACGCCACCTACTGGGGATGTGCCCGCAACCCAGGTACATGCCCTTGACCGGAATCGAACCTGGGACCCTTCAGTCCGCAGGCCGACGCTCTATCCACTGAGCCAAACCAGCTAGGGCACTAATATAATATTGTCAAGTGTAATTTATGACAAATTAAAACAGAAGTGGCCAATTTTTACTTTATCTATCCTCCTATATATCTATCTACTGCTCCCACGTATTTTAGTGTACAGTTCGTTCACATCTTAAAATATATTTCTATCCAAAAGCAATACTATCCTGTTCTGTATCACACAACATTTTGAAGGATTTCCAATTTCTATTTTTAAAACAAAACTCTTACTCCTAACTAGACAGACAGTAGTAAATGTGCAATCGGTGTCATTCATAAACTTCTATTCTTATGTTTTAGATCTAAATAAACATTCTGTCTAAAACAGGGGTACGAAACTTCCAGCCTGTGGTTCACATACGCTCTCAAAATGATTTGACCTGATCCTGCCAAGGCATTAGCAGTGACTTAGTTAAATGTTTGACCAAAACCAGAAGGCTATTTTTAAAGTTGATAATTTTGTATGACTCACGAATAATGTTCTAAATACCCAAGCTGCACATGTGTGATGCATGTCATACATAAACTTATAGGCTTATATTCTGGTTCTAAATAAACATTCTGCCTAAAAGAATACCATTTGCCAACAAGATATTTTGCATATTAGGAAACTGCTTAACAGGCCTTTCATCCAAAAACTGAAGACTCCACCTCGTTTCTAACCAAAAAGTTGGAAAGACTCCACCCCGAGTTCACTCAGGCGAAGTTAGATGCTGGATTTGGCCCTGGAGCCACCACTGGCCTTGGGAGGAGTGGCATCCCTGGGTGCAGCTTGGGCTCTGGCTTGCTTTCTCTCTTCCTCATCTTGCAAAGCCTCTTCATAATGGGGTGAGTAGGCAGTGGGCAGGGTATCACTGAGATCGGCTAAAACCTCGAGGACTTTCATCTTGCTGGTCTCAGCGTGGGCTCTAGGACCCCACAGGAACTCATAGCGTGGAGGATCACTGTTGGGCACAGGTTGGTACACCAGGTATTTTTCCTGCACCAAATCTTGGGTGATAAGCTTCCTGGGCTCCCCAAAAATGAAGTGACTCTTTCCATCATAGACACTCATCATATTCAGGAATTTCCAGATCTCCTCCTCAGTGGCGCTGTTGCCATTCAAGGAGATGACACCCAGGATAGGCATCAGAATCCCTTTGGTAGGAAATCTGAAGCCGCTGCTCAGACTCTCATCTTCACTGTCGACAAGGGTGTAGGAATTACTGTTGGGCTTCACTTCTTTCACTTGCAGGCCGAAGAACCGATCCATGCGCTCAGAGGCTCTCCCGAGGATCTCAGGGAAGTCCTTCCTGAACCACTTGTGGATGATCTTCAGCATGTCTTCCTTTTTAATGAGATCATTCTTTTTATATTGATACAGCAGGTACTCTACTAACATAATTGCCTTTTGATTTATAAGATCTTGGCCAGCATTCTTAGTGGAAATTGAGGCCCTGGAGGAACTTTTACTTTTCCTAACATGGCCTTTGGCTTTTACAGCAGGTATTTCACATGAGGCAGCTGCAGCGCCACTGGTGGTGGCTGGGGCACCCTGAGGTGCCTGGAGAGTGCCAGCACCAGCATCCCCTAAAACAGAAGAGGAGGAACAAATGGCCTCTCCTTCCTTTCCTGCAGCGGCCTGAGCACTCTTATCACCTTGTTTCTCAGCTCTGTTTTGGTGGTGTTTCTTCTGAGCACGGAGCTTGCTCTTATGACCACGAGGCATGATGGCTGTTGTTCAAGACGGAAGAGGAGGAGCAAGCGGCCACTCCTTCCTCTTCTGCAGCGACCTGAGCACTCTTATCACTTTGTTTCTCAGCTCTGTTTTGGCGGCGTTTCTCCTGAGCACGGAGCTTACTCTTATGACCACGAGGCATGATGGCTCTTGTTTAGGACAGCAGACAGGTGATTTGGGCACCTAGTGGGTGGGGAATAAGGTAACTTGAGCACCGTTAACAGGAAGATTTCACCTTGCATTTCCTGAAGGGTGCCTCTTCAGGCTTCATTGAGGGCACTACTCTAGGATCCCACAAGTCTCCTGTTTTCCTGGTCTGGCCCTTAAAAATCCCACTGAGAAACCAGATAAATTTTAGAGTCAAATCCACACTATGTGCTATCAGCCCTGCCTTGAGTTTACTCTTGTGACAGTAGGTGATTTCAGTGTAGCCCCCCTTGTTCTGGCATGTGGCATCATCCCTCTTTATCCTCAGTATTACCGCACCAATGGGAAGGGCCTAGGCAACCTACCCTCTGCTGCTCTAATGCTGCCACCAAAATGCTCCCTGGGCCCCAGGAGAAAGAACTGGAGAGAAACTTTAGTTCACCTTCCCATCAGGGGAAACCTAGTGCTGAGAATTTGTTGGGGTCCTTTATGTCATGAGTTCATTTGGATCCCCAGTTGTCAGTCAAGCCACATAGGACCCAATTCTGAGGTCTCAAATGGACTCATGCTGAGGTCATGATTTCTCCCTCTGCTGGCCTGGTACCACTCCCCTCATCCCCTCAGACCAAGGCACTAATTTCACTGTTAACCCTGAGTGAGGGCAGATGGGCACTCCTGCCTCACATCTATCCTTGAGGTGCACCAGCGCTGAAAATAGACAGGATTCTTGTTTTGATTGTTTTGTTAATCCTCACTGGAGGATAGTTATCACATATTTTTTTTTGTATGTATGTATGTATGTATGTATGTATTTATTTTTCCACTGGTTAATATGTTTATTACCTTACACATCTTTCTCATCTTTTGTATTGCTGAAAATGGACAGGATTCTTGATTTGTTCATTGGTGTTGTTAATCCTCACAGGAGGACAGTTTTTCTGGTGATTTTTTTAGAGAGGGGAAAGGTGAGGGGGAGGGAGATGGAGGGGGGGGAGGGAGAGAGAGGAAATATTGATGTGGGAGCAACACATCAATTGGTTGCTCGCTCATGAACCAAACCGGGCAAGGGATCCACCTAACACCTAGGTACCTGCCCATGACCGATGACCGGCTCCAGGAGCCTTGTGCAGGCCGACCATCTAACCAGGAGGCGCACTGGCTAAGGCAGGGAGGATTCCTTGTGGCCCCTGGCACAGGGTGGCACATGCCCACAGTCCTCAATGGTCTGTCCCTGAAACCTGGCACAACACGAAATCCTCCCTCCGCTGACCTGCAGTTGCCCCTTTGACCGGATCTGTCACCTCCCCGAGATGGCCTGGGAGGAAGTGAGTCAACTCATCATGGCGACGAGCCCTAGCCTCCCAGGGGTGACTCCCACAGCCTCCCTCAGTGTAACAGCCCTGAACCCTGGTAGAGACGGGGCCCTCTTTGTGCCCTCCTCCATTACCCCAAGGCCCTGGCCTCTCTGAGACACCACCTGAGGAGTAAGGGTGACCGCGGCCTGCCCGCTCTGCTCCCGGCAGCCTTGGCTGAGTTTGGCGGGGTGGCCGCTCGAGAGGAGGCCGGGTCGCTCTTTATTTCCTTGGCGGGACAGTCCCGAGAGCTGAGTACAGGGGCTGCTGCCCTGCGAGGCCCTTTCACCGAGAGAGGGCTGCTCTGAAGCACCCGGCCTCCATCTTGAATCCCTTTGGGGCCCAGGGGTCCTCCTTCAGTAGGGTCGGGCCTACTCCCTCCCAAGGCCTCCCCCAACACTTTCCAGGCCGCAGTCTCAGGGCTGTGCTGGGGCCTGTCGGGGCTCAGCAGGGGAGGGGTGGGGGGCCTGCCTTTGTTTTGGGGGTGTGGCTTCCGAGGGTAGAGGTAGGTCCTCACCTTGACTCAAAGCCACTACTGCGAAGCCGCCCTCAGCCAGGCAACCGCCACACAGGTCTTCAACTCCCAAGTAGAAGTTGGTGGGTCCTTTCCCGCGGGGCTGTCCAGGGCGCGCCTGATGCCGGATGCCTGAAGGATTAGGGTCCTTGGGCCCCAGGTCCTCACTCAGGATTCCCACTTTTATGTCTGCAGATCTTGGACGTCTCCCTCTACTGACACAAGTGGGTCTGGCGCCCACAAAGTCTGCCCTCCCCTGAGACCCAGTGAGGCAGGCAGTGAGGATGCCCTTCCTCTGAAGTGGGGTCCTAGGTCTCCCAGGCGGGAAGAGGGCGGGGCTGTGGGAGCCTCCCTTTGAGAGAGACATGCTGTCGCTTAGCACTGCGTGTTCTCGCGGGAGCCTCCCCTTGAGAGAGACATACTCTCGCTTAGCACTGCATGTTCTCGCGTGAGGCTGTTGTGTGATGTACAAGCTTCCTGTCTCTGCACACCTGGCCTTGGGTCCCTCCCCGAGAATACACAGCTGGAATGCGTGGATTCCTGCTCTTCTGCGTTTTCCAGGGCTAAGCTCAGTGCTGGATTCTCTGGCCCCTTCAAGTTTGGGGGTGCCCTCACACCACTCAGGACCTTCCCATAGTTGCATTCTTCTTAAAGTCACATTCCCTCCCTCTGCAAAATGGAAAATGTCCGTTAGTCAGAGGCCCTGATGTCCTGGGCCTCCCAGCCTCTAATCAGGCTGACATGCCCGCCAGGGGCTCCACTGCGAGGACAGCAGAGGAGATTTTGTGAGACCTCCTCTCCATTGTGGGGCTACCCTTAGTCCACACCAGGGCCCTCACTGTGAGAGATGGCCCTTCCGGTCACTCCGCCCTCCTCTTTCTGACACTGCTCGGCTTACTCCGCAATGCCTCTCGCTGAGAATTCCCGGTTGGAGTCAGGGTTTACCACGTGATCATGGCCCTTCCGGGCCTCCAGGAAGAGCCAGCAGGGACGCGTCTCCAGGACCTTACTGTCCTGGCTGAGTCCTGCTGCTGCTCCTCACCGGCAGCCTTCACCAAGTCTGTCAGCGCCTCGGACTCCTACTGCACGGAGCCCACCCTCCTGGGTTTTTGCTGGGCCCCTATATTGTGGCGTGATTGGTTCCTCAGCCCTCTTTCACGGGAGTCCTTGTCTTGGCTTCTGTCTGTTGCTTATAGGCTTCCTGGGAAATGTCACCTCCCTGCAAACCCTTGAGCAATTTCCCTGTTGCAAATCTTGCAGAAAATGGATCCCGCTTTGTGACTGATGTAAGACTAGGCAACGGTTGTCAGGGGAAAGAAAGCTGATACATTCTTTCTCTTCAGCAGCCAGACTTAGGGAACTTGCAAAGGATTCACTTTCTATGTAGGGGGGTAGAGCCCGATGTTTGTGAGTCCTGACTGGGCTTCTGAGGGCATCTGGTTTCACACAGGTCAATGATCATATTGTCACTCGCTATGATCTCATCGCTTTTACTCAAGTCTTACTCATTTCTGATTTTTATTTTTCTGGTTATGTCACTCAATCAACTCTTTTGGTCCCTGGGTCCTTCTTTTGATCACTTGAGATACATTTTGGAGCAGTAGAGAAAAGTGGATTAGCTGACTCATGGTCAGCTGCAAGGAGCGCGCCCCTGTGAGCTTTGGACAAATCCAGACCAGGGGTTCTGGTCCCAGCTCTGTCACTTACTAGCTGTGTGAACTCAGGTACATCAGCGAACTCTGTGAGCCTCCGGTTCTGCATTTATGAAGGGGCTTTGCTAAGCCCTGTCTTGTAGGGCTGGTGGATTGGGGGGAATGTATGATTAGCGCCTGGCACAGTGCCTGGAATGCATTGCGATTTTTCACAATGCCTGATATGTTTCTGATTAGGATGATTTCAACCCTTCAATATACCACTCACCTTAAAGCCTTTTTAAAAAATATCCACGAAATATTAGAGAATATGTGTCCATCTAGGACATGGAACTCCAAATCTGTCCAATATCTATTTACAAAGAAACTCTAAGTAAATCCCCCTCCAACCCATTAAATCATTACATCTCTCTTAGAGTTTTCCAAGTTACAACAACAACAATAACCAAAGATGTTGAATGTCATTTTAATAGAATGGGTTCTGACTCTCTAACCCACACAAAAAGCAACAGCCCAATGGCTGCCAAGTTTCCAGTCATGGATTATGGTGTTTTTTTCCTCAGAAATTCCCTGAAGATGATGGGCATCAAACACCCACTGTGTGCACTTTGCTCACCTGCACTGGGACAGGAGCACGGGATGCATCCCAACGCTGTCCCAGGTGGAGATCCTCTCGGGGTTACTCATCATTCCAAAGTAACTGTAACAGTCATCTTCCAGTCCAGGTGCAAGTGTCTCAGCTCTGAGACCCACAGTCTGAGGGTGTGGTCCGTGCCCACCATGCTGTGACCTTAAGATTCCCTCCCACTGCCCAGCTTTCACTTTCCCCAAGTCTCTAACTGCCTCCCTCGCCTCACAGATTCTCCACTAGACTCCTCATCTGGAGCCTCCCGCCCCACTTCTGTCCCCTTAATTTCACTGGTCTGTGTACATTAGGAGTATCTCACCACCTACATTATAAGAAAGCTGCTCTTAGACCAGGGGTGGGCAAACTTTTTGACTTGAGGGCCACAATGGGTTCTTAAACTGGACCGGAGGGCTGGAACAAAAGCATGCATGGAATGTTTGTGTGAACTAATATAAATTCAAAGTAAACATCATTACATAAAAGGGTACGGTCTTTTTTTTTTTTTTTTTTAGTTTTATTCATTTCAAACGGGCCGGATCCGGCCCGCGGGCCGTAGTTTGTCCACGGCTGTCTTAGACTCTAAAATTCTATGGGCAGCGCAGGTAGGGTCTAGTTTTCTTAGCATCCCCAGTACTAGCCAAGAGCCTTCCAAAGAGCAAATGCTAAGTTAATATTTGGACATGGAAAGAGCCAGTGTACAGGAAGCCAAACTTATTAGGATTTCATTTCTCCTACATTCTTGAAGAAGCTAAGCCAATCCAGGTACATATACTGCAATTTTACAAAGAAACTGAAACTAGCAATTGGCCATATTTTCCATTGTTCTTCACATC
Source organism: Myotis lucifugus (assembly GCF_000147115.1). Lineage (NCBI taxonomy): Eukaryota > Metazoa > Chordata > Mammalia > Chiroptera > Vespertilionidae > Myotis > Myotis lucifugus. The sequence continues at coordinate 7,909,765 of NW_005871068.1, forward strand.
TCATGATCACACAGACTTTACTCTGGGGTAATTTCCTTTTACACAAAAATCCATATTCCAATATCATGCTATCTATCTTGTTCCAAATGACAAGAAATGACCCAAGGATTTTCAATTTGTTCCATAGCAGCAAAATTCCCAATTTTTCTACCCGATAAACTCCAATAAATGTGTGGTCCATGTCACTCATACACTTAGGTTCTGGAGCAAAATAAAAGTCTACGTGAACGGAACAATCTTTAAAATAGAAAAAGGAAACTGTTAAATCTCCAATTTCCCCATGTTGTACAGGCACTCAAACATGTTACTAATATGCACTGTGTTCTCAGGAGCCCCACCCTGGCTCCTCAAGGTTGGCTGCTTTCTTTAAGCAGAAAGTGAAGACTCTGCCTCAGACCTCACTAGGATGAGAGGAGTTTCAGGACATGCCCTGGACTGCAAATTGGCCAGGGCAGCAATAGGGGAGCCCTGCTGCTGCTGTGCCTCAGGCCCTCTCTTTCTTACCCTGAAAAGCCTCCTGATGATGAAATGGGAAGGCCCTGTCCATGGTATCATAGACCTTAGCCCAGTGGTTCTCAACCTTCTGGCCCTTTAAATACAGTTCCTCATGTTGTGACCCAACCATAAAATTATTTTCGTTGCTACTTCATAACTGTAATGTTGCTACTGTTATGGATCATAATGTAAATATCTGATATGCAGTATGGTCTTAGGCGACCCCTGTGAAAGGGTTGTTCGACCATCAAAGGGGTCACGACCCACAGGTTGAGAACCACTGCCTTAGACAAACTCCCTCACATCATATGTACTCATAGGAAAGCACCCTCTATCTATGTACAAAGGTCATACTCATTCTTTCTTATAGCTACATAATACAGTGTGGATATCCCATGGTTTTTCAATCAATATATTGATTAGCATTTATGTATCTTCCTATCGCTGTGGGTGTGACTTCCGGGTAAGCCTTAAAATGTGGAATTACTAGGTCACAGGTAAATGCATATTTAGTTTTGGTATATATTGTCAAATTCTGTATGGTAACGTTTTGAGAATTTTTGCATCCCTGTTCTAAATAATATTGCCACTAAATAATATTCTCAAGTAATATAATAAGAAACAAATAATTTTGAGATACCTTTACCTGTTCTAAATAAAGAAGTTATGCTTGCTTCCTAAATAACTTTTGGAAGTTTTGTTTCATTTTCCATACTCTGGAATGACTTGTGTGATGAAATTTGTACATTTTGCAAGAGTATAGAGAGTAATGTAACCCATGCTCCAGTTACTCATTTCCAAGCTTCAGCTAACACATGGCCAATCTTGTGTTATGTATATACAACCTCAGCCTCCAGAGTATTTTCTTTAGAGTTTATTTTATTCTTATTTTTTAAAATGTTTTTATTGGTTTTATTTATTTATTTATTCATTTATTTATTTATTTATTTATTTATATTATTCTTTATCATTATGTTCCCTTTTCTCCCCATTAACCCCCTCTGGCCGGCCCCACCCCACCCCAGGCCTTCACCATCCTATAATCTGTGTCTATGGGTTGTGCATATATGGATACAAGGTCTTTGCTTGATTACCTTCCACCCACTCATCCTCCCCCCCATTCCTTCTGAGATTGCACACTCTGTTCCATGCTTCCATGTCTCTGGATCAACTCCATTCACTAAATAATTTTGTTACTTAGATTCCACATATAAATGAGATCATGTGATACTTGTCTTTCTCTGACTGACTTGTTTCACTTAGCATAATACTCTCCAGGTCCCTCCGTGCTATCTCAAAGGGTAAGGATTCTTCTTTTTGCTGCTGGATAGCATTCTTTTTTACTGCTACATGGTATAAATGCACCACAGTTTTTTTTGTTTGTTTGTTTTTTTATCCACTCATCTACTGATGGGCGCTTGGGCTGTTTCCAGATCTTAGTTATTGTAAATTGTGCTGCTATGAAAATAGGGGTGCATATATTCTTTCTGATTGGTGCTTTGGGTTTCTTGGGATATATTCCTAGAAGTGGGATCACTGAGTCAAATGGCAGCTTCATATTTGATTTTTTGAGGAAACTCCATACTGTTTTCCATAGTGGCTGCACCAGTCTGCATTCCCACCAGCAGTGCATGAGGATTCCCTTTTCTCCACATCCTCACCAGCACTTGTCATTTGTTGATTTGTTGGTGGTAGCCATTCTGACAGGTGTGAGGTGATATCTCACTGTCATTTGAATTTGCATCTCTCTGAAAATTAGCGACTTTGAGCATTTTTTCATATGTCTCTTGGTCTACTTTGGAGAAGTGTCTATTTAGGTCACTTGCCCATTTTTAAAGTGGATTGTTTGTCTTCCTTTTGTTAAGTTGTATGTGTTCCTTATATATTTTGGATATTAACCCTTTATCAGATGAATCATTGCCAAATATGTTCTCCCATATAGTGGAGAACATCAACATATTTTCACTTTGTTGATGGTTTCTTTTGCTGTGCAGAAGCTTTTTATTTTGATGTGGTCCCATTTGTTTAGTTTCTCCTTCGTTTCCTTTGCCTTAGGAGCTGTATCTGTAAACATATTACTATCAAAGATGTCTGAGATTTTGCTGCTAATGGCTTCTTCTAGGATTTTTATGGTTTCACAACTTACATGTAAGTCTTTTTTATCTATTTTGAGTTTATTCTTGTGTATGGTGTAAGTTGGTGGTCTAGTTTCATTCTTTTGCATGTTTCAGTCCAATTTTTTCAACACCATTTGTGTTTTAATATTCTTTATCTTTAATTTCTTTATTGGTTAAGGTATTATAAATGTGTCTTCATCCCCCCATTAACCCCCAACCTTCCCCCCCACACTCATGCTCTCATCCCCCTGTTGTCCGTGTCCTTTGGTTTGGCTTGTATGCATGCATACAAGTCCTTTAGTTGATATCTTTCCCTTACCCCCACCTTCCCCTACTTTCCCTCTGGGGATTGATAGTCTAATCACTGTTTCTCTGTCTTTGGATCTGTCCCTGTTCATCAGTCTATGTTGTTCTCTATATTCCACAAATGAGTGAGATCATGTGGTATTTATCTTTCTCTGACTGGCTTATTTCGCTTAGCATAATGCTCTCCCAGTCCCATCCATGCTGTTGCAAAAGGCAAGAGTTCCTTCTTTTTTACCACAGCATAGTATTCCATTGTGTAGATGTACCACAGTTTTCTAATCCATTCATCTTCTGATGGGGACTTAGGCTGTTTACAAATCTTAGCTATGGTGAATTGAGCCACTTTGAACATAGGGGTGCACATATCCTTTCTGATTGGTGCTTCTGGCTTCTTGGGATATATTCCTAGAAGTGGGATCACTGGTTCAAATGGGAGTTCCATTTTAAATTTTTTGGAGAAACTCCATACTGTTCTCCACAGTGGCTGCACCAGCAGTGCAGAAGGGTTCCTTTTTCTCCACATCCTCTCCAACACTTGTTGTTTGCTGATTTGTTGATGATAGCCATTCTGGCAGGTGTGAGATGATACCCCATTGTCGTTTTGATTTGCATCTCTCATATAATTAGTGACTTTGAGCATGTTTTCATATGTCTTTCGGCCTTCTGTATGTCCTCTTTCGAAAAGTGTCTATCTAGGTCCATTGCCCATTTTTTTATTGGATTGTTTATCTTCCTATTGTTAAGTTGCATGAGTTCCCTGTAAATGTTGGAGATTAAACCCTTATTGGTGATATCATTGGCAAATATGTTCTCCCATGCAGTGGGCCTTCTTGTTGTTTTGTTGATGGTTCCCTTTGCTGTGCAAAAGCTTTTTATTTTGATGTAGTCCCATTTGTTTATTTTCTCTTTAGTTTCCATTGCCCTAGGAGCAGTATCAGAGAAGAAATTCCTGCGGCATATGTTTGCAATTTCGCTGCCTGTAGATTCCTCTAGTATTTTTATGGTTTCCCATCTTATGGAGTGTTTGTGTGAACTAATATAAATTCAAAGTAAACATCATTACATAAAAGGGTAAGGTCTTTTATTTCAATAGTTTTATTCATTTCAAACGGGCCAGATCCGGCCCGAGGGCCGTAGTTTGCCCACGGCCGGACTAGGCCCAAAGTAACAGGCTTGTACCTCCAAGGTCACATGAAACCAATTTAAATCAGAAAGTCAATATTTTTATTTCATAGAGGAAGCTAAGTCAGTCAAAGAGTGTATATTTGTGTTTGCTTTCAAATCCATGAATGAGTTCAATAGATTGATTTTTTTTTAAATTTCTTAGCTAACATGAAGTCAGAAAAAAAGGGATCTGGATGATCTGCAAAAGTATTCCAGTACTGGCTGTTAGCATTCCTATTCTATTGGCCATGTCATTCTTTATGTACCTTCACATCAATACCATTTAGCTTAGGAGGTAAGCAATATGTCAATCTAAATTATTGCGTACAGCCAAATATAGTAGCAAAAAGAAAGAAAATAAAGGAACACAATAACAGATTGCTCATTACCTGGCAACATCACTCAGCACACCGTTAAATACTTTGTTGCCAAACTTAAAGAATCTACCAATGCTCTTTATTGGGTTTAAAACCCAGTGGAGCCCAGCTGGTGTGGCTCAATAGTTGAGCATTGACCCATGAACCAAGAGGTCACTGGTTTGATTCCTGATCAGAGAACATGCCTGGGTTTTGGCCTCAATCCCCAGTGGAGGGCATGCAGGAGGCAGCTGATTGATGTTTTTCTCTCATTGATGTTCCTATCTCTTTATCCCTCTCCCTTCCTCTCTCTCTAAAATCAATAAAAAACATATTTAAAAAAATAAAAAGTAAAACCCAGTGGTTCTAACCTCCAAGATTCTTACCCCTCTCCCATTTTGACCCATACTTAGCACCTCACTGCAGCTCCCCTCTCTCTGCAAACAGCCCCAGTTCAGTGATGCAGGGGGTGGCAGGTTTTGGTGGTTTTTTGTGGTTTGTTTGTGTGGGTTTTTGTTTTTTCAACGTAAAGGGCCAGATAGCAAACACTTTCAACTTCTCAGGCTATATGATCTCTGTTGCAACTGTTGTAGGCAGTTAGACAGACATGAGCAGAACAAGGATGATGGGCCAGGTACAGAAGATCACCAGGGCAGAACACCCCCCCTACACACACACACACACACACACACACACACACACACACACACACACCTAGTAATGAGAAAGAACTAGTAGAGCAGATATTGGAAATAGTCAATTCAAGACCTTACCCCTAGGACCTCTCTCCACCCTAGAATGCCTCCAGTCATGCAGGTGGGATTCTCCTGACCTTTTCTCCTCTGGCATGTGGTTAGTCATGTGGTAGACCCCCACATATAGAGGAGAACGGGAGGGGGGAGGGGCTAGAGGAAAGCCCCATCTGACTTCCATGCAAGGACAGTAAACAACAAGATAGGCACTAATAGGTCAGATTGAAGAAGGACAGGCCCTGATAGGTCACTTTGAAGAAAAAAGTAATTCCCCTCTGAGAGTTTTAAAGGAATCCTAGCCCACTTCCCAGGGCAGCTCTTTGAGCTGCCCACTGGAAATTTCTCTTCCAGTGTATTTTCTCTTTGCTTGCTCAAATTAATTTTCTCTAGTGAGTCTGGGTCTTGGCTCTGAATTCTTTTCTTAACCAGAACTCAAGTTTGCTGGACTCAGGTTTGATCTGACCCCACCAGTCAGACTCCTAATGCCGTTCCCACCGCCTACAACACAACTACCCAACTCTGCTGTTGGACCATGAAAGCAGCCACAGACAGTAAGAAAATGAATGAGTGTTTCAATAAAATTGTTTGCATGGAAAAAGGCAGCAGCCCAGATTTGGTCTGCCAGCAATGGTTTTGCCTCTCCTGCACAAGGAAATAATGTAGTTTTATTGACACTTGTATGATGAATTGAGAAAAGTGTTGTTCATTTACACCACACACTTCACTCAAAAACTCAATTAAAGCCCCCACTGAAATTCCCGTTGTTCTACCCCAAAGTCTGTTTCTGGCCTCCAGTAGCCCAAAGTCTCTTTTATCTCTCCCTTTCTACCACAAATCTTTCAAAGACCCCAATATTATCCAGAGCATTTCAGTTCTTCATCAAAGCTCACAGGCCCCATTAAACAGTTAACAATACCCATAATCCTTGTAATGCTATTTAACTTAGTACTAATGTTATTGGAGTGTGTCCCTTGAAGGCCATACCCTCTACTCCAAGAAATGCAATATTCAATAGTCACATGAAAAGTGTCCTATATCATTAACCATCAGAAAATCACAAATTAAAAACTCAATCAGGTACCACTATATACTCACAAAAATGACTAGAATAAAAAAAATTTGACAACACCAATGACATTGTGTATGGCAGTGTAAAATTTTACAGCCACTTTGGAAAACAGTTTGGCAGTTTTAAAATAAACATACAGGGTATCCCAAAAAATGTATATCCATTTTAACAGCTGATAGCTCAATTTTGAAAATGAACTCTATTTTAATAAACACTGCCACCTGGCCAGTGTGCTTCCGAGGTTGAGCATGGACCCATGAATTCGTTTCCCAGTCAGGGCACATGCGTGCAGGGGGCAACTGATTTATGGTTCTCTCTCATCATTGATGTTTTTTCTCTCTCCCTCTCTCTTCCTTTCTCTGAAATCAATAAAAACATATTTTTGAAAATAAATACTATTTTTATAATTGTTCAAAGTGTGTGTATACATTTTTGCGAAACCCTATATATTACCCTATTGTAATTATACCCCTATTATTTATCCAAGAGAAATGAAACCATATGCCCACATAAATACCTGCACAGGCATGTGCATAGCAGTTTTATTCATAACAGCCCCCCAATTGTTGATTTATTAAAGATAAACTGCTGCCCTAGCTGGTTTGGCTCAGTGGAATGAAGGGTCCCTGGTTCGATTCCGGTCAAGGACACATGCCCGGGTTGTGGGTTCGATCCCCAGTAGGGGGCGTGCAGGAGGCAGTCGATCAGTGATTCTCTCTCATCATTGATGTTTCTCTTTCCCTCTTCTTTACTCTCTGAAATCAATAAAAATATATTAAAAAATAAAAATAAACTATTTTTTCATCTGTTGATGGACACGTGGAGGTAGACCAGATGTTTATCAACAGGAGAATGGACGAAAAAATGAAGTACTTACTATTCAGCAATAAAAAAGGAATGAACTACTGCTAGGGACTGTATGTTTGGGTCCCCTTCTCCCCAAATTCATCTGTTGAAGCTCTAATCCCCAATATAATGATACTTGGTAGTGGGGCCTTTGGGAGGTACTTAGGTCATGAGAGTGGAGCCCTCAGGAATGGAATTAGTGTCCTTATAAGAAGAGACATGAGAGACATGTTCTCTCTTAGCCGTAAGAGGATACAGCAAGAAGGCAAACTAGGAAAAGGGTTCTCACTTGACATTGAATCTGCTGGCAACTTGATCTTGGACTTCCCAGACTTCAAGTCTGTGAGACATAAATATTTGTTGTCTATGGCATTTTTGTTATAGCAGCCCAACTGACTAAGACAACTACTAATACATGCAACAACATAAAAGACTGTCAAAAGTATCATGCTGCCCTAGCTGGTTTGGCTCAGCAGATAGAGCGTCGGCCTGCGAACTCAAGGGTCCTGGGTTGTTGAGTGTTTCCTTACCACGTCCCGCGTAGATCAGGGTTCAGGAACTGGAAGCAGAGCTGCACACAAATGAAAGAGAAAATACACGAGATAATTTGGAAATATTGGGGGACCAGGCGAGTAAGCCCAACTCAGGAGGAAGGACTTCCCCCCGTGCTCAGGCCTCACCAAGCTTTTATTGATCTGGGATGCACCCATAGCATAGCCCTTAGGCAGGCGACCCCCCATTAACAGGCAGACTAGCCCATCAGTAAGGATTTACATAATAATAAATGGGGGAGTAGTTTCAGCTACCACTGTCTGGACAAACAGAGGTGGGCCTAGCTCCGACCTTTGCTAGGGCTTCAAAGGCACCCAGCCTTGGGGGGGGGGGCAGGGGGGCGGGTTCTCTGTCTACACTTATCAGATAGTGAAGGCAATAAACAGTTTCCCACACTGGGTTCAATTCCAGTCAAGGGCATGTACCTTGGTTGCGGGCACATCCCCGGTAGGGGGTATGCAGGAGGCAGCTGATCAATGTTTCTCTCTCACCGATGTTTCTAACTCTCTATCCCTCTCCCTTCCTCTCTGTAAAAAATCAATAAAAATATATTTTAAAAAAAGTATCATGCTGTGTTAAGAAGTCAGATGTAAAAAAGAGTACATACTCCATGATCCCTTTATGTGAAATTCTAAATAGAATTAACCTATGAAAATATAAAACAGATTAGTGGTTGCTGCTTAGGTGGGATATGGGCATTGATGGGGAAAGAGCATGAGGAATTTTTCTGAGGTGCTAGAAATATTGTGGATCTTGATATGCATTGGCTTAAACTTATTGAAGAATATGCTTAAGATCTGAATGGTTCATTGTACATAAATTTTACCTCAACACAAAAATATTTAAAATTATGTATTTAGCTGACATTTTAAAAGTCCTTAGATGACCACTAGAGTTCTAACCACATCTGCATCCCAGGTAGTGAAAAGGAGAACAAATGGTAAGGTCAAAGGACAAAGAGCACTTGCCTGCTGTCTGGTCATTCTTAAGGAGACTCAACGTCTCAGCAACAACTTGCACTTAATTCTTTTTTTAAGAAGTTATTTTTATATTGTTATTTTCATAAAATATATGCCACAGAATATCATTTTGATCTTTTGTAAGTATATTAAATATGTTCACAAAGTTGTATACCATCACCATTATCTATACCTAAAATGTTTTCATCATCCCCACAAGAACTCTTTCCCATTCCCATTAGTCCCTGGGACCTCTATTTTACTTTTAGTTTCTATGAATTTGTCTTTTTGTGTTTGGCTTATTTCACTAAGCATAATGTTTCAAGGTCCATTCTTATTGTATATTCGAGTGTGTGTGTGTGTGTGTGTGTGTGTGTGTGTGACACATTTTGTTTATTTTTTCATCTGTTGATGGACTCGTGGATTTTTCCTAACCTTTGGCTTTTGAGAATAATGTTGCTATGAAGAGTGGTGTACATGTATCTGTCAACCTCATCAAGAATACACCTGCCAAAAAAGACTCCTTATGTTTAATTGGGCTCAAATTTATAACCAGCGTCTAGCAGCCTTTCTTTACAAAGGTACCTCATACACACTCCGTTTCAAAGGAAAGCCACAGACTGAGCGGCCAAGCCTCCTGCATTGTGCTTCTGCCTTCTGAGTCAACCTTTGTAAGAAAGCTTCTAGGATCAAAATTCAACCAATAAGACAGAGACTTTCCCTGTCCAATCAGAGCTGTGGTGCTATATCCTCATTTGCATCTTCACCAACCACCAATCAGAATGGTGCTATTTGAACCAATCAAATGATAATGATTTGGAGTACTCATTTGCATAGAAATGAACCTATAAGGGACTGGAGGCAGGCACTCTTCTGTATGTAACTCAAAAAGCCCTCTGTCTTGGTAGAGCTTACTTTCAGTTTCCTTCCAAGATTGCATTTCCCCAGATGGGCTGACAGAATTGACTGGTGCTGTCTCCCAGGAGCAGAGTGAAGCTGTTTTATGGGATGTGGAACAGAGCTGTCTCCTGAGACCAGAGGCGTAACACCATATCTGTAACACCTGGGGTTCCTGGTCTAAGTTGCTCCACAAACATGCGGTTCCAAAGCCATGCTGTATCACAATTGAGCTGTTTGCACTGAATAAAGTCTCCATCTCCACTGCATCCCAAACTGGGGACTCCTGTTAGTGTTGAATTGGTGGCAATGACCTTGGGTTCACAGTACCTTCCTGTTGTAGTTGAGTCTTGATTGCTGTTGGCCCCTCTGTGGGTGGAGTTGACCCTCAGATTGGTTTCCTCTGGAGACTCCCTTTGGATGTGCCACTTGTGGAGCTCATTGGGTCCTGCTCTGGTGTTTTCTGAGCATCACAAGGTGTGTTGGTTCTGGGGCCTCTTGGGAGGGACTCTGGTGTAAATTAATGTCAGATGCTGCCTGTGGCTATCCCTGGGCTACCTGTTTGAAGATACAAAGTGACCCACAGTTTGTGGGTGCCTCTGCCGGGCTTGGTGTGTGGGAGGGGTCAGGGTGCACACCAAGGCTGGCTTTCACCAGCACTAAGCCTAAGAGCAGGTCAGTAAAAGGCCCAAGGCACCCCTGCCGGCTGCTTTTTAGGCTGAGTTATTGAAAGACTCTCTTCATTTTGAGAGTTGCATGAGGTAGGTTCTCAGTGAGTCACCAGGTACAGGCAAGTGGTGTTCACCATATTGATACAGATTCAAAATCAGTGCCAGTGCTGGGTCTGTGCCACTCAGCAAAAGTTCCAGGGTACACCAAGGCCAGCCTCCACCCAAGGGTGCCTGTGGATGTTTGAGGTGTGTTGGGATCTCAGGGAGTTATCAGGGTGAGGCCAACAGAGTTAATTAGGCCCAAACAGACCAAAAGTTGGCCATGTGAAGGGAGGGTTCTGTGGTAACCAATGGGGCATGTGAGGGGAACAATAGTCCCTGTTCTAGAGCCACACAATTCAGTCTGTCCCCAATTCAAGCTAGACCTACTGGAGAGCCCTAGGAGGGCAGGTCAGGAGAGGGACTCAGCACAGAGATTTTGGTGGTTTTCCCTTCAGCTCTGTCCCTGGAGCCATACAATTCAGACTCTGACTCCACCTGAGTTTCCCCACAAGATCCCTTCATGAAAATTTACAGGCAGCAGACTCCTCTGCAGGGTGTGAGCTCAGCAGGGCAGGGCGACAGAGAGTTAGGCTAATGGGACTATTGCATTCTTCCAGGCTGATGCATTATGGGTGGGGCTGGGGGAGGTAGTGCTCAACCCAAGAAAGATGGCATCTGTGGTGGTAGTGGAGAGGGACTCAGCACAGGGACCCTGGTGGCTGTCCCTTCAGTTCTCTCCCTGGAGCCACACAACCCAGTCTCTTTTCACATGTCTCTAGCTTCCCTCCTCTGCTGGAGCCCAGGATGAGTGGCTGTGAATGAGATTTTGTGTATTGGCCCTTTAAGAGAACACACACACAATTTCTTACACAATTTCAGGGGACTCATGGGCTTTCACTGGATCCCATTTTATCTGAATTCTATATAAAAAGTCACTAATCTAGGGAGTTATTATTAATAACAGTTAATGAAAAGTGTGTGAATGACAAATTCACATGGCAGTGGACATGCAAGAGACACCAGATTGCATAGAATATGTCATGCTCACCCACCTGGACTAAATTTTGTTGCCTATGTCTCCCAAAGGCTGCAATCCATTAAATGGCCCTGTTCTTAATTGAGCAATATTTAATTCTGTTGCCACTGTATATATAGAATAAGTGAATGTATAAAGATAGGCCACTTAAGTGTACATTCTACTTACACACTTGATTTGATGACATTAGCTTGCAGGTGTCTCTACTTCAATTAATTGCTTATTGGTGAAATGCATAATTTAAACTGAGTACAAAACGAAAGTATTCAAATGATAGTCTCTTCAATATAATTATTCCACCTAAGTTGGAGTGCTGACAAAATGTTGTCCTTTATTTTCTTAAAATAATAGCTTCGAGTATGTTCAAGATTAGATAACAAAGAAAATGTCAACAAGATATGATAAATATGATGAAATTGAGATTAAGACTTTATATTTTTTTAAATATATATTTTTATTGATTTCAGAGAAGAAGTGAGAGGGAGAGAGAGATAGAAACATCAATGATGAGAGAGAATCATTGACCGGCTGCCTCCTGCATGCCCCACACTGGGGATCCAGCCCACAACCCGGCATATACCCCGACCGGGAATCAAACCCTGACCTCCTGGTTCATAGGTCGATGCTCAACCACTGAGCCACGCCAGCTGGGCAAGACTGTATATTTTTATCCAATTTTCCCTCCATAGATTCACAAACTATTAAAAAAAAAACTTTTTTAACTTATTTCAGGAGGAAGGGAGAGGGTGAAAGAGATAGAAACATCGATGACAGAGAAACAATTGACTGCCTTCTGCATGCCCCCTGAAGGTTTAATAATTCTAAGAAGCTTCTTTGTAGTAGACATGTGATACACTCCTCATCCAGACTTCAGAAGAGTTCCCCTTTGCTAGTTAAATTGAAATTCAAAAGGAATTTTCCAGAAACATGTCATTTCGGGGTTTTATTTCATAATATTTGAGAAGTTCTGAGCTAAAAGACAGCTAAGTAAATCTCAAAAGCATAGAATAAAGCAAGTAATGAAAAAGTAAAATATTTTACTTAACCATGATAATTGTATTGCCCAATTGTGTATGGGGCGGGTGATTATTTCAAAGTCCCTGTAAAGTTCTGGATTCTGTGGGGAATGATCAGATCATTTTGTGATTTGATCTTTATCTGAGTGAAATTTTATAACTTCCTCTACCAGAAAAAAAATTGACAATTTCAGTGGGTGTGTTTCAATATGTTTTTAAAAGGTTGCAGAAAAAGCACTTAGATATTAGCGTGGTAACATAGTGACATCTTGTGGTAAGAATTAGCAACAAAATCCCCAAAGGTAAAGTTGGGGTAGGGAAGCCAAGTAAAATGAAAACAACAAAAACCCGACTAAATCTTTGTTCTTGCAGATAAAACGGGTTTTTCTTATTTTGGCTGTGACAAAAAAATTCTGGGTTTCTGCTTTATGTTTCCCATACCAACAGGGAGAAAGGATTTTAATTTAGAAAATAATAAAACCTTTATGGAAATAGACCAGGACACTGTAAATATTTCTGTCTATAAACTTCTTGGGTTTTTTAAAAATATTTTTATTGATTTCAGAGAGGAAGGGAGAGAGAGATAGAAACATCAATGATGAGAGAATCATTGATCGGCTGCCTCCTGCACGCCCCCTACTGGGGATCGATCCCACAACCCGGGCATGCGCCCTTGACCAGACTCGAACCCGGGACCCTTCAGTCCGCAGGCTGACGCTCTATCCACTGAGCCAAACCAGGTAGGGCTATAAACTTATTGTTTAAAAAATATATATCTTACATTTGAAATTCATGGAATATGAAAAACTTTGTTTCTTTTAAACTTGAACTAAAACTAGAGGAAACATGCTTTCCCCTGCCTGTAACAGATGCTCTTGGCAATTTTGCCATGTTCCTCCTGCTGACACCAGCACTCACCTGCAGCTTAGGGGGAACAGTTACACAGCACATACCTTCTCTCTGCCGGAGGTCTATCTCTGGCTGCCTAAATGAATCCTGCCTATGCAGGGTACTCTGGAAATGCCTGGAAACTAACACCCCCATGAGCCAGTTTCAATGAAGAGGGCAGGGCACGAAGAAATAAATACCTCTGCTCTCTAAACCATCAGTGGGACAATTCTGAGTGTGTCCTACATGGTCTCACAGGGGGTCCTCAGCAGGATTGAATACTAGTTTTCCATATCAGTAACTCACTCATTAATCTACCTTTTCTTTTCTTTCTTTTCCTAACTCCCTCACCATGCTTCCTGGAGTCACCACCCAATAAACTACTGGAACTAAAATCATCTCAGGGACAACTTGTGGAGGAATCCAAATGCATATAGGGACCTACCTATGCTGCATACATATGCACATGTGTTTCAAAAGGAGAAAAAAATGAGCCCGGCTGGCGTGGCTCAGTGATTGAGCATCAACCTATGAACGGTTCGATTCCCGGTCAGGGCACATGCCCGGGTTGCAGGCTCAATCCCCAGTGTGGGGCGCGCAGGAGGCAGCTGATCAATGATTCTCTCTCATCATTGATGTTTCTATCTCTCTCTCCCTTCCTCTCTGAAATAAATAAAAAAAAATATTTTTTTAAATGGAGAAAAATGAGTTATAAGCATTTTTACTACTTTCATTAGCAAAAACAACATTAGAAAAGCAAAGACAAGTCTAGCACATTTTGGTTTAACTGCAACTATAAAGCCTTTTGCAGCTGCTTGCAGCCTGGCTGCCACTCCCCTGCAGGCTTTCTCGGTGTGGAAATGAAAGATCAACATAGGGGAATGCCTCAGTCAGGAAAGAGGGCACCTCCCCTGCTGGGATTTTGTATCCATTCTAAATTCTCTGCAAGAAAACTTGAGCTGGGTGCTAAAAGCTGGTTGAACAAATTGATTTACTAATTGGTTAGGAAATAATATATTGAGATTGTATACCCAAGAATTAAGAATGCATTTTACAAAACCTGTTTATCTATTAGGAGTTGTCTTTTTCTTTTTTACCAACCAATTTAATTTTCTTTTTTCACAGCCAATTTAATCAACTATTGTAGTTCTTTACTTTCAAGGGCATGTGAGGGGCAGAGAGATCAGTGAGTATCTCAATATTTTACACAAAGCAAGTCCCAATCCAGGAGGTGACATACAAGAAGGGGGGTGAGGGTGCAGCTAATCAGTACTTTGACCATCAATCACATGTAAATTTCAACCTCTGGCCACAACTTTGCATCAAGAGTCAATTTATTCCGACTTGATGGCCATGGCGGGGGGGGGGGGGGAGCTGTTTTATATTGGCATGTTGAAAATTACAAAATGAATCTCAAATGTATTCACCTGAACTCTTGGTCACAAACAAGTCAGACTGCTAAATACAGCATGTGACTAATAGCACTTTACACACCAAGTAATGTTAGTAAAGTCATGTTTTTATTTTCCTTTAAAAGAAAATTACTTCCAAGTCAATGATTCACCTCCCCAAGTACTAAATTTATGAAGCTTAACAGGAATTAAACTAAAGAAAAAGGATTTATCTGCCCCAAGTTTCAGAATAAATGCTTTTTGTAAAAGCACCATGTATTCTAATATCTAATCCATGTTTTGATATCCATGCATGTCTCCTACTTCATTGCATTTCTGAGTCCTGAAGTTTCTTTGTATCTGTAAATATAATAATATTCTAGTATATTTATACATACTGCCTAGTATTTTACATATACTATTTTATATAATGCCTATAACAGTATTGTATAGTTATAATTACATACATTTTTAATCTTCACCTGAGGATATGTTTAGAGAGTAAAAAAGAGAGAGAGAGAAACATGTATTGGTTGCCTCCTGTCCACACCTCGACTGGGGATAGAACTTGCAACCTAGGTATGTGCCCTGACAGGAAATTGAATCCACAACCTTTTGGTGTACAGATGACACTCCAACCAACTGAGCAACATGGCCAGGGCACATACATTTTACAGATGAGAATACTGAATCTTTAGAGAGGTTGCCTAAATTCTGATCTGTCATCAAACTCAACCTCTTATCTATGGTATCAGCCAGCTATTGCTACCTAATAAAAGCAATCACAAAATTTCAATGGCATTCATATAACTCTGAACATGTATTTTTCACATGTCTGCACATTAGATGAGGTGGCTCAGCTGATCTTGGTTGGGCTTAATCAGATGACTTGCAGGTGCAGGTTGGATCCAACTCTGTCCTACACATCTCTCAACCTCCTTGAATCAACAGACTAGCTGGACCATGGTCTTCTCACGGTGATGACAGAGAGAGTAAAGAGTAAGTGGAACACACAAGGCCTCATAAGGCCTAAACTTGAAACTACTACAGTGTTGTTTTCGCCCATATCCCGCTGACGAAAGCAAGTCATGTGGCCAAGTTGAAAATTAAGGGACATGGTTGTCCCTATATTTCTCTTTCAGTGAAAGGACCTGCAAAGTTATATGGCAGAGTGTGGATACAGGAAAGGGTGAAAAATTGAAAACAAGATTTCAATGTATCTCACTCACTGTGTCAGTGGGCTCCCATAATCTTTCATAAATCATCTGAAGTGGGTCTGTGTGTAGTAAGGTATGGAATGAGCTATCATTTTGATACCCCCAGAGGTGCAGAAAGAATATTAGATATGATCAATTAAACAAGACCCAGGTGATCAGTCTCTAAGTTCTGAAAACCTGAAGTCTAGCAAAAAAAACCACAAATATTTATTAAAAGATGAGTGGTATTGTACAATTATCCTATTAGTCAAATTATATTAATATAATTATTAATAGTCAACTATTATTAGTTCACATGCAGAATAGGAAACCCACTTGTTCACTTGGTTTCCCCATTGTATCACCTTGGTGATCTCTGAATTTCTTCCACAAAATCCCCAGGTACTGAGGGACATAATTTGAAAACCCACAACATGAACTGTCATGTTAAATTTGTCTCATAGATCCTCTCATCTTGCAAATCACACTGGGTCTCCCACGTCTATGAAAACATAAAGCTATCTTGGCCCCAGGGCCTTTGTGAAGTGGTCTGAGATGCATGTGAAATTTTCTTTCACTTTATTCTGCTACAGTGCCTGAATATCTACATTGGCGGTACTACTCCTTTGGTCTAGGCCCTAGACCAGTGATGGCGAACCTTTTGAGCTCGGCGTGTCAGCATTTTGAAAAACCCTAACTTAACTCTGGTGCTGTGTCACATATAGAAATTTTTTGATATTTGCAACCATAGTAAAACAAAGACATATTTTTGATATTTATTTTATATATTTAAATGCCATTTAACAAAGAAAAATCAATCAAAAAAATGAGTTCACGTGTCACCTCTGACACGCGTGTCATAGGTTCACCATCACTGCCCTAGACTCTAGGGCATTTCTTGTCCAGGAGTCCTTTTAAAAGTGTGAAATCTCTACCCTAGCTGGTTGGGGTCAGTGGATAGAGTGTTGGCCTATGGACTGAAGGGTCCCAGGTTCGAATCCGGTCAAGGGCACGTGCCTGGGTTGAGGGCTCAGTCCCCAGTAGGGGGTGTGCAGGAGGCAGCCAATCAATGATTCTCTCTCATCATTGATGTTTCTATCTCTCTCTCTCTCTCCCTCTCCCTTCCTCTCTGAAATCAATAAAAACATATTTTTTAAAGTGTAAAATCTCTTTAGAAAAATTATCCATTAGTCCATTATTACCTCAGCTTGAATGGGTTTTTTTGAATGTCCCGTAAACAGCACCTGTAGGTGGAGTAAGAACTGTGAGACCTAGATATCCAAGGGGACTGGTGAAAAGAGGTCAGGAGAAGCTATGGGGAAAAAAGATCAGGAAAAATAAAACGTACATGAAAGTGGAAAGGTGAGGAACAGACTTACACTTTTTCACTAAGCGAGCTCCAACAAATACCATCCTATCTAATAAAAGAGAAACATGGTAATTAGCCGTAACTTCACTACCCTTCCCATTGGCTAATCAGGGCAATATGCAAATTAACTGCCAGCCAAGATGGCGGCCGGCAGCCAGGCAACTGAAGGCGAACAGGAGGCTTGCTTGCTCCAGTGAAGGAGGAAGCCAAGGTTCCCCACCTGCCGCTGCTGGGCTCTGAGCTGCTCTCTAAGAAACATTGTTACAAATATAGAAGCTAAACAAAACCCCAGAAACCTGCTTTCAGTCAGCCTGGATCTCAGAGCTGGAGTCGCAACAAAGTTTCAAATACAGAAGGTAAACAAAGCGCAGAAACCTGCTTTCAGCAGCCAAGGTCTGAGCTAAAGCTGGCTCTCAGCTCCAGTGACAGCCATAGAAGGTAAATAAATCCCAGAATAAAAAAAAAAGAAAAAAGAGAGAGGTTGGGAGCTTCAGTCACCCGCCAGCCTGAAAACGGCCCTCAACCCCTCACCCAGACTGGCCAAGCACCCCAGTGGGGACCCCCACCCTGAAGGGGGTGTGACCAGCTGCAAACAGCCATCATCCCCTCATCCAGGCTGGCCAGGCACCCCAGTGGGGACCCCCACCCTGAAGGGGGTGCGACCAGCTGCAAACAGCCATCATCCTCTCATCCAGGCTGGCCAGGCACCCCAGTAGGGACCCCCACCCTGAAGGGGGTGTGACCAGCTGCAAACAGCCATCATCCCCTCATCCAGGCTGGCCAGGCACCCCAGTAGGGACCCCCACCCTGAAGGGGGTGTGACCAGCTGCAAACAGCCATCAGCCCCTCACCCAGGCTGGGCAGGCACCCAAGTGGGACCCCCACCCTGATCCAGGACACCCTTCAGGGCAAACCAGCTGGCCCCCACCCATGCACCAGGCCTCTATCCTATATAGTAAAAGGGTAATATGCCTCCCAGCACCAGGATCCGCAGAGCAGCGAGGCTTCCCAGCCTGGGATCAGTGGAGCCACAAGGCCTCCCGAACCCGGGATCAGTGGAGCCGAGAGGCCTCCTGGCACCGGGATCAATGGAGCAGCAAGGCCTCCTAGCACTGGGATCAGCAGAGCCACGAGGCCTCCTGGCCCCTGGAGCAGCGTGACAGGGGGCAGCGCCCAAACCCCCTGATTGCCCTGCGGCTCTGTGTGTGACAGGGGGCGGGGTCACAACCTCCCTATCCGCACTGCTCTGTTCATGACAGGAGAAGGTGCCCCAACCCCCTGATCGGCCCTGCTCTGTGCCTGATAGGGGGGAGCTCCCCAACCCCCTGATCGGCCCTGCTCTGTGTGTGACAGGGTGCGGTGCCCCAACCCCCCCATGGGCCCTGCTCTGTGTGTGATGGGGTGGAGCCGCAACCTCCCCATCGGCCCTGCCCTGAGTGTGACGGGGGGAGTCCCCCAACCCCCTGATTGGCCCTGCTCTGTGGGTGACAGGGGGTGGTGCCCCAACCCCCCAATCGGCCCTACCCTGAGCGTGACTGAGGGTGGCATCGCCACCTCCCGATCCGCCCTGCTCTGTGCATGACAGGGGGCGGCGCCTCAACTCCCCAATTGGCCTTGCTCTGAGCCAGACCAGGGGCTGCGGGGCAGGCACCTAGGAATTGGGCCTGCCCTCTGCCACCCGGGAGTGGGCCTAAGCCAGCAGGTCGTTATCTCCCGAGGGGTCCCAGACTGCGAGAGGGCACAAGTGGGGCTGAGGGACAACCCCCCCCCCCCTGGCCAGTGCACAAATTTTTGTGCACTGGGCCTCTAGTCCTATATAATAAAGGGCAAATATGCAAATCGACCAAACAGCAGAACGACCGGTCACTATGATGCACACTGACCACCAGAGGGCAGACGCTTAATGCAGGAGCTGCCCCCTGATGGTCAGTACACTCCCACAGGGGGAGCGCCACTCAGCCAGAAGCTGGGCTCATGGCTGGTGAGCACAGTGGTGGTGGCGGGAGCCTCTCCTGCCTCTGCAGCAGTGCTAAAGATGTCCAACTGCCAATTTAGGCCCGCTCCCTGCAGGCTCCCGGACTGCAAGAGGGAGCAGGCTGGGCTGAGGGACCGCCCCCATCACCACTGAGTGCATGAATTTCATGCACCAGGCCTCTAGTATAGAGATAATTTTCTCTGAACACAGAGCCCTTAGGACAGAGGTGGGCAACCCCTGGCACGCGTGCCAAACATGGCACGCCAGTAACTTTTGCTGGCACGTGAAACCCTCTCTTATAATCTTCCATTTACAATTTTTTTCTTAATATTGACTTTTTTATTTTTCAGGTAAATTCAATGTAAGTGCATCTTAGATAAATAAATAATTTTACATAACAAGTTATCTTAAAGACCATAGACATGGATTGACGAGAGAGGAGAAGAGCAATTTCTATGCCTCTGCCTTAACTCTCCCTGCCTTCCTAGATCCGACCAGTGTTTTGCTTTCATCCACATACGCTTGTGAATCTTTGTTCTCAGTGATGAATTTTGTTAAGTCTCGTAATAGGAGTAGCCTGACGGATGAAAGTAGTAGCTCGTGCATATCTCTGAAGGTCATGAAATATAAATCTGATGTAAAATCTCTGTCATCAGTGATGCAGCAGCAAAATTCCCACTGATAATATCAAACGGAGTCATAAAGTTTTCTGTCGGAGTATGTGTACATGTATACATTAAAAAATAAATGTATTTTTCATCATCATATACTGTGTTTTTGTCGCTCGAATGAATTTTATTATTTCTTCAAGGTTCTTCATATATGTACACCTTAAGAGATATCAAGTAGGCGTAACATGTTCTCAAAAAATTAGGGTTGGCACGCAGAAGAATTTTGAGTCAGAGATTTTGCTGGTTTTGGTTGCCCACCCCTGCCTTAGGACAAGCATGTCAAACTCGCAGCCCGTGGGCTACATGCAGCCCACAACAAATATTTTTACGGCCCAGCCAATATAACGGTATGTAAGAAACGTTTTAATAAAAATTCATAACTTAATTTTTACAATATCCTGTTATACATAATTATTAATAATGAACTACAATGTTTGCTAATGACTGATTACTATAATCATGTTACATCATTTCCCTTACATGCCTTATGCGCAGGCGCACCATTTCTCTCCACTAATACTAGCAGTGAATATTTTAGCAGCCGATTGCCACGTCATTAGTCTTGGACTGACTTGTTTGGTGTGCGCAACAGGAAATATTTCACTTTTGGAGAACAAGAAAAATAGGTTTATTTGCATTACGCTTATTAATTTGTGCAGTTATTCAGTGTCTGGTAAGTTAATGTTCATGAAAAATATTAATTTTTATTAAAGTGTTCTATTATTTTATGTTAATGATGACTCATTTATTTCAGCCCTTCGTATTCAGCATGTCTCTATCAAAATAAAACTATGTTTCTATGAAAATTGAAGCTTTTGTTTTTTTGCGGCCCACACAAACTTAAACCTTGTTTATTTGGCCCGTGTTAGCCTTTGAGTTTGACGTGCTTGCCTTAGGAAGTTCACTTCCCTCTCCTTCTGTGGAGAAAATAAAGTAGGTGGGCTTCCTATGGATTCCTCTCTTGTTGTGGGATTTGCCAAAATTCTGACTGATCCAGAGCTCAAAATGCCCATTTCTTTTTTTTTTTAATATATTTTATTGATTTTTTACAGAGAGGAAGGGAGAGAGATAGAGAGTTAGAAACATCGATGAGAGAGAAACATCGATCAGCTGCCCCCTGCACATCTCCCACTGGGGATGTGCCTGCAACCCAGGTACATGCCCTTGACCGGAATCGAACCTGGGACCTTTCAGTCCGCAAGCCGACGCTCTATCCACTGAGCCAAACCGGTTTCGGCCAAAATGCCCATTTCAAACCATATCTCTTTGAAATGAATTGCCCAAAGATGAACAGCCTCAAAATTATTCCATATGTTTTATAGATGATGGGAAGGAGAAATAGGGCAAAAGAGGAGCTGATGGCCATGTCCCATCTTCTAAAGTCTATCATATAGTAAGCGATCAACTGTGCCTCATCAAGAGCAAAAAGATACAGAACTCATTGAATTACCATAGGATGACTTATTATTTGGACTTAGAATACACTACCTAGTACCAAGTGGTTACTGAAAAGGTACAAATTCCAAAGACATAAAAAGAATTTAATGTTTCCTATAAAATTCTTCGGGACTTCACTGGGAGCTTCCAGTGTATTTGTTTAGTTCAAGTCAGCAAATAATTATTGCCTATTTTATGCCAGGCACTGTGCAAGGTGCTGGAAAGGCAAAGATAAATAGGAACTCTACCCTCAACACACTCCAAATCTAAGGAAGACAGAAATATGAATGACTGTGTTACTGTGTAATAAGTGCAACATTAGCAGGAAAAGGAGTGTGGTATTAGAATAAGGAGGGGAAGGAATAATCTAGTGTCTGACTATCAAAGGAAGGGAAAAGGTCAGGTGTGTGGAGGTTCTGTAACTGAGGTGGGCGTTGAAAAGCCATGGGATAATTAAAGCTGGAGAAAGGCACCATTCGATCAGCGTTCTCAGAAAAAGCATTCAGGTGGGAGGAAAGGACAATCAAACTAGTTAAGCGGTTCTTAAAATCAGTCAGTCAACAGCTATTAAGAGACCAAATAAGGCCTGGCTTGTGTGGCTCATTGGTTGAGCATCAACCCAGAAACCAAGAGGTCACCAGTTCGATTCCCACAAGCAGGAGTTGCAGGCTTGATCCCCAGTGTGGGGCCTGTAGGAAGTAGCTGATCAATGATTCTCTCTCATCATTGATGTTTCTCTCTCTCTCTCCCTCTCGCTTCCTCTCTGAAATCAATACAACTATTTTTTAAAAAAAGACCAAATAAAATGTGAAGTTTGGAGACAGGGGAGGAATTTCAATTTCTATCATGCATTGTGGTAGTTACGCAGATAACAGTTCTGCATAACTAAAAAAGAAACCAAGAACTCCTTTCTCACAACTAGTCAAGCAGCTGCTAGGGACAAGACATTAGTCCTGTCATAGGAAGACTCACATTCTCCATTGAAACAGAAGTACTGTATTAACCGTAATGGAAACCAGTACTTGAAATAGCTACCCTCCTGGCACGGGGAAGCGAAACTTCCATTTGCATTAGGATTACATCTTCACATCATGATAAATTTCTGAGAATCACTTTGTCACAAATGTACTAAGAAAAAACACTGTAAAAAGAGGTAGAAATATAATTTTAGAGCTTTATAATCAGTGCTGGTTACCATGAAGTGGATAAAGATGACAGTAGGATGGGGATGTGACCCCATTAATTAAGAACCCACCATTGAATGCCAGCATGGAAAGCTCTACCTGGTATAGAGTGATACTCAGAGAATATTTGATGGATAAATGAATGAAAAGAAACAGGAAAAGTAGATGCCAAGAAAACATAAATGACTTTCTTGTGATACATATCTCTGAAATGCTAAGAAAATACTAATGATCTCCCTCGTATGGTTACAATAAGAAAGCATAATAAATATGTGATCATATTCTCTGGGCTTTCTTTTCCGTTTTTATTTTCTACAGTTCAAAGCACTGTTCAGTTCCATCAGAAGTGGGAATATGTTTCAATTCTTAGAACATATAAATTGATTTTTCCCCTTCTTGTACCTTAGTGAGGAAGAAATATTTTTAATGGATAGACAAATTGTGAGATTATATTCATACACTCAAAATAAAATAAAGTGGGAAAAACCCCTTGGAAATTATGGCAAATTGTGGTACATGTAAGTGGTCATGAATACCCACACTAATAAGTAGTGGGTACAATCCCATCACAGAAAAGAACTGAATCCCAAAATCCACCAAAAATAAAATTAAAATGGGACCCAGTATGTCAAAACTCAGTGAATATTTTCTCGACCCATCAATTGTATCATTGCAGATCATTAAAGAGATGATTTTGATGGACGTCAATTTCTACATCAAGAAAAATAAATGAGCTTCCATTTCCTTCTTTCTCTTTGTTCTCACCTTCAAGTTGTTAAAGTCTTTGAGAAGAATAAAAGATGACACTTCAGTAGCTCACAAATCAGACTTAACTGTTCCCATGTCAGTTTGAGTTTAGAAAAGATTACTTTCATCTAACAGTCCTTTCAGATACAGTACTACAGTGGGGTGCTATGTCACTTCCAGAAATGATTTATACTGTATCTATCTAAATTTTTAAAAATTAGAGAACTCTGCCTTATATCTATCTCCATTCTTAAAACAGCCCCCAACAGTGCCTTGATAGCACAAAGAACAAGGAAATTTTCCTATTCCTTAACTACCTACAATCCTAAATTAAATTAGTCTTTAGAAAGAGGCTCAAAACACAGGTAAAAATGAACACACACACACACACACACAAACTATTCTCCAATTTTCTGGTCAGCATAAGAGAAACAATCCAAACCTAAGACTTACTCACTTTTCATTAAAAAACACACACATAAACTAAATGTAAGGGGCCCTTCAAGGATGTGGAGAGAAGGAAACCTCGTCCACTGCTGGTGGGAATGCAGACTGGTGCAGCCACTGTGGAAAATGATGTGGAGGTTCCTCAAAAAATTAAAAATAGAACTGCCATATAACCCAGCCATCCCACTTCTGGGTATTTATAAAAAAAAACAGTAATTCAAAAGAATATATGCACCCCTATGTTCATTGCAGCATTATTTATAATAACCAAGCTCTGGAAGCAACCCAAGTGCCCATCAGTAGATAAGTGGATAAAAAAGTTGTGGTACATATATACCATGGAATATTACTCTGCCA
Source organism: Myotis lucifugus (assembly GCF_000147115.1). Lineage (NCBI taxonomy): Eukaryota > Metazoa > Chordata > Mammalia > Chiroptera > Vespertilionidae > Myotis > Myotis lucifugus. The sequence continues at coordinate 7,933,705 of NW_005871068.1, forward strand.
TATAAAAGAATGAAATCTTACCATTTGCAACAGTATGGATGGACCTAGTGGGTATTATGCTAAGTGAAATAAGTCAGTCAGAGAAAGACAAACACCATATAATTATGCTTATATGTGGAATTTAAAGAACATTATAGCCCTAGCTGGTTTGGCTCAGTGGATAGGGCATCAGTCTATGGACTGAAGGGTCCTGGGTTTGATTGCGGTCAAGGGCACATGCCTAAGTTGGAGGCTTGATCCCCATTAAGGGGTGTGCAGGAGGCAGCCAATCAATGATTCTCTCTCATCATTGATGTTTCTAACTCTCCCTCTCTCTTCCTCTCTGAAATCAATAAAGATATATTTTTTAAAAAGAACGATATAAATGAACAAATAAGACAGAAACAGACTCATCGATACAGAGAAGAGAATGATGGTTGCTAGAGGGGAGGAGAGTTGGGGGACTGGGTGAAAAAGGTGAAGGGATTGAGAAGTACAGATTGGTAGTTACAAAATAGTCATGAGGATGTAAAGTACAGCATATGGATTATACTCAATAATCTATATATCTATAAAAGCCTAAGCAACCATTATGACCGAACGACCAGAACAACTGGAACGACTGGTCACTATGATGTGCACTGACCACCAGGGGTAGATGCTCAATGCAGGAGCTGCCCCCTGGTGGTCAGTGCACTCCCACAGTGGGACCGCCGCTCAGCTGACTGACGGGCTCCAGACACAGGGCTCATGGCTGGCAAACACCATTGTGGCAGCACGAGCCTTTCCCGATGGGGACTGACTGGGTGTGAGCAGGTGCAGCAGGGCCGGGATGAGCGGGAGTGGCAGGCAGGAAAGGCTGACGACATTGGACTGCCGGTTTCAGCTCTATCCCTGCAGGCCTTGTGGGGATCAAGCCAAAATTGGCAGTCCAACATCCCTCGAGGGGTCCTGGATTGCGAGAGGGCGCAGGCCAGGCTGAGGGACCCCATCAGTGCGCAAATTCATGGACTGGGCCTCTAGTATGTATATATCTATATATCTACATATCTACCTCTCTCTC
>NW_005871068.1:7934846-8014628 GCF_000147115.1 Myotis lucifugus
ATTCAACATAGTCTCAATAACTTCTAATTCACCTCTTACAGAATTACTGTTGGAATTAAATGAAATTATGTGTTTGAATGCACCTGGAAAGCAGTAGTTTAGCTTGATAAACTTACAAAGTAATGAAATGATGCTTAAAAAAATAGTTATAGCTATGTACATATCCTCATGATTCTTTTTAAGATGACATTAAAAATGAACTTGTTTTATTTTGCTAAATAATACCTTGTAGCCTTATTGAAGTTCTAAATATTCTACATGCTAAAATGAAATTGTAGTACATTCCCTGGAGTATTTTTAATCACTATAAAAACCATCTAACTGCAGTGTATATTTTTTTAGATGCGAACCATATTTGACTTTGAAACTATGCTGACAGAGAGAAAATGCAGTGTTGATTAGCTTTCTCAGCCCCACTATATTTTCAAAATAATCATCTTCTTACTCTACATTTTAGTTGTATAAATGTGGCCTTAAACTGTTTCTATGCGATCTCTAAAATTTAGATTAAAAAGGTTCCAAACCCATAGGTCTCTGGCCCCTTTCAGTAGTTAGTTGCTAAAGGTCTTCACACTCATATACACGTAGAATGTTAATTTCTCATTAACTAAATAATATGTCTCACGAATATTTGTGCCAAGATTTTAAATATTACTTGCTTTTGAGGATTAATAAAATAAAAGATCAAAGCATTGGTATTAGAAAAGACTCTTGCTTTCAAGTACGGAAAACACAATTTAAACTAAAAATGTTGGGCTCCATCTTGCCGCCGACTGGGCTGGGCTGTGACGCTGCTCCCGGTGTCAGAATGTCCTATCCAGGCTATCCCCCCACCGGCTACCCGCCTTTCCCTGGATATCCTCCGGCGGGCCAGGAGTCATCGTTTCCCCCTCCCGGGCAGTATGAGAACCAGAATGTTAACCACCAGATGGCTCAGGAGGATGCTCAGCGTCTCTATCAGGCTGGCGAGGGGAAGCTGGGGACGGACGAATCTTGCTTTAACATGATTCTTGCCACAAGAAGCTTTCCTCAGCTGAAAGCCACCATGGAGGCTTATTCCAGGGTGTCTAATCGAGATTTGTTAAGCAGTGTTGCCCGCGAGTTTTCCGGAAGCGTTGAAAGTGGTTTGAAGGCCATCTTGCAGTGCGCCCTGAACCGCCAGGCCTTCTTCACTGAGAGGCTGTACTACTCCATGAAAGGTGCCGGCACCGACGACTCCACCCTGGTCAGGATCGTGGTCACTCGGAGTGAGATTGATCTTGTACAAATAAAGCAGATGTTCTGCCAGATGTATCAGAAGACCCTGGGCACAATGATTGCCAGTGACACGAGCGGAGATTACCGAAAGCTGCTGCTCGCCATCGTGGGCCAGTAGGGGGGATTTTTTTAAATGAATGAAGCTGTTCAAAGCTTATCTTGCAAAGCAGTGCTGACCTGCATGCAGCGATGTCAACCATCATGTAACCAAAAGAACGTTTTATTAAAGACTGTGTCAGGCTTGTGCTTGGTTTGCACATGCGGTGATTGCCTTAATTCCAATGTTATTTTTCTCTCTATACAATCAATGTAAAGCCATAATCATAATGTAGATTTAATGGACTGTTTGTAAAGTATACTTTTCTCACTGCACTTATTCTAATCAGAATACCAAATTGAATAAAAATCACAACAATAAAAAAAAATGTTATTATGGGCTTGTATATCTGAAAAGTATATGAATAAATTCAGGTGTGAATAGTTGTAGGAACCCAAACCATGAATATGGCACTCCATCTCTTTAAATATATCAGCTATAGCTCCTGACATTGAGCTTTATTCTTACGCATACTTTAACATTGTGAAGATGATTGCCAATAGCTACAGGCTTATATAGGCAAATTCCAAAAGTCTAGGACAAAAAGGACTGCCTCACTCTCAACAGTCCCAGTAAAAGCTCCAAGACCAGATCACCTCTAACTAGATAGTCCATGCTCATCTTGGAAGTATTTACTGTGGCAAGGGAAATGGGATGCTCTAATTGGCCAGGCCTGAGTTACATGCTGACACCCAGAACCAAGAATTGAATTAAAATCATCCAACATGAATAAATTGAGATTAGAAAAGTACGGATGATTCACCACAGGAAAATTGGGATACTGGAACAAATGCTGACCAGCAAACATAACAAATGGCCATTATAGCATTACAGAATCCATAGTAGTAATCCTATATAATAAAAGCCTAATATGCAAATTGACCAAACAGCGGAACGACCGGTCAACGGGGGGCGGGGCCAGTGAGCAGGTGGCGCCAGGCCAGCCAAGGCGAGTGCCAGCAGGTAAAGGGAGGGGACGGCAATCAGAGGGGTGGCAGTGACCAGCAGTGGCAGAGGGGCAATCAGGGGGCAGGGCCAACCACTCGCCGGCCTGCACCGTCTCCTGATCGGTCTGCCAGTCGCCTCTCACAGAGGGAGGCCAGACTGTGGCTTAGGGGGAGCAGGCCTAAGCAGTCAGTCGGACATCCCCCAAGGGCTCCCAGACTGTGAGAGGGCGCAGGCCAGGCTGAGGGACACCCCCCCCCAAGTGCATGAATTTTCATGCACCTGGCTTCTAATTTGTAATAATGTATTTTCTCAACCTGTGTGGATCTTAAAATGCTTTGATGCTTTAAAAGTAGTTCTACATTTGAAAAGATTGAGAATCTCTAACCAATTATTCTTTCTATAGGAGTATATAAACTGATATGATATAGATGAAGTACATGGATAACTAAAGTTTCTGTCTCTCAATTTAGATGATTAGTGTGGTGAGCATGATGCATTAGACAGTTGCTTTGAAACTTCTTGAGCCTGTAAGTCACTAGCTCAGTGAGTTTTTTTGGCCCATTAAGTAACTTCACAAATCATTGTGTTTTCCAGGGAGTAGGAAACACTATGAAAGAAAATGAAATAAAGCACATTTTCAGCAAGAATTTTCTTTCATTTGAGGTGTTTATTCTTGAATCTTCTGAGGTATCCAGGTTAGCAGCTTACAGAATGAGTTTATGAATTTTCTTAGTGCTAATTTGAATTAGTTATGCATTCTCCATATGAAGCCCTTTAATCATTTAGTACTTCCTTCCATGAGGGAGATTAGCTCATAGGAATTTATGAGCTTGAATATTATAGTACATTCTAAATGAGCACAATTGTTGTAATAATTATATACTCATAAGTGGCAAGTGTACCCTTTCCACTTGTGTACCCTTCTAGCTACCTGGATTTCCATCCGTTCTTAGAAGTAACACCTTTAGTGTCATAACAGACTACTTCATAATTACTTTATGTATAAGTTTTTAGAAAGTAAATACTTGCATGGTAAAGCCCATTTTAATCATACATTCTTTCAGCAATGTGCAGTCCTGTGGTTTAAATCTCATAAAATGCTACAGAAATGAAAAACTCCAAACTCTTCATAAAAATATTACTGTGTCTCAATTACACTATAATATTTAGATCCCACATTCTCTTCCCTAACAAGTTGCAACGAAATAGTTTTATGTTAAAGAAGATTCTGATGCATTTTAACTTTTAAAAAGTTGACTGTTCAAAGCAAATAATGGGTTAGTGATGTCAGAGGAATGGCGGTGTGAGAGAGCCCCTTGTCCTCTCTACCTGAAATTCCAACAAGTTAACCAATTATAATTCAACAAAGAAATCCCTGCTCAATACAGATGGAGGCCTGAGAGACACGCACATTGGAACATCTAAAGGTGGGCAACTGGGAATAAATGGGGAGATGAGAAGGGAGGAAAGCCCAGATGCCCCACAGCCCCACAGCCACTCATGGCTTGGCCAGCCAGGAGTGGGGAGAAAGCTAGCAATAGCAGGCACCTCCTCTGGCCAGGAGGAACAGAGAGCTGTAGGGGTGGAAGGACAGCTCAGCAGTGCGAGAAAAGAGGGAGAAAACTGTCTGAGTCAGCAGATGCTTGACAGCACAGGGTTCTGTCGTGCGACTCTCCACTGTTGAGCAGGGCGGTGATGTTTCAGACAAAGAAAGGGAACCACAGAGCCCTGCGTCTGCTTGGACTCCTAAAACTTACCTCCTGTTGTCCTTGGAGTCAGGTCCTGGAGCAGATTATCTGTAAACCAAGAGCTGTTGCAGAAGAACTGCTGTTTCCCTCTGTGACTGATCCCCAGGAGGGGTGCTTGGGTTGCCATTAAGAAAAACAAACTCCACCCCCCAAATAGCACAGCTATACTGTCTTACAGAAGCCACAGAGGTTCCAGACGGGGAGATAACAGCCCTAGCCAGTTTGGTTCGGTGGATACAGCATCAGCCTGTGGACTGAAGGATTCTAGGTTTGATTCCAGGCAAGGGCAAGTACCTGAGTTGCAGGCTCCTCCCCGGCCCAGGCCCTGGTTGGGGCTCGTGCAAGAGGCAACCAATCGATCTGTTTCTCTCACATCGATGTTTCTCTCTGTCTTTCCCTCTCTTCCACTCTCTCAAAAACTCAATGGAAAAATATCCTCAGGTGAGGATTAAAAAAAAAAAGACTGGGAGATCACAGAGGTAAAAAAAAATCTTGCAATTCAGCACCATCTACTTGAAAATAGTAGAAAGACCTCTTCAGAGATAGATGCATAGGCAAAGGAGGACAGCAAATACCATAAGTAACCTGGATGGTAAAGATCTGCTGAGGAAGACATACTCTGCAGTATGGGAGAATGACTCAGCACAGGAAAATGGGCAGCTGCCTTCTGAGCTCTAACCACAGATCCCCCAATCCTGGCTTCTGCTCACATAGCTCCCTCCCTCGGCTGGAGCACAAGGTGAGTGGCTTCACAGGGAATTTTGTTCATTGGCCCTCTAAGAGAGTGCCTGCATTTCCAGCCATCTCTCACTGGTATATAGCAACCCTGCTGCTTTTCACAGCCAGATGTTATGTGGGCACCTTTCTCAGTTCTGCTGCTCTGGGCTGGGGAGCCCTGCTTGGGGTTTAAGCCCCAGAGTTCTCAGTGGGAACCCCCCACAGCTGAGATATTCCTCCAGACCTTCAGCTGCTTTCTGTGGGATCCTGGCCAACACTTTTGTGCCCCTGCCCTTCCTACCAGTTTCTATGCGGTCTTCACTTTCTATCCTCGGTTATCAGGCTTCTCTCTCACTAGTCTTCAGTTGATTTTTCAGGGTGTTTTTTTTCTGTATTTTAGTTATAATTTCATTTTGGCCCTGGGAACGTCTCAGTGTAGCTTCCACTTACTCTGCTGCCATTTTGGAATCTCCTCTCTCTTCTCTTTAGTCATCAGTCTACACAGGTTACTACTACATCTTCTTTGGCCAATGGCAAGGTCTTTTCGAGTGGGTTGTCTCTCTATCAAGTCTTCTCAGCCACAAGTAGGTCCTGTGTGGTCATTCTTGAATGTTATGGAGATGTCTCAGGCATATTTGTCTCTATACCATTAGTAGATGGATTATAAATGTTTCCCCATCTCAGAGACATCTGAAGATTTGACCCTTGGTCTAACTTCTTGCAATACTAAATCAAAGGATGTGTAAAAGTATACCAGATCCAAGGTAAACAAGGGTCCTAAGGAGATTTCTATGTACTGAGCATTGTTGCATGGGCAAGCTGTACATAGTTACTGAGATTGTTCACCAGTTAAGTGTGCAATCTGTGATTGATGAGATTCAGGAGCATTGGGAATAGAATCTAGTCATGCACTCTATTTTTTATTTTCTAATGTTTTACATATGTCTCCTTTTCCCCCAATTGACCCCATCCCCCCAGCCATTCTGACCCCAGGCAAGGTCCCACTGCCCCAGTATCTGTGTCCATTGGTTATGCTAATATGCATGCATACAGGTCTTTTGGTTGCTCTCTAACCCCCCCTCCCCTGCCATTTGTCTCTGGATCTATTCTTGTTCATCAAATTATGTTGATCATTATATCCCACATATGAGTGAGATCATGTGGTATTAATCTTTCTCTGACTGGCTTATTTCACTTAGCATAATGCTCTCCAGTTCCATCCATGTTGTTGCAAATGGTAAAAGTTCCTTCTTTTTTATAGCAGCATAGTATTCCATTGTGTAGATGTACCACAGTTTTTTTTAATCCACTCATCTTAGCCATGCACTCTTGAAGATTTACAATACTATCTATACATATAAAGAGGTAATGTGCTAATTGCCATTACAGTGTCCCCGTAACAACCACTTTACATATTGATGCCCATGCAGCAGGGGGCCGGTGGCTGGAGCCAAGTTCCCGGGGGTCTGAGGAGAGTGCCTGACAGGAGCACGGACTGCAAAGAAGGAAGAGGAAGCAACCAGGGAGCTCTTCCAATCCCCCTGCATGGACACCCTACCCCAGCCCCCGCACCCCCGGGGGAACGACAGACATCCTACCCCAGCCCCTGCACCCCCAGGGGGACAGGGACGCTGAACAGACGGGGAGAAGACCCAGCCTCGGAGGTAGCTGCAGCCCGCACCTCCAACTCCCGATCTCTTCCCCCCACCACCCCTGCCAGGGGCGCCCACAACAATAGCACGCCCGTGACCACCCGTCAGTGCCCCCAAGACACCCGGGGCCTGCGGCCCACCACTGCCTGGCCCCCTCCTCTGGGGCCGGGCACAACTCTCTTCCCTACAACTCGAGACCCAGGTGGAGGTAGGCCTGAGTGGCCCCCCAGGGTCAGACCCTCCCCCTCCCCCACAGCAGCAGTGCCGTCTCCGCAGCAGAAACACGCTGAACCTCGCTAGGGGCACAGCTAAACCTGCCCTCCTAGCCCACCTGGCTCTGCCCTTGCCCAGCCCCCACCCTGCTCCAGGAGATTGGAGCCCCGCCCTGAGCAGGTACAGCTGCGAAACAGCCACCACAATTTAAAGAATGGTGCCAAGCGGGAAGGTTTGACAGTTACTCCCCCTTCAGCCTCGCCACCCTCCTAGTGCCCCCCTAACTCCCTGCCCCCTGCCAACACCTCCAGGGATGACAACCACTACAGGGCTGCTGGACAGAGCCTGCCCCTCTGAGGCCTGGGGAACCCTCTGCAAAGCTTCCATAGCTACAGTCCCAGGAAACCATCATGCCCTCCTCCCCTAATCAGCACCTGCTATCTGTGAGGGTACCCATGGGCTTAGAAATAACAACCCCTTCCTGTTTAGACATCACTTACTTGATGAAACATTTCTAGGTTTATTAGCTCAGAGCCTCCTCATGACAACCCAGTGAGGTAGGCGGAGAAGAGATTACAATTCCCATGGTATAAGCGTATGTATTCAGAAATGAAGCTCAGAGAGGAAGAGTGGTTCCCAAGGTGCAGCACATGCCCCACGGGGGGGGGGGGACAAATTGATTTTAAGTGGGGGCAATTCGAGAATGAGTTAACAGTGAATTTTTTGCATTTCTTATGGTTCTAGGGGGCCTCATCTACAGCGTATCCTACATAATAAAAGGCTAATATGCAAATGACCAAATGGTGGAATGACTGGTCACTATGATGCATACTGACCACCAGGAGGCAGACACTCAACACAGGAGCTGCCTCCTGGTGGTCAGTGTGCTCCCACAGGGGGAGCGCCACTTAGCCAGAAGCCGGGCTCATGGCTGGCAAGCACAGCGACAGTGGTGGGAGCCTCTCCCACCTCCATGGCAATGCTAAGGATGTCCGACTGATGGCTTAGGCCCACTAAGCCATCAGTCGGACATCCTCCCAAGGCACCCGGACTTCTAGAGGGCACAGGCCAGTCTGGGGGACCCCCCCGCAAGTGCACGAATTTTGTGCACCGGATCTCTAGTAAGAATATAAATGCTCAAGAAACCCCAGAACATCCTGGTTTGAAGTGGTTCATATATACTCAACATCCTCTCTTGTGACCTTGCTAGCCCCTGGGTAAAATAATTAAAGACATTGGAAGCCATGTCTAGGAGTTGTAAGGCCTGTGCTGTCAGTGTGTATGCTGTTTTTCCTGTCCTGCATCCTTTTGTAAAGCTAGGTAAACTTGGTGCTATGTGAAGCCGATGGTACCTTTTGAATGTGATTGTAAATATGAACCTAAACAACCTTTAGTGGTTTTGGAGAATTCAAGTCTCCCTCTCCCACAAGGACTTATTCAAAACTTGGCAGAGATGGACATGCAAAGAGCCTCTTTTCAGGAACTGCTTTGATGTTCAAGCTCCTTCCATCTACAGATTTCTAGGCTCAGGGGCAAAAAACAACTATTACTGATGTTCTAATCTCCCAAATCTTTTGTCTTAAGCCATAACTTTGGCTTTATTTTTTAAATCAAAAGCCAAGACTCTGGCTCTGTTGTCTGTGTGTCCTGTAATGTCAGTCCTTCTATGAGGAAGTAAAGGTAAAATGCCTTAGCTATCTTGGTTCTGTCTCTAAATATAAACCTGTCAAATGAGGCAGAGTATTATATTGTGGGATGAAGATCAGATTTGGTACCAAATACACCTTGGTTCACATCTCAGCTTCAGCTCTTAGTTGCTGTAGCATATGCCGCAAATCAATTAACCTCTCTGAGTCCTTTAATAAAAGCTGACAGCCCTGACCAGTTTGGCTCAGTGGATAGAGTGTCAGCCTGTGGACTGAAGGGTCCCAGGTTCGATTCCCGTCAAGGGCATGTACCTTGGTTGTGGGCACATCCCCAGTGGGGAGTGTGCAGGAGGCAGCTGAATCGATGTTTCTCTCTCATTGATGTTTCTACCTCTCTATCCCTCTCTTTCTCCCTTCCTCTCAGTAAAAAATCAATAAAATATATTTTAAAAAAATAAAAGCTGACAGTTTTAATTACTCTTTGATTATGCCCATTCTTCTTTCAGATACTCTTAGTTCTTTCCAATGCCAAAAAGATTTCACTTCCCTTGCATTAAAGTAAGATGTTATACTTAAGTAGCAATTCTTCCCTTCACAAATTTAAAAAATGAAATATCATATTTGCACCTCCATCACCTGTGCTCCCTAGTACAACAATTTTTAGGAAACTCAGTGGCAGAAGGAAAAAATCCACACCTTTATCACTGAAACAATTTCTATCTCACTTTCCTAAACCTCTCCAATGTCTAGCAGTGCCAGATGGAAGATCTTCTACCAGCACACCTTTTCTTTAACCTCATTATTTCTTCAACCTCTGTCAGATTCTGCTTACCAGAAAATCAGTACCTCTGCCTCCCCCATCTCTCTCTTTCTCATCTTGCTTATATTTTCTTTATATCTATGATTATCAAAACAGCTTTGAAAGAGGAAAACAAATATTCTCATAAACGTGATGATAATACCTATCTCACAGGTTTTAGAAAATATCAGGTGAGCTCATTGATTGGAAATCCCCTTGTAAATTTTAAAATGCCATACACATTTAAGTATTATTGTATGGATAGTGACCATAGTCATAATATTCCTGGCACCAGATAAATCCCATCAGGGATGCAAACCTGTCTCGTCTTGTCTGGCTAATTGTTGGAACAGGTGGTCAGGAGTTTATTTGCATCAGAGACTGAGATGCTCCTGGGAATTGCCTCATTTTGAGGACAGGAAGAAGCACTGTGAATTTGACACAGTTACAAAGCTACTGAAGATGATTAATTAATGGTGCAGCAGCTGGAGGCCGTAGAAACCTAATCTCAATCATAAAGATCTGAAAGTGATATCAAAAGTTTAATCACTGAGAGGTAGTAGTGATTCTGAGTATAATGTGGTGGCAGTCATTTGAACTTACCCTTCCATCTGAAGGATTCTTAGGTCCTTAGGAGAAAAAGTGGCTGTAATGAACATCTAAATGATTCTTTTAATCCTAGAAAATAATGGACCACCTGCACTGTGCTTTTTGTATCCCTTTAATGGAAGGCAACATACACAGTGGAGATTGCAAAATGCCAAGAAGTGTTGGTACATTAAGGGCTTCAGGAATGTGGGGAATATTGGGGGAATAGCCAGGGTAGCATACAAAGATGGATAAGAGAGAGTCCCTGAAATAACAAGTATATACTTTAGCTTGGGAATAGCATTAACATTGAAGAACCACTGAGAACAAATAAACACAAACCAATTAAGTCAAACCTACACCAAGTTCCTGAACTAGTTATAACTATTTTTGGACTAAAAATAATTCACAGACCAGCAGAGGTTTGTAGGTCACAATTTGAGCAGGTATGAATTTGAGAATAAGTAATTCCTGTTACACACACACACACACACACACACACACACACACACACACGTTACGCTCCTGTGAACTTTTCTGTATTACTACACTGAAATTTCTAGGTATTTATATCTAAAATACCTCCCATCCTTAGTGAGATAGGAAAAAGGAACAAACTTTATTTATTACTCCATCTTCCTTGAGAGTCTTCCTAATTTTTAAATAACAAGAAAAATATTATGATTATTAAAAATAAAAATAAACAAGTCCATGCATTGTTTAGTTGAACACAAATCTTTGGCTCTTGGAAAACTGAAACTTCTCTTCTCTAGCTTGGGTTTCTAGAAGACACTTTCTCTCCTCTCTAGACAGGCACATACCCATTGTGGGTCTACATACATTCAACAAGGGCAAGACAGTAAAATTGCTATGTTCCCATTTTGTCTTGAAGTATTTTAGTCTTCACTTATATCTCACAGCGCCAGACAAGGATTAATGAATGACTCAGAAATAGAAGAGTAAGAATATGCCTCCTCACATGGGGCACCACCTGGCGGAGCTGATCAGCAGACCCTGAGTGATGGATGAATGATTACTCTGACACATGTTTCTGTGAAAGAGAGGGCTAAGGGGCTGCTTGGCTATAGGAACTTGGCAGCCCTGTTTGCCTGCCTTCTTAGGCTTTTATTATAACAACAGCTTCAACTAAAATTAACTACTAGATACTATCAGCAGGATAAGCATCCTTGAGAAAACACATGCATCTGTAGTGTCTTTTAAACAAGGACGTTTTGAAGTCTAAACATAAAGATTCCAGTAAAACGCCTGGGGGCTCAGACTTGTTTGGAAAAGTTAAGGCAGGGTCTGCCACCTTCGGCAAGGTTTCCCTAGAGCAGCGGTCGCCAACCATGGTCAGTGGACCACTGGTGGTCTGTAAGGTCTGAAGGGTTGGTGACCACTGCCCTAGAGACCTCTGACCTTTCAGAGAATCCTCCTTACAGACTTTCCAACCAAGTCCCATGCTTCCCACAAGAATATAGATTCTTCTAGCCATCAACAAATTGTTATTTGACTGTTAATAAACCCCTCAGATTTTAGACACTGGCTGTAGTAAATAAAAATAATTAAAATTATTGCACATTCATCATGTCATTCAAACATTTTTCAGTGAATGGCTTTGAGTTCTTATAATCCTTGAATCTTAGACCTAGAAGAGACTTTAAAAGTCATACAGTACAATGTAATTTTTTCAAAACCAACATCATATAGTTCAATATCATTAAAGATAATTTGGAAAATATGAAAAAACAAAAAGTCATATCTAATCCCATTACCCATTACAGAAAATCACTTTGAATATCGTGGCCTTTCTTCCAGCCTATTTTCTATGCATAGATGACTCATTTCATGAAAACATAACTGTAAGTCATACTGGATATAAAATATTGTATCATGATTTTGCACTTAATATTACAGAGTAAGTTTTTCTATACTATTACATAATTTTCAAAATTGGTATTTTAGATAGTTTTACCAAAAAAAATTCATCAAATGCTATACCGTAGATTACTTAAACATTTTCTTTTAATTAATGTTTAATTTGTACATTAATTTACATAATCATAAATTACACTGAAACTAATGATTTGTGAAAATATTATCTTGCCTATGCTGAGTCACTTTACGCTAACTCCTTCATTTTTTATAACTGATATATTCTTCTTCATTCCACAAGATAGAATAAAAATTATGTTTTAGTCCAACCTGGTAACTTCCATTAAGTCTAATGATTTAAGTCTAATGAGTTTCATTTGGATGAGCCAAGGTTTCAGATTATCTTTGCATCTCCTTTTGTTTCTAAGAAGCCTATAGGGCTTACTCTACCTTGTGGTATGAGGGGAAGAAGATGGAGTCCATAAGATGGTATTGATCTGATTCCATCCCTGTGTATTCTGCTGGCATCTGCTACTGAAAGCAAAGGTGACTCATTTTATTAAAAAAACAAAAACATGCAACTTATGACCTGTTTCCCTGACAACCTGGCCCAATCTTAGTTCCCCACAGTGTCTGAGAAACCTCTGAAGTTTTGCTATGTGTGAGTTAGCTTTAGCTGCATAATAAACCACCCTAAAATTTAGTAGTTTCAAACAACTATTTAGCTCATGACTCTGCTGGGCAGTTCCTTGAATGGGCCTGTCTCAGGTAATTTCATCTAGGCTTGCTCATGCACCTGTGGTCAGCTGGCAGGTCAGCCAGGGGTTGGATGGCCTCATGGGGCCACATTCACATATCTGGTGGTGGGCAAGGGCTATGGGGGTTACTAGCCCACATATTCTTTGTTACCCAGCAGGCTAGCCCAGACTTTTTCATATGGCAGCTGAGTTCCAAAAGCAAAAAGAGGGCAAACTTCATTGCACAATTGCTTTTCCAGCCAATTTTTTAATGTTTGCTAATGCCCATTGGCTAAAGCAAGTGTAAGAGTACACTGCCAAAGGGCATGGATGGTGGAAAGAAATGTTTTGTAGTCATTGTCATAATCTACAACATGCTGTAATCGTCATTCAGTTCATCCACCAGTGCTATAGCAACCAACGTTAGCATACTACCCAGTTAGACTCTAGGCAACTCACTGGGGGCATACAGAAATTTCCTGGTGCCATTTAAGAACCAAGGACAGCTTTGGCGTACCAGCTCTAGTTACCTACATCTAACCAGTCTATTGTCCCTTGTTTCTGGGGCAAGGGGGAAAATGGCCCTATTTCAGCTTTATGTTCAACCTCTCTTAAATACCTCCTGTGTTTCCCAGGATTCCTAGTAGTAGAAAACAGGATTCACAACCTAATTTGGTACAAAATGCATATTAAAATGTTAGATGGATATTCTGAAAGGACCAAAGAATGGACCTAGATGCTATACTCTTGGGATCGAAATATCAAAGCATCGGAAAATACACAATTCTATCCCAGAACCACCACTCAGAGCTTTGACACTGGATGCCAGAAACTCTACTATAGGTAAAGATCAAATGCATCAGCCTCTGTACTTTTCAGATTATCAACTCTTCCCACACGAAACCATTAACTCATGTTGTTACCTCCAAGCTGAACACTAATTTAAGAAACTGGGTCACAGATGGCCCCGGTGAGGTTGAGACGGCCCCGGTGAGGTTGAATCAGCCCCGGTGAAGTCGAGACGGCACCGGTAAGCTTGCAACGGCCCCGGTGAGCTTGCAACGGCCCCAGTGAAGGTGAAACGGCCCCGGTGAGGTTGAAAGGGCTCCTGTGAGGTTGAGGCGGGCCCTGTGAGGCTGAGGCGGCCCCTGTGAGGCTGAGACGGCCCTTGTGAGGCTGGGATGGCCCCTGTGAGGCTGAGATGGCCCCTGTGAGACTGAGACGGCGCCTGGGAAGCTGAGAAAAATACCACATGAACTCATTCATTTATGGATAATAAGGACCATTATAGACTGATGAACAAAAATGGATACAGAGGCAGAGCAGCATTGAGTAGAATGTCAAACTACAGTGGGAACCCTGGGGAGGGTTGGGGGGTGGGTAGGAGATCAACCGAAGGACTTATATGCATGCATATGAGAATAACTAATGGACACAAGACACTGGGGGGTGGGGGAAGCTGGGGGAATGTCAACGGGGGAAAAAAGGAGACATGTGTAATATTCTTTGTAATACTTTAAGAAAGAAAAAAAAAAGAAAAAAAAAGAAACTGGGTCACATGCAAAACTCCAAAGGCAAGGACTTCTGACAAATGTTTTTACATTTCCAGCTTTTTAAAAAATATATTTATTGATTTTTTACAGAGAGGAAGGGAGAGGGATAGAGAGTTAGAAACATCGATGAGAGAGAAACATCGATCAGCTGCTTCCTGCACACTCCCTACTGGGAATGTGCCCGCAACCAAGGTACATGCCCTTGACCAGAATCGAACCTGGGACCCTTCAGTCCTCAGGCCGACACTCTATCCACTGAGCAAAACCGGTCAGGGCTACATTTCCAGCTTTGATTGTACAAGAAAGTAAGCTACAAGGTGGTTGCAAAGGATGCTGAGTGATCTAATCTGTGGTACCTATTGTAGCTTCCTATTCTAAACTCCAACTCTACAGAGGGGAGATCAGGATGCATGACTAACTACATGCTTCCCCTATATTCACTTTTCCTACTATTCCTACAATCTCATGAGCTTGATGGGAGTGGCTTTCTACTTTTTCTTTCTTGTGTATTTGATCTACACATAGAGGCATTGAGTCTTAATGGTGGATGAGGCATTTTGGGATTAGGTTCTCTAAAGCATAACCTGAGGCAAAAATATATAACTTAAGAAGAAATATTTTGGGGATAAGCTGTTTAAAAAAAAAGTGGGAACAGAACAACAGGATGAGAAAGCAGGAGAAGCCCAGCTGGCATGGTTCAGTGGTTGAGCATCAATCTATGAACCAGGAGGTCACGGTTTGATTCCCGTTCAGAGCATATGCCTGGGTTGAAGGCTCAATCCCCAGTGTGGGCAGGAGGCAGCCAATCAGTGATTCTCTCTCATCATTGATGTTTCTATCTCTCTCTCTCCCTCTCCCTTCCTCTCTGAAATCAATTTAAAAAATTGTTTTTTAAAGAAAGAAAGCAGGAGAAGGAAAGCAAGATTGTAATTGGAGGCAAAACTTTTAGAAAGACAGCTACAGCCTGATCCCATAGTTCAACTGAAGTGTCATGACGCTGAGTTTGTCTGAATTAGAGACAAAGGGGCTAGGCCAGTGGTCGGCAAACTGCGGCTCTCGAGCCACATGCGGCTCTTTGGCCCCTTGAGTGTGGCTCTTCCACAAAATACCACGTGCGGGCGCGCATGTACAGTGTGATTGAAACTTCGTGGCCCATGCTCAGAAGTCAGTATTTTATGGAAGAGCCACACTCAAGGGGCCAAAGAGCCACGTGTGGCCTCGCGAGGCCGCAGTTTGCCGACCACTGGTAGGCTTTCCTGCTTGCGCATTCCTCAGTTGTTATTGGCTGAGGGCTGTGTTAGGGTTAGGGTTAGGCCTGTGTCTGTTTGGGCTGCTGTAACAAAAATACCATAGACTGGTGGATTAAAAACAAACATTTATTTCTCTCAGCTTTGGAGGCTGGAAAGTCCAAGATCAAGGCCCTAGCAGATTTAGTGACTGGTGAGGGCCTTCTTCCTAATTACTAGACAGCTATCTTCTTGCTATGTCCTCACATGGCAGAAGAGACGAGAGAGCTCTCAGGGGTCTTTTTTCTTTTTTATAAGAACACTGATCTGGCCCTGGCCAGTTTGGCTCAGTGGATAGAGCATCAGCCTTTGGAATGAAGGGTCCTGGATTCAATTCCAGTCAAGGGCACATGCCCGGGTTGCGACCTCGATCCCCAGTGTGGGGTGTGCAGGAGGCAGCCAATCAATGGTTCTCTCTCATCATTGAGGTTTCTATCTCTCTCCCTCTCCCTTCCTCTCTGAAATCAATAAAAAAAAAATAACATGATCTGATTCATGAGGGCGCCACTCCTATGACCTAATCACCTCCCAGAGTCCCACTTCCTAATACCATCACCTTGAAGGTTAAGATTTCTCATTATCCAGGGCCTGGATTTTAATACGCGTGATGGTAGAGTGGCTTGGCATTCAACATCCATTTCACCCTCTTCCTGTTCTGCAGTGGCCAGGAAGCAAAACTAGGCTTCCTTGCAATTAGAATTCTGGGTGTGATTTAAAATCAGGCCATCAGCCGGAACCGGTTTGGCTCAGTGGATAGAGCGTCGGCCTGTGGACTGAAGGGTCCCAGGTTCGATTCCGGTCGAGGGCATGTGCCTGGGTTGCGGGCGCATCCCCAGTGGGGGGTGTGCAGGAGGCAGCTGATCGATGTTTCTCTCTCATCGATGTTTCTAACTCTCTGTCTCTCTCCCTTCCTCTCTGTAAAAAATCAATAAAATATATTTAAAAAAAAAAAAAATAAAAAAATAAAATCAGGCCATCAGATGCATCCATGCAAAATTTAGAAAGTGGAAGTGAGACAGGCTGAGCTTCTGCTGCTTATACCATTTTTGGTGGCAAACCTGGTTTTGTAGGCATTTGGTTTCCTGTGGCAGCATTGACAGAGGCCTCAAAATTCAGTAATAACGTTGAAACACAGGATGCAGGGCATTTGTTTGCTTGTGTGGATCATAGCAGGAATGACGCAGCTCTGGAGCTCACAGCAGCAGTTTCCTAATCATGATTGTGGCAATAACAGCAAATTCTGGAGGCAGGAGTCTCCTGACTATATAAGAGGCAGCAGCTGTCTTGATGGCCAGGTTCAGTGGTGAGTCTGCGGAAGTTGTTCCTGAAAGCTCAAACTAGTGTCTTTTTCTTAAGCTCTCCCCAGAATTCTATAATCTCTTCCTGCTTGAACTACTTACAGGGAAGCCTGTTAGTACCACTGAATCCTGGCCTAAACGATACACTAAAGGGAATTATAAGAATTTAACACCCCCCCGGTTTTCCCCCATTGACCCCCTCCATCCTGCACCTGTCCCCCTCCCCAGGCCTTCACCGCACTATTGTCTGTATCCATCGACTATGCATATATGCATACAAGTTCTTTGGTTGATCTCTTCCCTCCCACTCCCTCTCCTTTTTTGTATGTATATTATGTGAGTTTTGCTTTAGTTGGCCTGATGATCAAACCAACCAAAAATATTTCTCAACTCAAAATTTCATTTTAGTGGTCAAAACTTGAAGATTGATTTTTTTTTTAAATCTCTGCATTCCTGCTGTAACAGCCTTATCTCCCCATGTTCATCACTACATATATTGTATCAGGCCAACTATAACAGTCATATACAGCCCTGGTCGGTGTGGCTCAGTTGATTGAGCGTCACCTCATGCACTGAAAAGTCACCAGTTCAATTCCTGGTCAGGATTCCCAGTCAGGGCACATGCCCAGGTTTCGAGTTTGATCGCTGGGAGGCAACTGATTGATATTTGTCTCTCACATCGATGTTTCTCTCTCCCTCTTTCTCTAAAAAAATCAATAAAAAGATATTTTTAAATATATATATATATCAACGCAAAAAGTAAAATCACCTTGATATATTTTTTAAGTACTCTCTCTGTTATCTACACTTTAAAACTATGTTTTAGGATACATTCCCAGAAATGAAATTGCATCATGGACACTTCTCACTCTGAATACTTATCCTATATAATAAAAGGCTAAAATGCAAATCGACTGAACAGTGGAACAACAGGTCACTATGATGCACACTGACCAGCAGGGAGCAGATGCTCAATGCAGGAGCTGCCCCCTGGTAGTCAGTGAGCTCCCTGCGGGGAGCAGGCCTAAGCCATCAGTTGGACACCTTCTGAGGGCTCCAAACTGCAAGAGGGTGCAAGCCAGGCTGAGGGACCTCCCCCCACCCGTGTGCATGAATTTCATGCACCAGGCCTCTAGTTTAATATAATTTCCTAAAGTTTTGCACCAAAGTATTTTGTTTTCACAATGTAAGATTCCTTTCAAGCATGCATTCATTGCACATGCCCTCCAAATAGGAATCCTAACAAAGGTTTGGAGCTTTTTTCCTAAATTGATTAATAAATGATGGTCTCTTATTATTGTCTTAATTTGCATTTTTGGTCACTGGGATACTTGAACCATTTACAATATTTATTTGACTAAATAGATTTCTATTTGTTAATGGAGTCTTTAAAGCTGGAGACACTTTTGTGTGTAGAGTAAAAAATCACCACCACCTGGACTTTGCTTTAATGTTCAATTTATCAAATGTGTATGTATAATGAGCAAAACTGGGAAAGTCACTTTTTCTTAAAGACATAGAGATTAAATGCTGCCTTAATTAAATTGCCTTAAATAAATTAAGCTACAATAACAAATTTAGTGTAACTAATGTTTTTGAACACTTGAGACACCTTATCAGCAGTTTGAACATTTCAAACAGCAGAGAGAACATGAATAAATACAGTACAGTGATTATAAAACTCATTCCTACAAAATGACTGCTCAAGTTCCAGTTTCAGTATCAACCAACATGCCGAACTAGGACAGTGGGCTCCCTCAGCTGAGACTGGTCTCTGAGAGATCACTTTAAAGTATGGAGAAAACTGTGAGAAACCCTTCTGAGGTTCAGCACACTGGTATTGGTGTTTTCAGAAGTTAAATCAGGGCAGTGCATAAACAGTGCCAAGGATCTGAGGAAAATGGGTGCACATGGACTGATCTAGGGCTGGCACCTTCTCTGAAGGTTCTGCAGTTGGGGGTAGGAGTTGTTAACGAGAAAGCCTTGACATGAATAAATAGCTTGGTGGAGTGAGGGGTGATTAAACTGGGGCTCCACTTAAGGGGGGCTTATTTCCTCCATAGTGACTCCTAGAACTCATTTGAGCTGGCCCAGACTGAGGCCTGGCTGTTGACCCTTTCCCCATAGCCATTGCTGGGAAGTAGCCTGTACTACAGAAAGTATGATTCCACAGGCCATACACTAGATATCTGAAGATCTCAATCTTCATACATATTACTAAGTGAAAGAAGCCAATCCGAAAAGGGTATGTACTCTGTGCCTCCAACTATATGACATTCTGGAACATGCAAAGCTATGGAGAGAGTAAAAAAGCAATGGTTGCCAGGAATTAGGAGGAATGAACAGGCAGAGCACAGGGGACTTTTAGGGCAGTAAAACTATTCTGTATGATACTATAAGAGTAGATAATGTTATTATATGGTAGTCAAAGTCCATAAAATGTACAACACCACGAGTGAAACCTAAGATATATTATGGACTTTAGGTGATAACAACGTGTCAATGCAGGTTCGTAGGTTGTTAACAAATGTACCACTCAGGTGCTGGATATTGGTAGTCAAGGAAGTTGTGTGTGTATGGGTCCAGGTGATATAGGGGAACTCTGTCTTTTCTGCTCAATCTTGCTGTGAACCTAAAACTACTCTAAAAAATAAAGTGTATTTTTAAAAGGAAAAAAATAGGTTAAAGGCATGTGCAAACATTTCACAGAAGAGAAAACACCTATTATCATCAAATATACATAGAGATTTTCAGCTTCATTCATGGTCTAGAAAATATAAATCAAGACCCAAAAGAAATACCATTTTTATAATACTCCATTGGCAAAAATTTTAATGTTTTGCAATGTCAAGATTTGGCAAGGATATGGATTGACAAGCTGTCTTGTATATTACTGATGAGAATGGATTTATCTTTTTAATTTAAAAACTCGCGTAGCCTTTAACCTAGCAATTAGACTCCTAGGTCTGACAGTGAGGTCAGTGGGAAACCTAGAAAATTATCAGTGATGTGTATATGTGGCTCTATGGGGAAAAGAGCTGAGAAGTTTTCAGAGAGAAGTCTTAACACTCTTGCTACAAAGTTTTGTCACTTATTGACTACTATAAATCTGCTACCACTTATTTATTTTATTGTATGACTAGAGGCCCGATGCATGAAATTCGTGCATGGGTAGGGTCCCTAGGCCTGGCCGGCGATCAGGGCCAATCTTTGGGTGACCAGCAGGGTGATTGGGGCCCCCGCTGGCACCCGTCTTGGCTGGCCTGGGGCCTGTGGGCTGTGGGCTGTGGGCAGCTCCTGCATTGAGCGTCTGCCCCCTGGTGGTCAGTGTGTGTCATAGCAACTGCTCATTCTGCCAGTCATTCCACTGTTCGGTCTATTTGCATATGAGGCTTTTATTATATAGGATAATGCATTGTATTTTGTACTAAGCCTTTAGGCATATAAAATGGAAAAAGATTAAGTGTAATTAAGAACTGAATTTTCATTTCTCAAGAAAAAATGGTTAGCCTGGCCAGTGTGACTTGGTTCAATTTCTGGTCAGGGCACATGCCTGGGTTTCAGGCTCGATCCCCAGTGGGGGGCATGCAGGAGGCAGCCGATCAATGATTCTGTCTCATCATTGATGTTTCTATCCCTCCCTTCCACTCCCTTCCTTTCTGAGTTCAATAAAAAATATATTAAGAATAAAACATTTGTCATCAGCCACAGCAATCACAATGACATTACCGACTGCATGAAAACACAAATCTGCTGAAAAAGCACCAACATCTATGACAAAATTTTATAGTTATTTTAAAACTGTACCTGAGAAAGATCAATGGTACATGACACTTCACTTTTCACTGAGATCAAATACCCATTCTAAATTAATTTTTCTAATTTTCAGTTCCAGTTGTGCATGTAGAGAAAAGCTAATGTAATTATTATAAATAGGCTTGTGCCAAGAACAAAAGAGGAATTGCTCATGAAGTTAAATGACCCCAGATGCTTCAAATAGAAAATCGGTTAATTCCAATAATGGCTCATTTTTTCTATTTAATCTATGTAATTAAAATAAATCTTTGAGTGTTCATTCTGTTGAAGATAAAACATCTGACATTACTGTCAATGCCATTATAAATTAAATTTAAAAGTTAATTTTTTTCTTTTTTTGCTTGATTGCTGGCAACTTTATAGAATCAGGGGTTTAATTGGATGCCTGCGTAAGTGAAATTTATGGCTGTGGAGTTTGTGGTGCCAAAGTTTACCTCAGCCAATCTGAGGAAGCTCTGGGGATCACATAGGAGGGAGGCACCTCTGAGGGCTGTCTGCAGACTGGGTCACAGGTAGAGCAAACAGACCAACTGGGATAGGAGCCAGGAGCTCAAGCTGCACCCACGAACCCCCCCTAGCTCTCTGGCTTCATCTAATGCTAAAAGTATGGATGTTAGACCAGCACCAGGTGTTAGACCGGAGGAGTCAGACCAGACCTTGGTTCAGCAACCTCGGTACTTCAGTTCTGGCTAAGAAAGAATTCAGATGCAAGACTCAAACTATAAGAGAAAGTTTCTTTAGAAAGTCACAGAGGTAGAAGAAATGAGCTGTAGAAGAAATTGGCTCAGGAAACAAATTATTGAGGCAAAAGAAGGGCCCTTGAAACTTAGGAGAAAGAAAGAGACAAGGAGAACGTGCCTGTGGGGAGGGAGGAGGAAATGCACTGGCGTGTGCGATAGAGAAAATCAAAATGTTAAACTTTGAAGACAAAGTCTTTACTTTTGAGAGGATAAAATGATTACTAATTTTGGTAGAGCACAGCCTCATGGTGAAAAACACAATGTTCTCACTAAATTAAGAAGCCTATAAAGCAAAAAGGTATTCAGAATAGGTCACAAAATTCATAATTGTATCCAAACAAGGAGTAATAGTCTACCGATTGAAATGAAAGCTGTAAATATTTTAAAGTATTTTTAAAAGATAGAATGAGTGAACTATAAAATGTTTGTTATGAAGGTGCTATTAAAACCTAAAACTTCCACAAGGAATGAGGCCCTGCCAACACCTTGAGTTTAGCCCAGTGATGATTTTGAACTTCCGACCACCATTACTGTGTAAGATAATGTTTATGTTGTTTTAAGCCATTAATTTTGTGTTACCTGGTTACAGTAGCAATAGCAATTCATTCATTCAGCTCCGATTATAGTCATCCACCTGTCATACCAAACCCTCTCAAGCCTCTGCCTAATTACAGTGGTTCTCAACCTTGGCTGCACATTAGAATCACCTGGGAATCTTTTTAAAATGCTGATTTCTGGGCCTCATCCTCCGGAAATTCTGTTACTTTGTTATGGGGTGAGGCCACAACATTAGTAACAAAGTAACAGAATTTCCGGAGGATGAGGCCCAGAAATCAGCATTTTAAAAAGATTCCCAGGTGATTCTAATGTGCAGCCAAGGTTGAGAACCACTGTGTTAGGAGGACTGGAAAGTGGTAGAGCCTAGTGTAGGTAAAGATTCCAAGGGGAAGTGATGGGTCTAATTACTCTTTTTTTTTCTTTTTCTTTTTATCTTGGATTGGGAGGATAGAGATGTTGTGATATTTTTTTTCTTTTTCTTTTTAAACATGTTTTTATTGATTTTTAGAGAAAGAGGAAGGGAGAGGAATAGAGAGATAGAAACATTGATGAGAGAAACATCATCGATCAGCTGCCCCCTACACGCCCCCCACTGGGGATTGAGCACGAAACTTGGGCATGTGCCCTGACCTGAAATCGAACTGGGGACCTCGGTTCTTGGTGAATGCTCAGCCTGAGCCACACTGGCCAGGTGGGTCTAATTACTCTTGCAGAACAAGGTTGGATCTAGGCAGATGGATGGGAGAGGTGTTCTAGGGCTAGGCCAGTGGTTCTAGTTGAGAACCACTGTCCTAACATGTCTCCTTATCAGCACTTATCACACTTGAGTTGCAATCACTGATAATTGTATTCCTGTTTGCACCACTTTGCCAATTTCTTGCTTATTAAGTGGCTTTGGTACTAGTTCCCTAGTTATTTACTAGGTCTCTCCAACAATATAGTAAGCTTGCAGAGAGCCGGGCCTGTTCCTCTGTGTATGTATGCACACACAGGTGTGTCTTCTCTATATATGTTTAGTACACAGTGTTCCAACTCCCCGCTTAAAAAAACCACAGCAGCAAATAAATGCTCATTGAAAAAATGAGCCAGTGTACAGGCACACCTCATTTTATCGAATTTCACTTTATTGTGCTTTACAGATATATTTTTTACAAATTGAAGGCAAGACCCTCTACCAACAAAAAGATTATAATTTACTTTATTGTGGTGGTCTGGGATTGAACCTGCAATATCTCTGAGGTATGTCTACGTTGTAACAAATTATTTCTTAGTAAGTAAGCAAAAGGAAAAATATCCATGATAATATTTTATTATAATGCATTTTATTATACTATTTACTAACTTGCTATAAGAAATTATGCTCATTTATTCAGTCAATTTTCTCCTTGAGGAGGAACTCTCAATAGCACATTTTTCTAGTCAAAATTTTCTGCTTTTCATATTATAGCATTTTGCTTTGACCACCAGATGCAGGACCCCTCACAACCAAAACTTATTTATTCATTTGACATATATTGATTGGGTGTCTACTATACGCAAGTGCTGTTTGGGACATGGAGAAACAAATGAATAAATCAAAGCTTATATTGTGGAGGGGGGGAGATATGCAAATAAATATTATCAAGCAAAACACTATAAAGAAAACATGAAGTAACAGAATGGTAAAGAGATTGAGTTCTTTTCCCTTGGAGTAGAAAACCAGTCTTTAATGAGGCAAACATAGTGGTCAACACGAGAGGAGGTGTTAGTGGTTAAGAACCAGGATTTTCAAGTTAAATGGAACAAGATTTAAATCCAGTTCCACAAGTTCCACCCCTAATTGTGTGCCTCTGGACAAATTACTTAACTTCCCTGAGCCAAGCTGGCTCTTCTGTTAAAAAAAAAAAAATAGGAATTTTCTCTCTTAAGGTTCTTTTGAAAATTATATAAGATAATCCATACAAAATTATTTACCTGGTGCCAGACACATAGCAAGTAATTAATACATAGCAGCTATTATTATGATATATTTTAAACAGTGATTATCATTTCTGAATAATTATTTAACCAGTTTCCTTATACAATATCATATGTTGTTTAAAAAAATCATTCACTCTACAGATACAAATACTGAGAAATGTAGAGGATGCTGTTTTTCTCCACAGATCCCTCCTTCTGGATGAGGAACTCATTCCCCCAGCAGCTATCAGAGTTTGACTGCTGAAGGCTCACACTGGATTCCCACTTTGGGAATTTTGCCCTCCACTGAATTGCCTCAGCTAAGGATACGCCCCCTTCCTGTCAAGCTGAAGAACCAAAAGCCTTGGATCTATTTTGAAGGCCCACCCAACTCCAGAGCCCTCTGAGGTGGCCTGAGGCCTCTGTGGAAACCTCTTCTGCTTTCCTCACTCCATCACAGAGGTTGTTCCCAACACCCCCAAATAAACTTGTTCACCAGTCTCCATCTCAGAGTTAGCTTCCCCCAGAGAAGCTGAATTAATCGAAGCAAGCATTATATGGGCAAGGCACTGCTGTGGTGCAGTTTGGGCAAACTTCTTCTGTAAAAGGACGATAGTGTTTTAGGGTTTTGGTGGGCCATCTGTTCTCTGTCACGTTTATTCAGCTCTGCCATCCTAGGGTGAAAGCAGCCATAGACAATACATAACTGAATGGGTGTGGCTGTATTCGAATACAGCCTTGTTTATGGGCACTGAATTTGAATATCACAATTTATTCATGTCACAAAATATTATTTTGATTGGTTTTTTCATTTTTTACATGGTTTAAAAATGTCTTAGCTCATGGGAGCTTAAAAATGATGTAACTAGATTTACTGTGGTGATCATTTTGTAATATATACAAATCTTAAATCATGTTGTACACCTGAAGCTAATATAATGTTATGTGTCAATTATGTCTAAAAAAAAAAAAAAAACAGGTGTCAGGCTAGAGTTGAGCAATGACCACAGTTTGCCAATCCCTGATCTAGAGGAAGGAGGTAGAGCAGGGCAGCACTCACAAAGCCACCATTCTGGTGCATGAATTTACAGAATTTGATATCATCAGACCCTAGACCTTGCAACCTTGTCTTTAGGATACAGAAGACCCCTTCCTGGTTCCAGAAGAGACGAGAGAGCATGGTGAAAAGGAAGAGAAGAATATGAGAAAAAATAAGATTCCTAACTGTGTATCACCAAGAAAATCATACATAGCAAAATCAAAATAGTTTAATATTCACTATGTAATATTTTCCATTTAGGAAATTTCATCTCCACTAGAAAACAGAATTAGGAGATTTGAGTGGCTGTTGTGTGGCTATATCTAAGTAACCATTCCATTCGATAATAAAAACACAATTGCAATTTGCTACTGTTTTCATGTTTATAGAGAACATAATTTTAAGTGATCTACTGATACAGAATAGAAAAGAGAGAAAAACATATTTTGAAACTGTTTGAACCTGTCTCTCTACCCAAATATAGCAGCCTTCTACAGTTTATTTCCCTCAAGAAAAAACAACTTGGGGGACTTTGTGAGTAACAAACATTCTTAACTCTTTACTCTGAAACTTTTGGCCTTTTACTTTTGCCATGATGTGTGTTCTTCTTTGGCTTGTCTTCTTTTTCGATTTCTGTACTCCTTGAAATGAATCCTACCTTTGCTTTTTTTGATCATTTTTCTTTTTTGCTTTGTTGCTATACAACCCTGGCTTTGAAAGCACTCTTTATAGCCCCTCTTCCCACATTCCTTCCTCATGTGTAATATTATGAGATTTCCTCTTAATTCACACCTGACCTCCAGCCAATGTTTACTTCTCTAGCTCTTGACTCCTTCCCAAACCCCTCCTCCACATTCTCAGAATAACTGAATGAAGTGTTGTTTTAGCTGTGAGAGTTGACAAAGAGGAATGGAAACATCCTCTCCATTATGGATTCACATTGCTATACTGTGAAATATGGAGACTAGGAGTACTGATTTCAGTGGACACCAACTGTAATAGGCGGTTAATGACTATATCCCTGGCTTTTGAGGTCTCCAGATTCTTCTCTCTCGACACTTGGAGGCTAATTTGGTCCACACTTGTCATGATGAGTTCAGATGCCAGAATCTGGGTAGGGGAACTGTCATGAAACACGGTGTCCATAATGTACTGTTTATATAACTCCACCACCTTCTGTTCCAGATACTCATTCAGCACAGCATTAGAAATAGGCTTCTGCATTTGCAAGCTGTTTTTCTCCTTGATGCTGGTTATTCTCCAGTAGGATGAATGCCGCTGGATAGGTTTTTGGGGAAAGTCACCGGGCTGAGTAGAAATGGAATCCTCCATTGGCAAAGGAATCTCAGATGATTTCAGCAAAGGGCCGTATTCAAAACTACTCTCGCAGAGAAAATCTGTAGTCACTGAATTAACGGCCATCACCTGGCCCCCTGCAATATGTAAGTCATTGTAATTCTTGCAAATACTTTTACAGGAAGGTGGAACCAAGAAGGTCTCTCTGCTGGGGTGTCTGCATATTTCAACTGCAGCCACGTTTGGGCTTTCAAACACAGGATTGGGATTTGTCTGTAGCACTGTGATTCTCTGATTTCTACTGTGTTGACTCTCTCTTGAATGCACTGAAGAAATGAACTTGCCGGAGGATTTGCAGCTCAGGTAGAGACTTCCGACTTGTGTTTCATCCACAGAGGAATAGCAAAGAGCAGCAGAGTTAGTCTCTTCTTCCTTTTCCTCAGCCATGTTCTCATTATAAGACGCACAACTCCAGGGGATGTCATTCCGGTAGGCAAGTCCACTGAGGTACCCTTCTGACAGCATTCTGGAAAGAGAGTTGGTGAATAACAATGAGGAAAATGAAGACTGGATTTTTTTAAATTGACAGTTGATGTATCAAAAAAGTAAAGGAAATAGTCATTTCATTCATTCACCAAGCCATCACTAATTTTGTGCCTGCTTTGTACCAAGACAATGGCACGTGCTGGAGATAGAAAGATAAATAGGACACAGTTCCATCCTTCAAGAAATTTCCACTATGGGCCCGCCCAGCTTGGCTCAGTGGTTGAGGGTCAACCTATGAATCAGGAGGTCATGGTTTGATTCCTGGTCAGGGCGCATGCCAAAGTTGGGGGCTCCATCTCTAGTGTGGGGTGTGTAGGAAGCAGCCAATCAATGATTCTCTCTCATCAATGATGTTTCTATCTCTCTCTCTCTCCTTCTCCCTTCCTCTCTAAAATTAATAAAACTATATATAAAATGTATATGGGAAAAGATAAACTAGATGCAAACAATTCCAATATTATATCACAGAGGGTTCAAATCATGATAGGCACAAAGGAAGTGAAGAAGAGGAGCCCTTAACACCACCTGTGGATAAGGGAAAGGAGTTACAAATATGTCACAGAGAAGATGACATTTCATCTAAATTGTGAAGACTAAGAGTTCCAGCCATAGGCACAGAGTTATAAGAGAATATGGTGTTGTGGCCTATTCACCATACACCAAGATGCTGAGCATAAGCAGAAGGGCCTGGGAAAATAGGCCAGAATTAGGTCATGAAGGGCCTTAGGAGTCAAGCAAAGGCACTTGCCTCCTGCCCCAGAGGAAATGGAGAGTGATTGAGAAGCTGCAAATTGGGAAAACAACATACCCATTGGGTTATGAGAAAAACAACGAGGCAAATTCTACTGAAAATAGAGCAATATTTTCCCATCTTTGGATTTTATACCTCAAAACTAGCACAGTTGTTTCCATTTCAGAGGGACTCAAAAGATATTTGTTAATTTGAATTAAATAACTGACAACAATGCATGGTATGAAATTAATTCACTATCAACCCATCATGAAGGACCAGGAAGCCTCACCAACCTTTGCAGCTCAGGACAAGTTTCTTGCTCTATCCCACGTACTTCTCACAATAAGTCCTGGAAATGTCTCTGCACTCAACTGACGTGTTTACCTCTACCCTAGTTACCAAAGAGATTTCCTGACCATGGGCTTTTGCTACAACCGCCTCCCCTCCCCACCCCCAGCAGTTGTCAGCTGAGTCTGGAGTGGCTAGAATAGGCTAGAAAGCAGCAGCTGCGTTTTCTAAAAAAGGAACACACTGACATTCTTGGCGCTGGGCAATAGACAACAAGGAAAACTGATCCTCTTTGTCCTTGAAAGCTAAGCTTCCGAAACAGACCTGTCAACATGAAGCTGAATTGAAAATTCAAAGTAGAAAAGGATTATTTTAACCATACATAAAGGTCCTTTTTTTAAAATATTAGCATCTCTTTTATATTCATGCAGTTATTTCCCAAGTAATTTTAATTGTATAAAGTAAATATTACAAATATCTATAATAACAAAAGCATAATATGCTAATTAGACTGGACGTCCTTCCGTCCTTCTGGACGAAGCTGGGGCTGCGAGGGAAGCCCTGGTCCCCAGTGCCTGCTGAAGGCCAGAGGAAAGCCAGTGCTGGCAGCCAGGGGAAGGAAGGCCTACTCTTGCATGAATTTCATGCATCGGGCCTCTAGTGATTAATATAATTATTTTAATTGTATAAGAGTAATATTTTCAATGTTTATTTTCTCTTTTTGGAACTATTCCAAGATATATTCAGCAAATTTATCAGTTATTTAAATGTTTATATTCCAGGTATAGTCGTGTACCATAATGATACAAAATTAAAGGTCTTCAACAAATCCATGAAGTAGTCCTTGTATGCTGGACACAGTTATAAGGATAAAGGAAATGTTTTTCTTTCCTAAAAAAAAATTTTCTAAGTGTGGTTCTGCCCTCAACAAACTGAACTTCCAGGTGAAAAGGCAAATCTTTATATATTAGTACATGAGAAGATAACTAACAGAGCAAAAAAGTTTACAAAAAAAAAGGCTTTATAGTGAGGCAGTTATTTCCCAACCCTCCCCCTCCACCCCACCAAGGCTGCAGCTAAGGCCTTCCCCTTTCAAGGCCTCAGAACATCATTGTAGAAAACCAGAGCAGAAGTGCAACTTTCAGCTTTTGAGTTTCTAAACGGGCCTCAGAAACTCTCAGAAGAAACCATAGTTTTAGAGAAATGGCTTTTGAGATACCATAACCTGAGCTTTAAAGCTCAGGTTATGGTATTCAAAAGCCATTTAATTATATATATATTAATTGATTTCAGAGAGGAAGGGAGAGGGGGAGAGAGAGAGAAACATCAATGATGAGAGAGAGTCATTAATAGGCTGCCTCCTGCACAGGGGCCAAGTGAAGGATGAGAAATTACCATGGATGCCAGTGTGACTACATCATGACAACCAGAGATACCCCCCACTCCCACGTCCCCAACTGACCCTATGGCTCTTTGTAAGCAAGAAGGAACTTAGAGGCAATCCCAAGGAGGATGGAGCCCTGAAGTGACTGAGGCTAACCTGATTGACAGTGATTACTCAGGAGAATGTAAGCTGAGCTCAAAAACGAGATCAAATTGAGTTAGAGAAAAGCAAAGATTTTCAGGAAAAATAGCTGGTTAAGCATATGCATGTATTTCCCACCCCCTAAACTTCATTAGAACAACAGTAAGTAATTTTTTAAAGTTACAATCCACAAAAAAAGAGGGAGAATAGAAGAGACAAAAGCAATTACATTTTAGAACTAGAAAGCAGGAGTCCGAAGGTTAAGGACTTAGGAGACCTAAAAAGGCTGAATCTTACAAGACCTTCTTGCTTACACAGAGCCATAGGGTCAGTTGGGGACATGGGAGTGGGGGGTATCTCTGCTTGTCATGATGTAGTCACACTGGCATCCATGGTAATTTCTCATCCTCCACTTGGCCCCTGTGCAGGAGGCAGCCTATTAATGACTCTCTCTCATCATTGATGTTTCTCTCTCTCTCTCCCTCTCCCTTCCTCTCTGAAATCAATTAATATATATATATATATATAATTAAATGGCTTTTGAGATACCATAACCTGAGCTTTAATATTAAAGCTCAGGTTATGGTATCTCAAAAGCCATTTTTCTAAAACTATGGTTTCTAAGTGCCAATCTGATTTAAATTTTCATAAATGTCTAAGAATTGGTAGCACCATAAACCCATTGGAAGTAGGGTAAAGGGAGTGTATCTAAAATAAGAAAGATGAATTGAGAGTCTATTGAAAAGGCAGTCAGAAACCCAGATCCTCTCTCTCTCATTCCAGGTAGCAGGGTGACTATCTCCCATCTCCATTACCAAGGGAAAACTTGGGATTTATTCTCTGAAAACGTAAGGTTCCTGGGCTATGAGATACCAGCTGAGGGTTGAATTACTGAACCAATAATAGATTCAATAAACATAGGCATTTAGATGCTGAGATCCATGACCTCTCTCCCTTTAGCTCTCAGGATGCTGGTGGAGGGGCATCCACCTTTGATGGCAGGATATTGTGAAGACAGTTCTGGGGAATCAGACTCGTCTGAGACCAATCGACATCCGAGGTTCCCATAACTAAATGGGGCAACCAGGTCACCCTTCATTCAAGTTCACAATCAATAGAGTCCATTTAGCTTTTTGGCTCCACAATCCTTAATATTCTCAAGGCGATAAGGATAATATTGCAATCTTGAATTATGAATAGGATGCTATTGGAAAACATTCTGAAGTTCTTGAAAATTAAAAATGTTATACAATTTTAAAACTCCATAGAATGGTTGGAAGGTAAAGTTGAGGCAAACTCCCATTTTGAAAGTAGAGCAAAACTATAAGATGGAAAATAGTAGAGAAAGGTTGAAATTAGAAAACCAGCCCAGGAGATCTATTATCTGAAGAGTAGAAAGTTCAGAAAGAGGACAGAGTAAACAGAGAAGAAATTCAAATAATTCAGCAATATTTCCCAGAACTGAAGGACATGAGTTCTCAAAATACTAGGTAAAAACAGACCACACCTCTTATTATGATTGTGAAATGATATAGAACACCTGAACCAACGTGAAAATACTATAAATTTCTAGAGATTTTAAAAAGTCAGGAAAAAAATCCAAGAACCAGAATCTTCAGACTTTTCAACAACAACATGAGAAGCAAGATGATCATGTAACAATGTCTAAAATTTCTTGAACAAAAATGATTTCAATCTAGAATTGAATGACCAAATTATCAATTAAGTATGGATAGAATAAAGATATTTTAAAGTCAACGTCTCAAATAGTTCATCTCCTGGGCAACTTTCTCAGAGAGTGAACGGAAGATGTGCTCCTCTGAAAGGAGTAAGTAAATGAAGAAAATGAAGAAAAGGGATACATGAAACAGGAGAGAAACAAAGGAGCCCTCAGACTAGGAGAGCCTGGGCCCCTCTTCCAAACCCTGCACTGGAAAAGGCCCCAATCTAGCCCTCCTGTGGTTGTGCCCCTGCTCAAATCACCTAGACCCAATCTCAGAGTTTGCGTAGAATTTTCTCCAAATCTATCATGACGAAAGCCAACTTAGGGTCTGGACATGCACACATGCCCAGGCCCAGTAGTAATGGAGGGGCAGCTTTTTCTTGGGGCTGTAGATTGAAACTGGATATGTGGGCTGAGTGTGAGGTGTGGCCAGGACTAGGAAGAGAAGATGAAAAGGCTGCAGACTGAGGCTCCCCATTTTTTGTCCTAGGCCCAGGAAGTGTCAGAGAGAGTCCTACCTTTACTGAAAGTAAAAGGACATTCCAGGATGAAAATAGGCTCCAAGGGCAACCTGACTGCCAGCCGGAGTGGCTCAGTGGTTGAGCATTAACCTAGGAACCAGGTGGTTACAGTTTGATTCCCGGTCAGGGCACATGCCCGGGTTTCAGCTTGATCCCCAGGAGGGGGCGTGCAGGAAGCAGTTGATCGATGATGTTTCTCATCGATGTCTCTATCTCTCTATCTCTCTCCCTTCCTCTCTCTGTAAAAAAAGTCAATAAAAGCATATTTTCTAAAAAACTGTGGTTCACTACATGGCTGAGTTGTAAATAGCTTTTGCATACATAATAATATATGTCACTGAAAATTGATCCAATCAAATTTAAAGTGTAACCACCAGATGACAATAAAATTGGGAAACAAAGATAGTGTTTCAGCACTTATAGTAATGTAATATCAATAAAATTATCTTGGGCATTTGCCTATGTGTCCAGACTGGGTAGCCAGTTCATACAGTGAGAGGAACAGGACAAGGATGTATGTACTTGGTGAAAGCCGGGGGAAGAAAAAGAACTAAATCCTTATTTTCATGGTGGCAAGTCAACAAATAATGCCCCAAACTGAAAAATCCAGAAGTTGCAACATATGCATGCTATTTTTTTAAAAATGGCAGTAAAAAATCAAATAATTAGTCAAAGGAGATTAAAATAGTTGCTTCTGGAAAACGGGTGTTGATTTTTTTCATTTCAAAACATCTTAGAATTATTTGACCCAAATTATGTGTGTATGTAACTTTGATTAATGCACGTGTTATTTCACCGTCATGGTCGCCTAAGAGCCTTTACTGAAATGTTACAATTTGCAGAATCAGTTTTTTTTAAAAAAAAAAAAATTTTGTTGTTGCTGTTAATCTTCACCCGAGGATATTTTTCCATTGATTCTTAGGGAGAGTGGAAGAGAGAGGAAAAGACAGAGAAACATCGATGTGAGAGAAACACATCGGTTGGTTGGCTCCTGCACAAGCCCAGACCAGGGCTCAGGCCAGGGAGGAGCCTGCAACCACAGCACGTGCCCTTGACCAGAATTGAATCCAGGACCCTTTGGTCCACAGCCGATGCTCTCTAGCCACTAAGCCAAACTGGCTAGGGCTGCAGAATCACTCTTTATCACACCTTGTTCCCCTTCAGACACATCCCAAATCTCCCACTATTTATCCTATGTCTTTTTAAAAAATATTTTATTGATTTTTTACAGAAAGGAAGGGAGAGAGAGAGAGGGGGAGAGAGTTAGAAACATCGATGAGAGAGAAACATCGATTTAGCTGCCTCCTGCACACTCCCTACTGGGGATGTGCCCGAAACCAAGGTACATGCCCTTGACTGGAATTGAACCTGGGACCCTTCAGTCCACAGTCCGATGCTCTATCCACTGAGCCAAACCGGTTAGGGCATATCCTATGTCTTTTCATAATAAATAATCAACCTGAATGAATTCTTACATTTTATGTGGATAATGTTTATGAATATTCCAATAAACTCCACGCTTTCACAACAATGAAGAAAGAGGATCTAGGATTTTGTTTTGAGTAATGGGCCCTTTGCCCTATTTGTCATTGACTGAGAACTTTGTTGGTCCTTTCATTCTAATGGAATAAGAACCAAGTATGGTGCTCAAGGCAGTTCCAATGATGGAAGGGCAGACAGTGTGTCCTAATGTCTAGGGATTGATAACCTGAAGGCTAAAGGACAAGATTCCTATGAGGGTGGAGGAGGAGGTAAGGTCAGAGAGGTAAACTGGGTCATGCAAGGCTGAGGCCATTCTATTTACCCTGCAGACAACACAAAACTTTGGCAGTTTGCTAAGCTGATTCATGGCATGATGAAATTGATCAGTAAAGTGCAAGATGAATTTCAGCAAAGTAAGATTGGAGCTAAGGACCCAAGTTAGGCAGGGATGAATTCAGCAGCCTCCTGGGGTGATTGAGACAGGATCCAGGAGGGAGGTAGCAAAACAGGAAGAGAAGGAATGAACTTGAGAGACTAAGAATATTGGACATCAAACTGAATGAGAGAACCCTGGCCAGTTTGGCTCAGTGGATAGAGCATCTGCCTGCGGACCATTCCAGTCAATGGCACGTACCCCAGTTGCAGGCTTCTCCCCAACCTGGGCCCTGCAGGAGGCTCGTGCAGGAGGCAACCAATCGATGTGTTTCTCTCACATCAATGTTTCTCTCTGTCTTTCCCTCTCTCTTCCACTCTCCCTAATTGAGTGAGGATTAACAACAAAAAAAGTGAATGAGAGAAGGAGGCAAGCCAAAAGTAACTTTGAGTCTGCACATGCTGGCAAATGGCACCAGCATTAACCAAAATGGGGAGATCAGGAGAAGGAGCTAGAAAGGGAGCTGTTGGGTTTAGTTTAGTTTCTCCTGAGTCTGACATGAGGTACACACTCTGAGTGCAAGTGTCTAATTATGCGTTGGAGATTTAGGCAGGGAGCTCATTAGAAAGGTTACTTAAAGTCAACAGTAAAATCAGTTCTCAAATGTGGCAGTAGGACTTCATCTTGGAGGCTTGCAGAGCCTGTGAGTGTTTGTAATAATTGCTGTAGGGAGCCTGCCTTGAACAGTACAAGGAGGAATAAGTGACAGCAAGAGCTGCGGTATCATGTAGCTTTGTAAAGACTACAAGAGCTTCAAATGTGTTAAACAGGTAACATTTTAAAAATTCACATTCACGCCCTAACTGATTTGGCTCAGTGGATAGAGTATCGGCCTGCGAACGGAAAGGTCCCAGGTTCGATTCTGGTCAAGGGCATGTACCTTGGTTGCGGGCACATCCCCAGTGGGGGGTGTGCAGGAGGCAGCTGATTGATGTTTCTCTCATCGATGTTTCTGACTCTCTATCCCTCTCCCTTCCTCTCTGTAAAAAATCAATAAAATATATTTTTAAAAAATGCAAGTGATGTTTCTAACTCTCTATCCCTCTCCCCTCCTCTCTGTAAAAAATCAATAAAATATATTTTTAAAAATTCACATTCACTGGTAAAATTTAGTAATGTATTGAGACTCACTATGGCAAAAGAAAATTATTGAACTAGTAGTTAAGGGACCAGAATTCTAGTTCTAACCTTGTCACTAGCTGTGGTTTTAGTCTAGTTAGGGACAAGTTTATAAAATAGCTAACATTAGTACTAGCTACAACCCTGATACGATCCTAGTGGGTTTTATTTTTTTTATTGATTAAGGTATTACATATGTGTCCTTATCCCTCCATTGCCCCCCCACCCCATTTCTGCTCATGCCCTCACCCCCCTGGTGTCTGTGTCCATTGGTTAGGCTTATATGTATGCATACAAGTCCTTTGGTTGATCTCCCCCCTTACCCCCATCCTCCCCTACGTTCCCTCTGAGGTTTGATGGTCTGATCAAAGCTTCTCTGTCTCTGGATCTGTTTTTGTTTATGAGTTTATGTTGTTCATTATAATCCACAAATGAGTGAGACTGTGTGATATTTGTCTTTCTCTGACTGACTTATTTCACTTAGCTTAATGCTCTCCAGCTCCATCCATGCTGTTGCAAATGGTAGGAGTTCCTTCCTTTTTACTGCAGCATAGTATTCCATTGTGTAGATGTACCACAGTTTTTTAATCCACTCATCTGCTGATGGGCACTTAGGCTGATTCCAAATCTTAGCTATTGTAAATTGTGCTGCAATGAACATAGGGTGTTTTTTTTAAAAAAAAAAGTGTGGTTTTTTTTTTTATTTCAGAGAGAGGAATGGAAGTGGGGAGAGGGATAGAAACAACCAATGATGAGAGAGAATCATTGATTGGCTGCCTCCTATCCACCCCCTACTGGGAATCAAGCCCAAAACCCGGGCATGTGTCCTGACCAGGAGTCAAACTGTGACTTTCTGGTTCATGGGCCGATGCTCAACCACTGAGCCATACCGGCTGTGCCTAAGTGCTTTTTATGTAATAAATCAATGGATTCCCATGAAGACTGTAAGATGTAGGTACTATTATTATATCCATTTTATAGATGTCAAAATTAAGTAATGTATCTACAGTCACCAGGCATTTAAGTACTGGTAGTCAGAAAATAGAGCCACACTCACTTGTTGCTTAACATCTCAGAGACTCAAGTTCTTATCTATAAATTAAATTCTCACCTGTGGTATTAAAGTATCTATAGATTTCCCTAACCGGTTTGGCTCAGTGGATAGAGCATTGGCCTGCGGACTGAAGGGTCCCAGGTTCGATTCCGGTCAAGGGCATGTACCTTGGTTGCAGGCACATCCCCAGTAGAAGGTGTGCAGGAGGCAGCTGATCGATGTTTCTCTCTCATCGATATTTCTGACTCTCTATCCCTCTCCCTTCCTCTCTGTAAAAAATCAATAAAAAAATAAAGTATCTATAGATTCCCCTCAAACTTTAATATTGCAGGAGTTTATGACTTATTAGGAGAAGAGAAAGAGGGTTAGGTGAGCATTACTCAGAATCGAAATTCATTTCTGAAATGTTAGCAGCAGAGGGCAGCAGATAGTATGCTAAAGCAGCTTTTCAAAGTTTGTTCTAAAGCTGTGCAAAGAATATTGGATGAAACTCATAAACAAAAATTATACAGATGTTAACTAATTTAATCTTCATTAAAACTCTTTCATGTACCGTTAGAATGAAAAGTGTTGGACATCATGACATTCTAAAATCTAAAGATAGAAAAATAGAGAAAGTTATTTGGGTTTATTTTTATTAATTGTTGGCATTTTTCTTAGTACATTTCAGTGATTATCTGTGAAATTCTTATAATATCACTCAGTCTCTTCAAAGGTATTACAAAATGTATATTTCAAGAAAATGTTAACATTATTAGACTTCATTTCATCTGATACACTAAAACTTGACCCAATGGATCACTTCAATTGTTCAAAGATATTTTATCACTTGACTTTTTGTTTTTCATCGTAGAGAAGCTATATATGTATATTTGGAATATATATAAAATGTCTAAATATATTTAGAATTCTCCATGACTTGTTAAGTGTAAAGGAAAAGAAACCCAAGGACATTTGCAGATGAAATGTTCTAGGCAAATTTAGCCTACATTAATCATTACCAGACAGGGGAATACCAAAATTAACCTGATGTGCAAATTCACAACTTGGAAATATGTGCTGAAGTACAGCACTTTGTTAAACCATTTACTTGGTTTCAGAAGAAACTGCAATATAAATTCCTCCTTCTACACTAGCATATACATAGTTTCTCAGAAAACTGTTGTTATAACTTCTGCACATAAACACACTTTTAATTTACACCCAAGCAACACAAGCATAGATTTCCAGAGAAATCCTTTATAAGAGGGAACCTTTGGAAAAACCTAAGTTAGGGATCAGCAACCTTATTAAATAAAGGGCCAAGTATTTAATATTTTAGGTCTCTGTTATAACTACTCTGCCATCATAGCAGGAAAGCCACCATAAATGATACATAAACAAATGGGTGTGGCTGTGTTCCAATAAAACTTTATTTACAAAAACAAGCAGAGAGCCAATTTGGCCCATAGGCCATGGCTTCCCTACCCTGGACCTAAGGCAAAAAGCAGATGCAGCCTGGCCAGTGTGGCTCAGTGGTTGAGCATCGACCTAGGAACCAAGAGGTCCCAGTTTGATTCCTGGTCAGGGCACATGCCCGGGTTGTGGGCTCGATCCCCAGTAGGGGGCATGCAGGAGGCAGTTTTTTTTCTTCTAACTGATGATTCCCTCTCATTACTGATGTTTCTCTCTCTTCTCCTTTCCTCTCTGAAATCAAAAAATATATATATATATTTTTAAAAACATGCAATAAGTTGGAAAGGGCATAATAATAAAAGCAATTGTGTCAAGTGTTTTCCACACATTATCCCTAATCTTTCAACAATTCTTCATGTTAGATATACAGGGTTGGGCAAAAATAGGGTTATAGTTGTTCAAATATATAACAATACAAAAATTAATAAATTATAATACAAGAATAAACTCTGTGTTTTGCATACTCACAACTGTAAACCTACTTTTGCCCCACCCTGTATGTCATAATCTGGGTTTTCCAAATGAGAAAATTGATATTTGGATATGACAAATGACCTTCCCAAGATCACAAAGCAGCTAAGTACTAGAGGCAAGAGTCAAATCCAAGTTTACAAACACCAAAGCATGTGGTATGATCTTTAAGCATATCACACTACTGTACATTTGAGAGCAGTTAATATCACAATCATGACAATTAGTCCTTCCAGGAAAATGGTAGCAACCCTGAATCTATTTAATAACAGCATCACTGCTGACTAAAGGAAGGAAGGTGCAATGAAGTTCAGAAAGAAAAGCTCCAGGAAGACAGCCAATGCCCACCCCACAGGTGTAGTAATATGACCAATTGTGTAGTAATACTTATGTATTTGACATGCACAAATGATTTATCCTCTGGTGTGTTTTTTAGTTTTTTTATTTCAGAGAGGAAGGGAGAGGGAGAGAGATAAAAAACATCAACAATAAGAGAGAATCATTGATCAGCTGCCTTCTACATGCCGCCTACTGGGGATGGAGCCCACAACCCAGGCATGTGCCCTGACTGGGAATCAAACTGTGACCTCCGGGTTCCTAGGTCGACACTCAACCACTGAGCCACATGGGCCAGGCTAACCTCTGGTATTTGAATACTTTCCTTAACCATTTCCACTACTATAGTCTGGCATCATCTCACCCTTAATGTTACAAGCAGAGTAATTTAGTATTACAGGTGCCTTGTTTAAATATTAACAGCTCCCAATCACTTCCAGAATAAAGTCCATCCAGGTTAGGTCCTCATGATGTCTGGTCCTTATCTGCCTTCCCAATCTCATCTCTTCCTTTGCCCCCACAGGACCCAGGAACTTCTCCCAGTTTCTCCCACATTCCGTGCCCATCCCAGGTATTTGTGGATTTTTTCTTCTGTCCTGAGAGCCCTGGTTCCCTATCTATCCCCTGTCCTACTACCCATATCCTTCAAGTCTCATCTCCTATATCAGCATTTTAGAGCCCCTAGCCATTCATGCAGAATCCATGTCCTTCAATTAGAAAGAGATTCTTGGTTCTTCTCTCCCTTACCCCAATATACAGGGGTGGGCAAAAGTAGGTCTACAGTTGTGAATACTCAAAACAGTTTATTTTTTATTATTTATTTATTAATGATCATATTATTGATTTGTATGTCTTATTATTATTATTCTGTATTTTTACTTATGGTTTATCTTTTAGATAATGATGGCTGACAATTTAACCAATGAAAGTGGATACTTAAACAATACTGGAAGACAGAGAATGCTGAAAAGGTTCGATAAAAATGGGCTGAACGATTTGATACCTTCACTAAGTAGACAAACAATTTACAGAATATGCGATAAATTTGATGAAACCTGCTCCAAAAAGTGGTCAACTGGACAGTATTACAACCAGGAAAATGAAATGTTAGTGAGTCAGGCATTTACAAAGAGCATTGCCCCCCCCCAAAAAAAAATAATAATAAAACAAAGAGCTTCTGTTGAGTTAGGCATTTCCCATAGATCTTTGAGTCATCTAATGCAATGTTTAGGTTTGGAAATGTGTCGGCCAAGATTGCCTCATGGGTTATTAGGAGATGATCTGGATTGCAGTTTACAATTCTGTGAAGTGGTTGTGAATGAAGACAAGGCCATGTCATCACTGGTAAAATTGTGTGGTTCGCTGAAGCACCTTTTAAAACTTTCAGATGCTGGAAATTGACACAACTGTGTCTACTATTCAGGAGAAAATCCCCATGTAATGAGAGAAGGACCGTTGAGTCAGCCAGGGACTACAGTTTGGGTGGGTGTTTCGTGTAAAGGGGTACTTAAACCTATTTTTTCCATACAACTGTCACACACAACCTGTATCTCAGCATGAGGGCCAGTGTTTACCACAATCACAGAGACAACATGATATTGATGGCTTCTTCTTTCAACAAGACGGAGTTCCTCCACACTATGTAGAAACAGTGGGTGAGTTTCCTAATGAACAATTACCCAACAAGTGGATACGTCAATGAGGGCCAGTGGCATGGCCACCGCGATCACCAGACCTCACCCCAGTGGACTTCTTTGGAGAGTTGTCAAAAATAAAGTCTTCTCACAAAAGCCACATATGGTGGATGATATGATTCGCTGCATAAGTGAAGCATGTCAAGAAATTGATGACAATAAATGTGCCAAAGTGTGCTTGAGTATAGCAAGTAGACTACAACAGTGTGCACATAATGAAGGCCAGCAACTTGAGCCCTTACAAGATTGTACCTAAGTGCACTGTGCCACTGTGATATTATTTTGAGTTAATAAAGCTATTGTAATCAGTATTACTTGCATGTCTTTTTTCATATGAACTGTCAACATACTTTTGCCAAGCCCTGTATTTATCAGGATTGCGTGAAACTTTAGCAAAATCATCTGCTACTTTAAACAATGAAATAAATCATTGGGACAGTCCTCTGAATGAAGGAATAACTGGCAATAGCAAAAGGAAAGCAGGCAGATTGGGGATCGGTAGCAAGTGGGGGAATTGGAGGCGATAAGCAGCAGCACAGATCCTGTCCCTGGAAGAACAATTTACGTGCATGCAAACTAAGTCATCTGAGAGGCTGGGATGAGAAAGGGTGCACAAAAGACCACAGCTGCACAATAATGGAGGCAGTGGGATGGGGCTGCCTCCCACATCACAGGATGTAGTTTTATGGAACTAAAGACAGGAAGACAGCATCTGCTGTTCCATAGAAGGTCTTGGGCCTAACCAGTTGGGGTGCAATTTGGGTCCCATCTGTCAGCATGTCTGCTTATATAGATCTGCCTTTTAAGTTACAAAATCATACATCTACAGGCACAGCTTACGTTAGCAAATCACTTTTCATAGTGGACATTGGGGTTTTTCTTGCTTTTTCATTATGTGCAACCACTGCGCATGCTTCCATGAATGCTTCCTTAGGCCCGCCCACTTTGGAAAAGCCGAATTATTAGATCCTAGCTATTATTGCAAATTGCCTTTCAAGTAACTTGGGCCAATTTATTCTCTCACCAGCTATGTTTGAGATTAACTGTTTCCACTGACATTCTTCAACACATTATTATTATTTTTAACTTTTCAATCAGGTAAGCAAATTTATTTTTTTGTCTCAAATTTGAGGGTGAAGCAAACTGTCTTGTTAAGATTATGTGTAGTAGTGCTCGCTTCGGCAGCACATATACTAAAATTGGAACGATACAGAGAAGATTAGCATGGCCCCTGCGCAAGGATGACAAGCAAATTCGTGAAGCGTTCCATATTTTTAAGAAAAAAAAATTATGTGTAGTGATATATCAGGGATGTTGTCTTTTAATACTCCCCATTCTCAAAATACTCTATTTCATCTCTCCAATTCCCTATTTCCCTTGTAATCTAAATGCTAGATTCTATCATTCCAACCCATGTTTTTAAGACCTTTTTTATTTGGGAGCGTTGCAGATAAACCACTGAAAGGTTGTCATTGGAAAACTTGAATATTATTTTGTTCATAATCTAGTTATAATACTGTAACCAAATCTGTATTACATGGTTGTTGTTTTTTTGGTTTTTTTAGTAAATGATATAAGAACTTTACCCAAAACAAAGGGTTTCTTTAGGAAGGACCTCCCTGTATATAAAACACACACACACACACACACACACACACACACACACCTGCCATTTCCTTACTCTTATCTTTGAAAGTTCATATTGTTTAGAGCTGAAAAAAACCATTCACTTAATCATATGCCTTGTCTTATATCCTTATTATTTCATCTTTTGTGGTATTTGTTGATAGTATCATTTGTCTAAAGTATCACTTATCCATATTTCAATTCTCCTCACAAAACATATACTTTGTGACTATCTATTCTTCTATCAAATGTGAAGTGATTCTTAACAAATTAATGTCTGAAAGTCTAATTTGAAGGCTAAGGTAATAAGTCAAAAGTCCTCTGTTTTCCATATTAGCATCACCAATAATGTTGATAATGTTAACAAATAATTTTCTTAGGTCCTTATGACCAAAGGTAACAACTACTATATCTGGATATGTGAATTTTCTTATTTCAGAAAATGCAAATTTTGGTGCAGAAATATTAGTAAATATATTTCTTTCATAGTTTGGATTTTTTTAAT
This sequence comes from Myotis lucifugus, assembly GCF_000147115.1. Classification (NCBI taxonomy): domain Eukaryota; kingdom Metazoa; phylum Chordata; class Mammalia; order Chiroptera; family Vespertilionidae; genus Myotis; species Myotis lucifugus. Next base: position 7,976,159 of record NW_005871068.1, read on the forward strand.
TCTGTCTTTACATCTCACAGATAGAAAAATTAAAGCTTATGTTCATCCTTTAAAAATATTTTTTAAATATTTTGACACAAAATGAAAGGGCTAAAAAAATTAGAAAAGTGACCATAATAGTATTGACTGGTATTAAATTTCTTTGGTGTTAATCATTGTTTATGATATTATCAATTATGTCAATTAATGTTAACATTTGCTTAATTGTAGGCATTTGAACCAAATGTATTGTAAGGTATTTCATTGGATCCTAGATTTAAAAACTCTTTAAAGAACATGTGGAAAATTGGAGAAATTTGAATATGAATTACATTCTATAACAAGATTCTATTTATGTTAAATTTCCTTTGCATTATAATTATGTAGAAGTCTGCCCATTTTGTAGGAGATATATTGCTCAAGAATTTGAAGGTATCATGTGCCCTAAAGGCAACAATATACTTTCAAACAGTTCAGGAAGAAAGCTGTGAATATGTGTGTGTGTCTATATATATAGAGAGAGAAAGAGAGAGAGAGAGAGAAAACATAAATGTGGCAAATAGCTACAACTACTTAATCTACATGATAGAAATAGGGGTGTTCATTGTACTATCCTTTCCATTTTTATATAGGTTTGAAACTTTGCACACCAAAATTTGGGGGAGGGTTAACAAATACTGAAGATAAATTTACATTCTATCATGTTTGAGAAGAGCATAGAGGGACAATATCATATATCTAAGATAATCATTAGGTATGTGATTAGAAATGGTTCAGTAACTTGAAATAACTATTGAAAACATTGCATCAAAGTGTTATTAGAATTAGTGCACTACCTTTGTATATCTGCCAAATTACCATTGTAATATGAATATTTACACGAATTTTAAATATCTCTACTCCTTCAAGAAACTTAAGTTCAGAAATGCAAGATTCTTACACTGACCTTTGCAAGCAATGTTCTGAAAATATCCATATGAATATACTGGCCAAACCAGGTCTATATTCAAGCACAGATAGATGTGCACAAGAAAAAGAATGTTTGACTAGGTCTAAAGATAATTCAAACAATTGCTTCTCGGGTTTTTTTGCTAAGATCAAGTGTAAAGATAATCCAAACAAAAGCCCACCTGTACAAGCACTGTGTTTAATACCAACCAATCACCCAGATAGCAATTCTAAAAGCATTGTCACTCAACCTGAGAAAGACAAATATCACATGATCTCATTTATTTGTGGAATCTAATGAACAAAATGAATTGACCAACAAAATAAGACCCGAAGCAGGGAGGCACGGAGAAGACTGACATACCTCGTACCTGGATGTGGGGTTGGTGGGACAAGAAGAGATAAACCAAAGAACTTATATACTTATATGTATAGCCCATGGGCACGAGCAATAGGGTAGTGAAGACCTGAGCGAGTCGGGGCTGGGAGGAGGGGGGAAGGGGGGATATGGGAGATATCTGTAATACTATTAACAATAAAAATATATTTTAAAAAACAAAAATAAATAAAATAAAATAAAAGCATCATCACTGTAGATCACATTCACTTTGAATATGTCCTGCTACACAGAAAACACTTATCACAAACTCACAACGAATAACAGTCAAATCCAATTGGAATGTATGTGACATTGTATTCCTCTCTAAAATTACGTCACCATAACAATTCAAGAGTTGTGCTCTCTTTGCAAAACTTTTTCAGCCTTTTAAATTTTTTTTTTTTACTTTTATGAAAGTACAGTTGGCCTTCTTTTAAAAACACGGAAGTTAAACCTGTGTAGGAATTAGTGAATGAGGACTGAATAAATTACACAACAAATATTTGATCAGACCAGTCCGTTGGAGGGGGGGCATACTTTAGCAATGCCCCAAATGTGAACATGAGGAGGTAAGAGAAGGAAGTGTTTGACTTAACACTTAATTCAATTCCTCGTTATTGAATGTTTATTTAAACTCCCACTCACCTCGGAGTTGGTAAACTAGAAAAGCATTTTACATGTCATAAGATTGAATCTGAGTTCTGATATTAAACAAACTAAGTATGAGAAGAGAAATGGCAGAAAAGGTTAGTGGTTACAGGGCCTGTTGCCTCATTTTCTTACCTTCACTAACCAATCTGCTCCTTTGGTCCTGCAGAAACACGATTGACCATACGAAGATGAATAAGCCAGCCAGTGCTTTATCCAGAAATGTTCACAAGCCTTTGGTGAGTATTCCTTTCGCTGCTAAAAACCAAGAAATGAAGCTGCTCATTGCATTTCCACTTTTTTTATGACTGATCCAATGGAAAAAGAGTTGTTTTTGCTCGTCTGATTTGTTCTAAAGAACAGTGGGAAGTCCCAGAAAGGGGGGGGAGGTAATAACTGACAAACCCAAACCGAGCCACAGAATGGTGTTTCTTCCCCTTTTTCAAAAAATGAAACCTATCTATGAAACTGTCTCTTGTTAAAATAGTTTATCACTCCACATTATATAAGAGCCCTATCAATGTACATTTATTCTTATAACTAAATTCTCTGGGGCCTCTCTCCCAAAAGAGACCCAAAATCAGATACAATTTAGAAAGTTCTCAATTTTATCATTAATTGTCATTTTTAAGAAGTATTATTTCTTAACTGTACTCAAAGTTTTTAAAAATGCAAGTTAAAACCATTTTCTCTCTCAAATTAACAAAAGTAAAAAAAATCAGTGAAACACTTAGTGGCAAGGTTTTGTATAAACAGGCACTCTCATATACTATTGGTGAGACTGTAAACATGTTTAGGGCAATTTCCCAGTCTCCGTCAAAGTTTTTGTTTTAATATTCATATCCTTTTACCCAACAATTTCATTTCTATAAATTTATCTATGTGATATATTTGCACCTGTGCACAGACATGTGAAAATATATTTGTAGCAACATTAAGACAAGCCCTAGCTGATTTGGCTCAATGGATAGAGCATCGGCTTGCGAACTGAAGGGTCCCAGGTTCAATTCCAGTCAAGGACACATGCCCGGGTTGCAGGCTCAATTCCCAATAGGGGGCGTGCAGAAGGCAGCTGATCAATGATTCTCTCTCATCATTGATGTTTCTCTCTCTCCCTTCCTCTCTGACATCAATAAAAATGTTTTTTTTAAAAAAAACATAAACAAGTGGAGGGAAATTCACAAACAGGACACTGGCTAAACAAATGAGAGAATATCCCTATTGTAAAATACTATGCAGTTGTTAGAGTGAGGTAGTTTAATATCTAATAATAAGAGGAAATCTCCAAAATACATTCTTTAGTAAGAACATAATATAGTCCAATTTGTATTTTTAAAGGCATTTGCTTATACATAGAATGTTTCTACAGATATACAGAAAACTAAAAATAAGCAATTGCCTTTTGAGAATGAATATTACTTTTTACCCTATACCTTTTGAAATTTTGACTTAAAAACTAATATTTTAAGTCATATTTTATCCCCTTTTTATTTTAAAATTACAGTTGACATTCAACATTATATTAGTTTCAGTGTACAGCATAATGGTTCAACTTTTATATAACTTAGGAAGTGATTCCCCTAATAAGTCTACCTGGCACCATACATAGTTATTACAATACTAGAGGCCCAGTGCAAGAAATTTGTGCACAGGTAGGGTCCCTAGGCCTGGTTAGCAATCAGGGCCAATCTGTGGGGTGACTGGAGGGTGATTGAGGTCCCCACTGGCACCTGCCTTGGCCTGGCACTGCCTGCTTGCCGGCCCTGCCCCCTGACACTGCTGCTGGTCACCATCTGTGGAGCAACTGGCAGGGTGATCAGGGCCCTCACTTGCACCTGCCTTGGCCTGGTGCCGCCTGCTCACCTGATCCACCATCCTGCCGCAGTCCTGCTCTCGTCAGGGCCCATTGGGGTTCGCAGTGCCTCCACTGCTGCCTGCTGCCAGTGCCATGTCACTGACGTCAGTCATGTTTCATGCCACCCCCTGGTGGTCAGCACACATCTAACTCCCAGTCGGTTGAACTCTTGCTGGTGGGGACAATTTTCGTATTAGCCTTTTATTATATAGGACTAGAGGCCCAATGCACGAAATTCATGCAAGGGGCTCGGCCCTCACAGCTGCGGTGGCTTGCCTTGGCCTCGCAGCCCCTGCTTCGTCTGGAAGATCATTCGGAATGTCATCCGGAAGGTCATTTGGCCGTCCATCTGGTCTAGTTAGCATATCACGCTTTTATTATTATAGATTATTGACTATATTCCTATGTTGTACTTTACATCCCCATGACTAGTTTGTAAGTACCATCTTGTACTTCGTAATCCTTTCACTTCTTTTCCCAGCTCCCAAGCCCCCTCCTATCAGGCAACCATCAGTTTGTTCTCTGCATCTATGAGTTTGTTTCTGTTTTATATGTTCATTTATATCACTTTTTAATTTCCACATATAAGTAAAATCATAGAACCAAGATGGCGGCATAGGTAAACACCGGAGATTGCTGCTGCAAACAACCACTTCAAAAATACAACTAAAAGCAGAACGGACATCACCCAGAACCACAGGAAAGCTGGCTGAGGAGAGATTCTTCAACTAGAAGGAGAGAGAACAGCATACCGAGGCTCAGAGGAGGCGCAGTGTGGAAAATAAAAAGGTGCGGAGGTGCGCGCAGAGCGGGCTGGTGGCTGAGGGCGAGGTTGTCGTTTTCAATCAGGAGGGAGTCTCAGACTCTGAGCTCCAGATCCGGGCGAGTCTCTAGGGACTCAGACTCAAACGGGAGAAGCGGGATTGTCTGGCATCAGTCAGAACGTGGTTTCTCTCCGAGGTTTGCAGCGGTGGCAGGGGTTCTGAGAAGCAGAGCCTCTGGGAACCAGACTGAGAGCAGCCATAACTGCTCCCTCCACCTGCCCTGTTGATCCCCTGCGACCCGCCCCGCCCAAGCCCTGCGCAGAGCCATTTGCCGGATAGCCTCAGGCAAAGGCTAGATTAGCACCTCTCCAGAGGACAGAAGTTTTCCCACAGCTGATTCTCACAGCCAGTCGGCCTGGTGGTCAAATCCCTCTAGTATTAACTACAACAATCAAGGCTTAACTAGAACAAGACTGCGCACAAAGACCACTAGGGGGTGCACCAAGAAAGCATAAAAAATGCGGAGACAAAAAAACATGACAGAAATGGAGGATATAGAACTAAAAAACGCAATTTTGAGGGCTTGCAATAATGTGCTAGAAGCTGCCAATAAACTTGATGAGAGCCTCACGAAAACGAATGAGACCCTCGATGTTGTGATAAAGAACCAACTAGAAATTAAGCATACACTGACTGAAATAAAGAATATTATACCGACACCCAACAGCAGACCAGAGGAGCGCAAGAATCAAGTCAAAGATTTGAAATGCGAATAAGCAAAAAACACCCAACTGGAAAAGCAAAATGAAAAAAGAATCCGAAAATACGAAGATAGTGTAAGGAGCCTCTGGGACAGCTTCAAGCGCACTAATATCAGAATTATAGGAGTGCCAGAAGATGAGAGACAGCAAGATATTGAAAACCTATTTGAAGAAATAATGAAAGAAAACTTCCCCTACCTGGTGAAAGAAATGGACTTACAGGTCCAAGAAGCGCAGAGAACCCCAAAGAAAAGGAATCCAAAGAGGACCACACCAAGACACATCATAATTAAAATGCCAAGAGCAAAAGACAAAGAGAGACTCTTAAAAGCAGCAAGAGAAAGAAAGTCAGTTACCTACAAGGGAATACCCATACGACTGTCAGCTGATTTCTCAACAGAAACTTCGCAGGCCAGAAGGGAGTGGCAAGAAATATTCAAAGTGATGAACAGCAAGAACCAACAACCAAGATTACTTTATCCAGCAAAGCTATCATTCAGAAGTGAAGGTCAGATAAAGAGCTTCACAGATAAGGAAAAGCTAAAGGAGTTCATCACCACCAAACCAGTATTATATGAAATGCTGAAAGGTATCCTTTAAGAAGAGGAAGAAGAAGAAAAAGGTAAAGATACAAATTATGAACAACAAATATGCATCTATCAACAAGTGAATCTAAAAATCAAGTGAATAAATAATCTGATGAACAGTATGAACTGGTGATTGTAATAGAATCAGGGACATAGAAAGGGAATGGACTGACTATGCTTGTGGGGGAAAGGGGTGTGGGAGATGCGGGAAGAGACTGGACAAAAATCGTGCACCTATGGATGAGGACAGTGGGTGGGGAGTGAGGGCGGAGGGTGGGGAGGGAACTGGGAGGAGGGGAGTTATGGGGGGGAAAAAAGAGGAACCAATGTAATAATCTGAACAATAAAGATTTAATTTTAAAAAATTTAATAAAATAAAATAAAATAAAAATAAGTAAAATCATATGTTATTTGTCTTCCTATGTCTGACATTACACTTAGCATAATACCCTGATCTCTGCAAACAATTAGTCACTAATACCTGCCAAGTTGACTCAACAGATCAGAGTAGTTTATAACTGAATTTGATCTGTACCTCTAGGAAAAGTGAGCAAAGTAAAAGCCCTACTGCACATATAGCAGTTATAATGGCATAAAAATAAACTTTTTCAAAGTAATGTATAACATAACATCTTTAAGGGCACAACTGCATTTACCCATATTCATTTTTCAGTTTATCTTAGTCATTTTTATATTTCCTGCAGACACAATTACAGAAGTTATATATGAAGTTTTAATGCATTTCCTCTGCAGAAGATTAATTTTTGTTGGTATTCTATAAAAATTAACTTGAACATATAGGAATTTAGGAACATATTACATATTCCAGAGAGTAAAATTAATATGACATTTAAAATTCTTGGTTATACTTCAGTAGGTCTAATTTACACCAAAGAAATCCATAAGGTAAGCTCCAGGGCAGTACTGCTTATCTTGAGGACAGGATGACAGATTATAATTGCTTTATTAACTACAACATTCTGATTTCCTATGAAGCTGTAATGGCTTGTTGCGCACTAGAAATTTTGTTACTTAGAATATAATTGATTGTAATATATACTGTTTGCTCTTGAATAACTCCCATTTTCCACCTCAGGGATTTTCATTTCAGCATCAAATAATATGATTACTGCATTAATAATGTTTCTGAAGCATTTTGAAATTTCGTCCATTGAAAAATAATTCAAAATTGAAATATCATATAAATTAAGGGGGCAAATTGAATTTAACCCCATATGTTTCATTTTAAGGCCATGTATAGTGTATAGAATAACTCATCCTTATTGGCTATTACCCTATAGTTGGCATTAATCAGAGGTAGCAAGGCAAGTACCTGAATACTTGAGGAATTGACAATCCCATGAACTATTTTGGTTTCTGTTCTCTAATTGTCAGTCTTTGCTATTACTTGACATTCTCTGACTTAATAATCTAGCAAAAATCCCTGACATCAAAATAAAAATCTTTATTATTAACTCCAAAATAAATTACCCTGGAAACTCTTGACAGAGTTTTGGTACAAGTTCTTGCTTCTTTTTGCCCATTTTTACACACTTCTGCTCCTCTTTCCTAGTTTTCATATTTTCTCTGTTAACCAGTTACCTCTCCCCTTAACCTGATGTTCAGGTTTTAGGAGCAGAGACACTTCCTCCTCAAGTCAAGATAATGCTTCACTTCCTCTATCATAAATTAGTCTTGAAAGAGAAAAAAATACTTGTTCTGTTCCTTAGTTGAGCAACTGAGAATTTCCTGATGTTGTTTACCTATTCGTTGCATTTCACACAAATGAATATTTGTATGAACTCTGCAAATATTTATTTTGTTAAGACCAGGAGGCCGCCCTGACCGGTTTGGCTCAGTGGATAGAGTGTCGGCCTGTGGACTGAAGGGTCCCAGGTTCGATTCCGGTCAGGGGCGTGTACCTTGGTTGCGGGCACATCCCCAGTGGGAGGTGTGCAGGAGGCAGCTGATCAATGTTTCTCTCTCATTGATGTTTCTAACTCTCTATCTCTCTCCCTTCCTCTCTGTAAAAAATCAATAAAATATATTTTAAAAAAAGACCAGGAGGCCAAAGACACAACCAAATCTGTGGAGAATCTCAATTTTCATGCATCAATTTCTACCCAAAACCTGTCTATCTCATTATCCTTTCTTTTGTCTTCCTTTCAGACTTTTAAAAGAAGGAAGACAAAGAGAAAGTTGGATCTCTTAGTATCTCTTCTTATTTGTGCCTCTCTAAAAGACTGAATTAAGTGAAAAGGATATATTAATTAATAGGGTAAAATTGGATTTTGATATCAGAGGGATTCCCTTCTCCTTAGTTGTTTCTGCTTTTTTAGATAATCTGAGCTATCACACAAAGAATGTACATAGTAAAACTTCAAATCCAAAAGTGATAGTGGGATCCCCAAATTCATCTTTCTCTCCAGCCTGATTCATTTAGGACCATGGCTTTGGAAGGCAAAAGCCCCAAGCAGTTTAAATACTGCTCTACAGCCCTAGCTGGTTTTGCTCAGTGGATAGAGCGTCGGCCTGCGGACTGAAGGGTTTCAGGTTCGATTCCGGTCAAGGGCACATACCCAAGTTGAGGGCTCGATCCCCAGTGGGGGGTGTTCAGGGGCAGGCGGTCGATGATTCTCTCTCATCATTGATGTTTCTCTCTCTCCCTCTCCCTTCCTCTCTGAAAACAATAAAAATGTGTTAAAAATAATAAATAAATAAATACTGCTCTACACTCATGCTATTAAAGAAAACTTTAGTTTGTCACCAAGCAGTGGTTAGAAGTTCATGGGATCCTTCATGAGAGCCAATCAAACAGCTAGCTCTTAGATCTTAGCCCAAAGGTAAAAGGGCTGAGAAAAGTTAAACCTCCATAATTTTTGTGAGCTCTAATTCCACCAGATTGTACAATTTGGGTAGATTTCTGAAGGAAGAATTACATACTCCAAAGCCAAGAAGTTTCTACCACCCCAGAGAAAGTTGCAGATTTTTAAAAATTGACATTCTCTTTGGAATGTTTCTTCTTAGTCCCCCCTCCCTTGATTCTATTTTTATCATGCCATTGTACTGACTCATGTTTATAAAAGTAACCAGGGACTCGTGAGACATATGGAGAAGAAACTAAAACTTAAGCCCAAATAACATTATTTCACAAATCAACAGGGAAGTGAAAATAGCGCTGTTGAGCCCTCAAATCTCCAGATTTCCTCCCTTTGTGGAGAAGCTCCTGGGATAGAAATTTTTCACCACTATCTCCTCCTGGCCACATCAAATCCTTCTTTGGTTCCTGTCCCATTAAAGTAAATGTCAAACGATGTGTACATTGTATTATAGATTCAAGAGCTAGTTGTGTTTAAGCAACTTCTATTTGCAAGTACCATTTGCAACAACAAAATAATTTCTATTCTTTATAACTCTTTCCCTTGCTCTTTAACTCCTAACGAGAAAAGAAAAATGTTGAGGCTAGTGAAAAAAAAAACCAACACTTTTCAAGATAAGTTTTAAACCTACAAGTCCCTCTGTATTCACATTTAGTAGAAATCGATTAATTGGTTTTGAAGTTTAAAGAAGAAAGAAGTCTTTTCTATCAATTCCCCTGGAGGAATTACTATGATGCATATAATGATGCAAACTTTATTTTGAGGTCTCCTTATCAGAAATTCCCATCAAATACGGAGATTAGATGAGGATCTAATCCATTGGATATGTGTGCTTAATTGCCAAGATATCATGTCAAATCAATTTACAGATCTCTTGGCTTTACTTTGTCTTTTAAGGCAGTGTTTCTCAAATTTTGACATGCATATGAATCACCTGGGAATCTTGTTAAAAATCCGCATTCAATAGGTCTGGTGTGGGGCCTGACATTCTAGTTTTTCAGCAGTCTCCCAGGGATGACAATGCGTGCATCTGCATAGGACCACACTTTGAGCAGCCAGGTCTTAAGGTTCCTGTATTTTTATCTTAACATGAGGCTTTATTCATAGCAAAAGTTTTTATATAGAGCATACCTACTTTGTGTGTAGTACTGACTAGAATTTTCATTTATGTCATTTAATTCAAAATAACCCTAGAAAGTACGGTTTTGTTAAATAAGGAAAGTTTGGCTTTCAGAAAAGTTCATTCTTTTGCCCAAGGTTGCACAGCCAGTAAGTGCCAGGGATTTGGACTCGGGTGTGGTTGTTTTTTTTTTTTAAAAAAAAAAGGTGGGAGTAAGGGGGAGAGATCAACCAAGGGACTTGAATGCATGCATATAAGCATAATCAATGGACGCAGACAGCAGGGGGTGAGAGTGAGGGCATGATTGGGCGGGTGGGGGGCCAATGGGAGGATAAGGACACATGTAATACCTTAATCAATAAAGAATAAATAAATAAATAAATAAATAAATAAATAAGAAAAAGAAAATCTACAGCACTGTTTTCTATGTATTATATACAAGATCTTGTACAGAGCACTTTGAGAGATGAGGAAGAGTTACTACCCTTTGGAAATCAATCCTATATGATAAAAGCCTAATATGCAAAACGACCGAAAGGCAGAATGATTGTTGGAACGACCAGTCACTATGACATGCACTGACCACCAAGGGGCAGACACTCAATACAAGAGCTGCCCGCAGCCCACAGGCCCCAGGCCAGCCAATTGCCCTGCTGGTCGTCCTGTAGAGGGAGGCGACCAATGGCAGCAGCAGGGGGTGGGGCTGGCTAGCAAGCAGGCCACCCCCCAACCACCCCTCAATTGCCCTGCCCGGGCGATTGGGGGGAGGGGCCAGCCAGCGACTGGCAGCAGGGGGCGGGGCTGATGAGCAAGCAGCACTAGGCTGGCCAAGGCAGGTGCCAACAGGGCCACCCCAATTGCCCTACTGGTCGCCGCACAGATTGGCCTGATCACTGGCCAGGCCTAGGGACCCTACTCACACACAAATTTCATGCATCGGGCCTCTATTAGTAGTATAATGGTAGGAATTGGACATATACAGGTGTAGGCAAAAGTAGGTCTACAGTTATAATACAGTAATTGATAATAATACAAGAATAAACTCTGGTGTACTCACAACTGTAAACCTACTTTTGCTTATCCCTGTACATAAAAAAAGATAAATAACAGTTTTTATGTTTGTTTGGGGTTTTTGTGTTTTGTTTTGTTTTTTAAATATGGAATGCTTCATGAATTTGTGTGTCATTCTTGCTCAGGGGCCATGCTGATCTTCTCCATACTGTTCTAATTTTAGTATTTGTGCTGGTGAAGCAGCACAAATAACAGTTTTTAGGTGTTGTGCATATTGCTATTAATAGTGTGAGGTAAAACAAGTCATCTTTTCTGTCAAAGAAGGGAGTTTAGGCAGCCACCAATTTGGCCTGCATGACTTGCAGCTCCCCTGGGGGATGCCATTTTGAAATGGCAAAGGTCAACACCTCCCTTTTAAATGAGCCAATCAAGAAAGACTGTGAGACTAAGCTCCAATCAAGAGTGAGAGACAGATGCCATGCGTAAGGAATAAAAAGCCCGGGCGGATTGCCAGCTCAGTGTGTGTGTTCCCAGACCATGTGCGTGCACACCCTCTTGCAGGAGTACATATATTTGCCTTGCTGTCTGGCTCCTGAGTATCCTTTGTGTTCTACCAGGGCCCCTGGTTTGGGGGACTCGCCTTATTTCTAACAATAGGAAAGGAGCAAAATGGAGGCCAGACATTATAAGCCTGGCCACCTGGGAAGCTTTACCAGGAAGCTGCAATTTTACACTCCCCAGGGAACCACTAGTCCATTCCCTGCAGTTCACTGGGGGAAGGGACTGGACAAAGGGGAAGATGAGCACATGTGCAGTAAGTTGTGGTGACGTAGGGAAGGGAATTGGCTAGAGGGGGTGGAGCCAATGCAAGCATGCAAAAACTTAGATTAAAATCCCCAGAGAAAGGAATTTCCTCTCGTGTTCCTCTGGCTGTGCTCCTGCTTTCTTGCACTCACCCGTGCTTACCTCCATAGCCATGTGGCCCTAGAAGCCCATGCGGACCCCACACACAATGGACTACAGCTGGGAACACCAACCTAGCTAACCTGATGCTGGACCAGATTCTGCAAATATGGAACAGAAGCTCTGGGCAATGGCTTTCATCCTAGCTCTTCTAAAGACACAGCTGGACTTCGCCCATGGCGGGATGGAGGGAGAGGAAATCTTGGAAATCCGGGGGTTTTGTTCCACACAAATAAATATCACTCATTCTCCCATGTAAGTCTCAGAAAATTCCTTTTCTCGTGACATCACAAGTAGCCCAGTTCCCCAGGCAACAGGTGGGGACACAGAGGACACCCCTCCAATAACACAAGATCAAAGACTAGTGAGTTAAATTGTAATAAAACTGAAAAGGAAACATTAATCGACAACATATTTCTGTGAAGTTGCTTTGGATTAACTCATTAATTTCTGTTGTGTTAAACTACAGAAATATTTCTAATAGGATTTAAAACCTAGCACTGGAAGGGTTAGCAGATATAAAGCATATTTCAAGAGTTTAAGTAATAAGAGCACCAAAGTGGAAGGCCCCAGTGAACCAGTGTTTTTCATGCCTCTGCTTATATCACATTTGCTAACATCCCATTGATCAAAGCAAATCACATGGTCAACCCATGTTCAAAAGATTCTACCTCCAGTCCTGTCTGGTGTGGCTCAGTTAGACATCTTCCCATGCACTGAAAGGTTGTTGGTTCTATTCCCAGTCAGGGCATATGCCCAGGTTGTGGGCTCGTCTCTGGGGGCGGGGGCGGGGGCGCACGCAGGAGGCAGCCAATCGATATTTCTGTCTCTCTCTCCAATTAAAAAAAGCTTTAAAAGATTCTACCTCTTGCTGGTTTGGCTCAGTGGATAGAGCATCAGCCTGCGGACTGAAGGGTCCCAGGTTCGATTCCAGTCAAAGGCACATGCCCGGGTTGTGGGTTCGATCCCCAGTGGGGGGCGTGTAGGAGGCAGCCAATCAATGATTTTCTCTCATCATTGATGTTTCTTTCTCTCTCTCCCTCTCTCTTCCTCTCTGAAATCAATAAAAATACATTTTTAAAAAAGATTTTACCTCTTTTCTAACTGCCACTTGTACATAACAATGAAGAGGAAGTTGGAACTATTCTGAGAGTTGGCATTAATGGGGAGAGAGAGGTCTCCAAGATACCTTCAAGGCCTCCACTTGTATGATTATGTAATTCAAAATTTAAACTTGTCATTTTAAAAAGTCTATGGACTAGCTGCTCATGGTTAAAAAAGTATGTACTACTACATGTTTTTTCACTCCCCAGAGGAAAATACTGTTTTCAGCTATAGGGTTATCTTTTCTGGCAGAACTTAGTTTTTCTTATCAGTTTTTATAAATTTTTAGTATGAGCCTCATTGAACACAAGCTACATTAAAGAAATGTCTACGTAGAATTATTAATATTTTTATACTTTTTAACATTGAGCTCTAGACAAGTGATCACTACTATTATTGAGCATTTATTATGAGCCAGGCAGGCATTAAGCAGTTAGCAAGTAAAAACTAATAAGGTTCAATCTCTAACTCCACTCAGTCATAATTAAGTGATTTCTTTCTTTCTCTGACCAGAAAAAAGAATGACTGTGGCGGTGCAGACAGGAAATTACCATTTAATACTGGCGGAGCCTTCTTCCTGTTTTACCCAAAGATAAAAAATAGGAATTTGAGGGCATGTTTCACTTCTCCACTGTGATTCCCATAAACCACTTTCTGGTTCTCACTCCAAGATTATCCATTTGAACCCCTCCTTGGATCTACTTGTCCTCTTACAATTGACGAGGAAATGAAATTGTATTTACAAAGCTTTTATCCTGGGTACAAGACAATCAAGAAAAACTGGTTCTTGCCAGTCCTCTGACATAGGCCTCTCGGCACACTCCGGCTGAGGAGTCAGCTGCCAATGCGGAATTCACTTACTCAACCCAATTGTATAGAGTTACTTCCCACAAAACTGCATGAAATTTGAGTGACCTGGGAGAAAAGTGCCTCCATATAAGAACAGTATCTTGGTGCTATGACCGGGTAGCTCAGTTGGTTAGAGCCTTGCCTGATACACCAAGATTGCAGGTTCGATCCCCGGTCAGGGTGACATACAAGGGTCAAACAATGAATGCAGAAAAAAAAAAATAAAATAAAAAAAACAATGAATGCAGAAATAAGTGGAACAACAAATCAATGTTTCTCTCTCTCTCTCTCCTTTTTCTCCCTCTATCAGATCAATTTAAAAAAATTAAGAATAGTACCTTGCCAAGTAATTAACTAATTTGTATTTATTCTTTTAAATTTTAAAGTCATTTCTGCATGCAAAATCTCACATTAAAAGGTAATTTCCCAGGGGAAGTTTTAAGGTGTGTGCTTCAAACTGTGGGCTGAATTTAGTTGAGTAATGACTTCATCAGCAACTAATGCTTTAACTAGCCTGCCGTCAAGAATAAGGAGGTTGGGAAGAGAATGGTGCAATGTTTCCCAAAAGTTGTCTCATTTTAAGAATCACCTGAGGTGCTTATTAAATAGGCAGATTTTCCAGCCACTTGCCGTGGAGATTTGGTTCTTTAGATCTAGGAAGGCAACTGGGACTGCTAATATTTAACAAATGTCTCAGATGATTCTTACGATTGGGCAAAATTGGAAAACAGTACAGTAGGGAAATAGTTTTTCAACCCTGAATGTACATTAGCATTACCTGGAGAGTTTGAAAATATACACATGTATATATTAATGCCCAGGCTTGGCTCCAAACCTAGAGATTCTGATTTATCTAAGATGGGGCCAGGCATTGGTATTTTAGGAATTTTGTTTATTTGTGTGTTTTTCAAGCCTTGGTATTTTTTAAAAGCTCCCCAGATCATTCTAGTGTCCAGCTCTTCTAGTATTTGGGAATAATGGTCCAACTCTGCTGGCGTGGCTCAGTGGTTGAGCACTGACCTATGAACCAGGAGGTCACAGTTCAATTCCCAGTTGGGGCACTTGCCTGGGTTTCGGTCTCAATCCCCAGTGTGGGGTGTGCAGGAGGCAGCCAACCAATGATTCTCTCTCATTGTTGATGTTTCTCTCTCACTCCCCCTCTCCTTTCCTCTCTGAAATAAATAAAAATATATTTTTTAAAAGGAATAATGGTCCAAAGCAATAGTTCTCAAATATTTTAGTGTCAGAATCCCTTTACACATGTAAAAATTATGGTGGATGTCAAAGAGCTTTTGTTTCCGTAGGTGATTATATTTTTCAAAATAGAAATTAAAACTAAGAAAATTTTTAATATTTTTAAACTCATTTAATAATCACAATGATAGACCCATTAAGTAGTAATATAAATAACATAGCTTTAACGAAAAAATTATTTTTCTAAAAACACTAATGAAAAGAGTAGAATCATTCCCTAATTTTACAAATCTTTAATGTTGGCTTATAGAAGAGAGCTAGATTCTGCATTTAATTTATTGGGATATGTTGTTTGGGCTGAAAATTTCAACTTGAAGTATATGAAGAAAATCCAGCCTCTCAGAAATATGCAGCTGGAAATAGGAAGAGTACTGTGTTTTAAAAAAGTTTTTAATATATTTTTTATTGATTTCAGAAGGGAAGGGAGAGGGAGAGAGAAATAGAAACATCCATGATGAGAGAGAATCATTGATCGGCTGCCTCCAGCATGTCCCATAGTGGGGACTGAGCACGAAACCTGGACATGTACTCTTGACAAGAATTGAACCTGAGACCCTTCAGTCCACAGGCTGATGCTCTATCCACTGAGCCAAACTAGTTAGGGTTCAAGAGTACTGTATTTTAGTAGACTTTTCCAGTAATTGTGGATACTCTTTTTTGACACAACACCAAAACTCAAAAATGATGATTTCTTAAAGGTTATGTGTAATGTGGAATCTGAAACCATGTCAATGAACTTACATAGTCTGCTGTGTTAAAAGCCATTAATCTATCTTATACTTAGAATGTATGTATCTTTTACTCACTCATGATTTTATAACATTATGCATTAGTCATTTGAAAAAATGCTGGTTCACTAAGGTATGCAGCCCTTTCAAATGCTGACACATTTCAGCCCAGCCCGTAGGGCTCAGAGTTTGAGCACCCACCCATGAACCAGGAGGTCACAGTTCAATTCCAGGTCAGGGCACATGCCCAGGTTTCAGGCTCAATCCCCAGTAGGGGGCGTTCAGGAGGCAGCCGATCAATGATTCTCACCATTGATGTTTCTCTCTCTCTCCCTCTCCTTTCCTCTCTCTGAAATCAATAAAAACGTACTTTTTAAAATACTGACACATTTCATATTTTTTAATCAAAAAATCACATTTGTTAATGCCATGACCAATCTCATCAGAAAAGTCTTTAAGTGTTGGTATTAGGAGCATAAATAGACATTGGGAACCAGCTGCAATTATAAGAAATGTTAATCATGCTCTGTTAGCCATGGTGATTCTATTCTGATTAAAGAAAGCACATTCTAACTTGGCTGGGAGTTGTATGCCCTTGGACAAGGGAGCTCACATCAGAATGCAGTCCATCCTCCTTTCCCAAGAACTGCTTATCATTATGGAAAGATTTACAACCTCCTGTCTGAGATAATCTAGTCCTGAAGGCATCTGCTCTTTACAACCCCAGCCCCTATTACCTGTACTCTAGTCCTGGAGGCTCCCGCCCTCTGAGACCCACCCCCCAACCACACCCCCAGCCTTCATAACTTGTAACCTGTAGTGATTATCCTGTGCCTACTTTCCAAAGCCTGTAATTCCTACTTTCCCACATAATTTTTGTCCTTCTGTCCAATATAAGCAGCTGGATTATGGGGAGAGGCAAAACAGATTTTAGTGGATGACCTGTTCTCCCTTACTGCCGGCATTATTAGAATAAACGCTCATATATGATTCAACCCAGTCTCTGCTTAATTGGATGAAGTAGTGGTAGGCAGTCCAGTTACATTGGGAGGCCTTCAAGATCATAAGAGTAGATCAAGTTTTTCCAAATTTTCATTTTCATTTGAAAACAAATTTTATCCTCGGCAACATATACTGTCAATTATTTTCATCAAAGTAGCAAACTCCCTTCCTTCTTTTTCTTTTTTGTTTTCAGTTGGTACATTTTTTAATTGTTCTGTAGTTCAGTGATCTTAATGGTAACAGCACTCTGAAGAAAATACAATTAAGAATTTAATATATTTTAATTGGAATTGCACTTGGACAAATTGCCAAGATACTACTGTCTTGTGTGTAAATTCCCAGTTGTTTACATAAAAATTCGTCAGAGCAGAATGATGCTCAAGATTTTAAAGATCTGAAAATAAGGTGGTATTTTACACCATCTCTACTTTATAATTTTGTATTTCTGCTACCTTTAATTGAAATAAAATGTTTATACTTATGGAAAATGTACAGTTTAACCTAGAGAAATTGATATTAAAGTACTTCATCTAGTATGTTTCATGTAAAAGAGAAAAGAACTCATTATTTGCTTGAAAATTCATACTTCAAAAACTCTGTTCTTTATCATTCAGGACAGTGGTAGATTATTATTCTAGTGAGAATTCTCTTTGGTAAATATTAGTGCTTTCAATTTTGGGTAGATTAAGTAATTTTCTATGGCCTTTTAAAGAAAAAATCTAAAGCACCAGAGTTATCTTATATAATAACACCCTAATATGCAAATCGACCAAACGGTGGAACAACCCATCACTATGACATGCACTGACCACCAGATGCTCAATGCAGGAGATGCCCCCTGGTGGTCAGTGCACTCCCACAGGGGGAGCTCCGCTCAGCCAGAAGCCGGGTTCACAGCTGACAAGCGCAGCGGCAGTGGCAGGAGCCTCTCCCGCCTCCGCTTCAGGCAGGCAGTAAGGAGCAAGGGGACCCAGACTGCAAGAGGGATATATGACTCCGGCTTAGGCCTGATCTCCCGGCAGGCAGACATCCCCCAAGGGGTCTTGGACTGCGAGAGGGCACAGGCTGAGGGACACCCCCCCTCCAGTGCACGAATATCATGCACCAGACCTCTAGTATTTATTATAAACATATATATGATTTGAACATCTTGTGTTAAAGATCTTACAGGATACAAACTGAATTAAGATCTAATCCCTGCCCTCAAAAATCTAATGGAGGAGATCTTCCTTCATTTTCAAGATGTCTGCCAAAATTCTAAGTGTGAATAGCTATATTGTGTCTGTCCGTTGTCCTTTCAAGTAAAAATTGTGTTTCATGAGAAAATCTGCTAGTTCCACTCACAACTCAGTCATACCAGTGTTTTTTCTGGAGGTATAAATTCTACT
The DNA here is from genome assembly GCF_000147115.1 of Myotis lucifugus. NCBI lineage: Eukaryota > Metazoa > Chordata > Mammalia > Chiroptera > Vespertilionidae > Myotis > Myotis lucifugus. Next base: position 7,994,378 of record NW_005871068.1, read on the forward strand.
TCTATATGCAGCAGAAGTTCTTTATGCATATTTCACATTTCATTACAGAGAACACTTCTAAAAGTCTACTCAAGAGTCAAGATTTAATAAAATTAATAATTGTTGCTGCTTCATCAAGGACATTCTTATATTACATAGGCATTTCTTTGAAATTGTGATTGTATGGTGGTGAAGAATAAAATGCTTATTAGTAGCATTTGAGGGTTTGGTGCCATCGCCTTGATTTGTGCTAAGGAACCAGAATTTTTTTATTGCTTTTCACCAACAGTGCAAATGTCAATGTCTTGGTGTTATGAAATGGTTTTGACGTGTGAGTAGGAGTCAGCAAAACTGTACATTTTTACAGGTTTCACCCCTTCCTTCCAGTTTCATCATAGAGACGTTTCCTAACATTTTATTGCCTTAGTGCCCTCATCTATAAAGTGGGCATACAGATGCCTTGCTTGTTTGTGATGGGGATTAGGACATGCTACCAACTAATATGCCACTTTGGCATATTGATTATTTTGTGTAGGGAGCGGGTCTAGGGTCAAGCCTCGAGCTGACCTGTGGCAGGGCCACAAAGAGTCCCAGCCTGGAGGGCAGAGCTCTCCTAGCATACTTAAGCCTGACCTTGTAGCCCTTCTTAATTCCTTCCTAAATAGCTAATGGGCTGTGGGAGGTGCAGCAAGTGTTGCCAAAACAAGAACCTTTGAATACATGTTAATCCACCCTTGTTTAAATCAGACTATAAATTAAAGCATTGGCTTGCAGGCTGGGTCTTTCATGTCCTCATCCGGGCATAGGAGATCCACTGAGCCCCAGCTGTATTCTCTTGTCTGTCTTTTCTTCAATCCTTCACCGCCCCTCTTCAGGTTCACCCTTGGCCGTTCTGGCGTGGCACATTTTGAGCTGAAGGCAATTGAGAAACAGCCAAGTGCAAGAATAGCCCTCTGCTCTACCCTTTCTACCTGAAAGGAAAGCATCAATTTTCTCCTCTCCTGTACCAAGGTGAGGAGAAAAAAATCCTTATCACCAGAGATGGAGGGCTGGCACCAAGATAAGTCCACATAAACAAGCCTTATTTAGATCACTCTTATCTGTATTAGTTTCCTCCATATACTTACTTTCTAATCACTCACATAATTTATCAGCCTCAGAAGCCCAAAGCTCTTTTCCTTTGTCTAGTCCAGTGTGGTGAACCTTTTGAGCTCGGCGTGTCAGCATTTTGAAAAACCCTAACTTAACTCTGGTGCCATGTCACATATAGAAATTTTTTGATATTTGCAACCATAGTAAAACAAAGACTTATATTTTTGATATTTATTTTATATATTTAAATGCCACTTAACAACAAAAAAATCAACCAAAAAAATGAGTTCGCGTGTCACCTCTGACACGCGTGTCATAGGTTCACCATCACTGGGTCACTTCTCCACCATTCATCAGCCCTTATTAAAATGGTATATAAGCCCCTGAGTCTAACCACTTCTTTGGGATTTTCAACTTCTTTTCTGTGGTCTCCTGTGCATGTAAAAATATTGACATCAATAAAAGTTGTATGCCTGCCCTAACTGATTTAGCTCAGTGGATAGAACGTCGGCTTGCAGACTGAAGGGTCCCAGGTTCGATTCCGGTCAAGGGCATGTACCTTGGTTGTGGGCACATCCCCAGTAGGGGGTGTGCAGGAGGCACTAATTGATGTTTCTCTCTCTCATTCCCTCTCATTGATGTTTCTAACTCTCTATCCCTCTCCCTTCCTCTCTGTAAAAAATCAATAAAATATATCTTTTAAAATCAATAAAACATATTAAAATTTTTTTTAAGTTTTGAAAAAAAATTATATGCCTTTTTTCTTAATCTGTCTTTTGTTAGTTTCATTCACAGGTTTCTGGGCCCTGAGGCTAAGAGGGTGAAGGAAAGATTTTTCCTTCACTATACTTGCTAAAAATTAAAGAATATAAACTTGTGAGAAGTTATTTGTTCCATACTAATGATTTTCAACATGACCACACCAGATTCGTCTCACTCAAATACAGGCATAACGTAATACAGCTAGAAAATATTATCCTAACATTTGGTCCAGAGTTCTTTTCTGCAAGCTATTTCTATCCAGAAAACATGTTAATAATTGTTCAGAGTGTATCAGTTAGTGACTTCAGAGGAAGGAGAAGAAAAAAAAAAGAAAATTGTTTTGACCTCATAGACTTCCTGAAAAGGTCTAGGAACCCTACTTTGAAAACTGCTGACCTGAAAAAACATAGAGCAGCCTCAGTAGGGGGGTTGGGTGGGACAAGTTTAGCATTCATTTACATATGTATTGCTGAGACTAGAATATCTACCACATGTGGGTTATTACTTATTATTATCCTATTTAAGCCTCACAGTAACATTTACAAAGTAGATATTATTTCTATGATACAAATAAGAGAATTGAAACTCAGAAAAGTTAAATAACTTTCTAGCTCAAGCAAGGACTAGGATTTAAAGATGCAAATCTAGCTCTTCCTGATGTTAAGTTTGTTCTGTTGCCATTACACCAAGTCATTTGCCTTGTATTGAACTCTTTTGGGTTTAAATAACAGCTACTAAGACTTAATGAGCACTTATGGAAACTGTTCTTAGGATCTTAAATGTATTAACTCATTTAATCCTCTCAACAGGGCCCGTTAGCCCTGTTTTATACATGAGGAAACAGAGAGGTTACTTAGATTTCCCAAAGTCACAGTGCCAGTAACTAGGGAGCTAGGATTTTAACCCAAGAAGACTGACTTCAAAACCATGTTGCTAAAACATCTCCTAATTTAAAACACTAGTGAGAAACCTAAAATGTATATATGTGGCATACTTGTAATCACTACTTGAATAAGAGAACTACTTAAATACATGAAACAGATACTTTTGCCAATTTGCATAGAAAACATCATGTGATCAAAAGGCCTTGGTTTATTTGTTTCATTTCCTCAAGGAGAGGCAAAAGCATGTGTGGAAAAACCTTCTTAAGTGTGTGGAAATTTGGGCAGGAAGTTAATTCACATAAAACACTAAGAATAGAGTCCTAAAAGGAGCCCAGTTCAGTTTACATTTCAGATTTTCAAGATCAGGATGTGGTGGCCAAGTCTGCAGATGGGAACATGACGTGGTCTATGTCATACTGATCACATGACAGACACCCGATGAAGAGCACACCTGTTCCTGGAGAAGGAAGACCAGGGCTCTGAAACAACCACGAGTGTGACAATGGAACCATCTACCACTATAAGCATTAGTCATCTTGGGGAATATTTTCTTTTTCTAAAAATGGCAGTCGTATTATTACTCAATCCACCAAAATGAGTTTATAGGTTAACTTACAAGAAAAGAGCTCTTTTTCCTAAGTGGAACTCCATTTATCCAGCCAATGGGAGACTCCTCGTCTACAAAGAAATGTTATTCATGTTTACCTATAATTTTCATAAAAATGCTAACAGGCTCCCCAATTGGTCCTTCCATGTGTGTTCAAGAGACTGCCTCCCTCACCTGGCTGGCATGGCTCTGTGGTTAAGGGCCAACCCAAGAACCAGGTGGTCACCATTTGATTCCCAGTCAGGGCACATGCCCGGGGTGCGGGCTTGGTCCCCAGTGGGGGGTGTGCAGGAGGCAGCTGATCAATAATTGTCACATCATTGATGTTTCTTTTTTAAATATACTAGTGTGTTGTAGGGCGTGGCTATAGGGTTAAGTCTCTGACTGAACTGTTGGCAAAGCCACAAACAAGTCCCAGCTTAGAGGGCACAGCCCTCTTAGCATAATTAGGCTTGACCTTATGACGCTCCCTAGATCTTCTCTGGGTAGATAATGGGCTGGGGAGGTGCAGCAAGTGCTGCCAAAACAAGTGAAACTCACAAGAACATTGTAACTATGGTGACTACTACCTTATTTACCTCTGACACACTCCACACTGGGGATTAAGCCCGCACCCTGGGCATGTGCCTTTGACTGGAATCGAACCCAGGACCCTTCAGTCCCCAGGTCGATGTTCTATCCACTGAGCCAAACTGGCTAGGGCACATTATTGATGTTTCTATCTCTCCGTCTCCTTTCCTCTCTGAAATCAATAAAAATATATATTTTTTTAAAAAGAGACTGCCTCCCTCTGGACCATGGAGTTCCTTTCCTATTTCCTACCCCTCACCTACTACAGCCCGTGCTATCTGACTGACTCTACTTTCCTCCCACACCTCCATCTTTTCTTACTCCGCCTTCCCAAGTTCTGATTGCCTTTCCCAGGTCAAAGCAGGATGGAGGGTCTCTGCAAGAGGGAGGGGATTAGGGGCAGGAAAAACCTCCCTTGGTGGGCAACAGCATCTACCAGCAAGAAAGAAGGAACGAGAAAATTCCATTCTGTAACTAAGGACTCCAAACTTTTTAGCTGCTATTCCTCCTCCTCTCTCTCCTTCTTCTCCCTGCCCTGAGGTTTCAGTCTCTACTTATCATACACAGGAACCTCCCCAGTGATACAGATGAGAAAGGAAGGCAACTAACCTGTCGTTTGTACAGGAACCTTGCTTTCCCAGGGCTCAACTCCCTCATGCCCAGTTCAGCCTCTAAGCTCCAAACCCAATATGGATTTCTCCCTCCAAAGGCCTTTCCATTCCCCAATAGCCTCTATTCCTCAATCCTAGAATTCCAATCCCTGTCCAGATTTGGCACTGGAAGGATCTACCATCCCATTGAAAGCTGTCTTGCTTGGTCACTGTGGCTTAGTGGTTGACTGTTGACCTATGAACCAGGAGGTCACGGTTCAATTCCCAGTCAGGGCACATGCCTGGGTTGCAGGCTCAATCCCCAGTGTGGCGTGTGCGGGAGGCAGCTGATCAATGATTCTCTCATCATTGATGTTTCTACCTCTCTCCCCTCTCCCTTCCTCTCTGAAATCAATAAAAATATAGATATTTTTAAAAGTCTATCCTTTTATTTATTTTTTTTAATTAGACAGAAATCTTTAGTTTTTTAAAATATATTTCTTTATTGATTTAAGAGAGGAAGGGAGAGGGAGGAAGAGATAGAAACATCAATGATGAGAATCATTGATTGGCTACCTACTGGGGATAGCCCGCAACCCGGGCATGTGCCCTTGGCCGGAATGAAACCCGGGACCTTTCAGTCCGAAAGCCGATGCTCTATCCACTGAGGCAAACTTGCTAGGGCAAAAGTCTATCCTTTAAAAAAAAAAAAGAAAAAAAAAGCTGCCTCAAGAGGTCAGGAACCTCTGAACACATATCCCCTAGAAGTATTGCTACACCTAGTGGTTCTCATCTATAGTTCTCTTAACCTAGATCCCATCTCCATTCTGCTTAAATTAACTTTTCTGTGCTAGCCTGGGAACCTGATCACATTTATATCTGCTCATTTATTATTTCTACTCATTATCTCTATCTACTTAATACAGTTTTTGAACACAGAGCCTAAGACCTGTTTTAGGCATTGTACAAAACAAAGTCTCTACTTTGATAAAGGAGACCAATCCATTGATCCAAGTCAACTTGATGAAGGTGAATAAAAATCTCCACCCAAGCTCAAGAATTATAACACAAAGTATTGCCTGGGCCCTAACCGGTTTGGATCAGTGGATAGAGCGTCAGCCTGCGGACTGAAGTGTCCCAGGTTCGATTCCAGTCAAGGGCATGTGCCTTGGTTGCAGGCACATCCCCAGTGGGGAGGTGTGCAGGAGGCAGCTGACCGATGTTTCTCTCTCATCAATGTTTCTAACTCTCTATTCCTCTCCCTTCCTCTTTGTAAAAAATCAATAAAATATATTTTTTAAAAAAGTATTGCCTGGAACCCTCAGGAGGTTGACATAAACCTATTCCTTTAGAAAGTGGGAAGCAGCCCTGACTGATTTGGCTCAGTGGATAGAGTGTTGGCCTGTGGACTGAAGGGTCCCAGGTTTGATTCCAGTCAAGGGCATGTGCCTTGGTTGCAGGCACATCCCCAGTGGGGGGGTGTGCAGGAGGCAGCTGACCGATGTTTCTCTCTCATCGATGTTTCTAACTTTCTATTCCTCTCCCTTTCTCTCTGTAAAAAATCAATAAAATATATTTTAAATAAATTAAGTAATTAAATTTAATTTAAAAAAGAAAGTGGGAAGCAGTCATTAATTCTCAAGACTTACCACCCCTAGGCAAAGAGTAGAGTATCTCTGAAAAGCAGCAGCTCTAGCATTATGCTATTAAAGGTACTGAGTGAGGATTCTAGAACATTTGGGAGAGCAGAAAAAGACTCTCAGGGGAGGTGAAGTTGATGCCCTTCTGACATTTGTCACAGTCATGGTAAAGAAGTCACCTTAAAAAGGGAAAAAAATAATACAATAAAAAAATTTTTTTAAAGTCACCTTAAGCAGAGCCACACAAAGCAGTTCCAGATAGGCCTTGAGAGTCCCTTCACATTAGGGCAGTCCTGAGATGGGAAGGAGAATTGTAAGAGACAGGAATAACCAACTAGGACAGCATCTGGGATCGATGGGCTTTGAGGATGTGCCATGAGGATGTATTATGAAGCATAAACTAGGGATTGCCACTAGACTAGACAAAATTTCCCCTTTCCATACCAGTGGTTCTCAACCTTCTGGCCCTTTAAATACAGTTCCTCATGTTGTGACCCAACCATAAAATTATTTTCGTTGCTACTTCATAACTATAATGTTGCTACTGTTATGAATCGTAATGTAAATATCTGATATGCAGGATGGTCTTAGGCGACCCCTGTGAAAGGGTGGTTCGACCGCCAAAGGGGTCGCGACCCACAGGTTGAGAACTGCTGCCATATACAAAGTAGAACAAAACCAGAGATTCTTTAGGATTTCAAAAGGTTTTTTTTTTATCATTCTCCATGATTTTCTATTTCCCTTCCTATCTCTAGTCAATGACCTTGGCCACTCCCATTCTACCAACCTCTTCTCTTACCAGCTAGAACTGAGCAACTCCTGTCCCACCATCCCTCAGGCTCTAGTCCAGTGGTTCCCAATGTGGGGCACAGTCCTCACAGGGGGGAAATTTGATTTTTAAGGGGGACAATTGGAGAATGAATTATTAATAGTGAATTTTTGCATTTCCTATGGTTCTAGGGGCCTCATATATAGTATATAAATATGTATTGTGATAAATTTATGTATTTCAGTTCTTTATTATGTTTTGAAATTTTATGTTATTTTTTCATATCACTTCATATTTTTTTAAACAATTTCTTAGTGATTTCTTCCTCAATACTTAACCTGTCCTTTCGTTCTTTTATTTTTCTCTTTCATGGATGCCATGTTCTTTGGAAGCTTGTTTAGACCAAGTTAATGGCCTTTTAGGCTTCCTCCATGTGAATGAGTCACTTTTTGAATAATAAGAATTATATGTCACGGGGGGGGGGGCGGACATCAGGATTTTAGAGATGTTTAGGTGGGGCATGGCCAAAATAAGGTTGGGAACCACTACTCTGACCAATTCCTTACCATCTACTCCATACTTCTTGCTCTTTGCTCTTTGACTAATCCCCATTCTCTGTGCCTCCTGATATTAGCAGTTCTGAGCATCACTCAAAAGGCATTAGCTTCTCTTTAATTGTTTAACTGTTTAAATTAATCTTATTTGAAAAAATGTATCCCCAGCTTTAATAGTTCTTTTAAAAATATATATATATAGATAGATAGATAGATAGATAGATAGATAGATAGATAGATAGATATAGATAGATAGATAGATAGATTTCAGAGAGGAAGGGAGAGGGAGAAAGAGATAGAAATATCAATGATGAGAGAGAATCACTGATTGGCTGCCTCCTGCATGCCCCCTACTGGGGATTAAGCCTGCAACCCAGGCATGTGCCCTTGGCTGAAATCAAACCTGGGACTCTTCAGTCTGAAGGCCGACGCCCTATCTACTGAGCCAAACCAGCTAGGACCAGCTTTAATAGTTCTTACCATCTAGCAAAAGTATAGAAAATTTCAGTGAACTGAAATGTAATAGATCTCCAAGATCTATTGTAAGTAAAAAACAAGATATTAAATAATGTTTGTCTCTAGGAGGATATGGAAGAAACTGCATACCCTTTGGTAATTTTTGAAACTTGTATCGTGTGTATTTATTATCTTTTCTACAAAAGAGAGCAAATCTTTTAAAAAATAAAATTATAGTGTATAAGAAAAGTTATTTTCTACTCAGTTACGGTCTAAACAAGATTATTAAGAAAAATGTTTATTTACCTTAGGGTAACAACCAAAAATTAACAATAGTTATCTTTAAAATATATTATTTGAAAAAATTTTCCTTCCCCTCTCTTTTTGCCTAGTTGAGGATTTTATGTTTTATAATGAATGTTTTGCTTGTATAAAAATAATAATAAAGTGGAAAATAATAGAAAAATAAGCTTGTGTGAGGGAAGATAATAAATGGGAAATCTCTTCATCTTCTGCTTAATTTTGCTGTAAACCAGGAACTACTCTAAAAAAACAAAATCTTAAAAATCATTGGAATGTTGCCATATATAAAAGACAAATTATAGAAATTCAAGGAATAAGAAAAAAGACAGGGAAAGGGACTGTTTACAGAAATGCACCTTACACATTTCCATACATATCTTCCTAATTGCTGCTCCGTTTAAAGCTAAAGCTATTTCCTATTATTTATCCACTCAGTTTACTGAGTGCCTCATTTGTTATTATAAATATGTACCCACACAGCACAACTTTGTGTCTATCCAGACATCCTTAAACCTCCAAGAGGTCCAAGACCTGAGAGCTCCCTCCTCAGGACAGTCTCCGTTCAGGATCACCTAGGACTTTCCCTCCTGAGTAGCTAGTATACAAATATCTTCAGTCCATTGCCCAAACAGGATAAGTTCCCATTTCAGGAACTGTTCCTCCTCCCCTTGAATGCAACTTGATCAAAGTGCTTTGACCAAGAAGCCAAGGATTCCAGCAGACTCCCTTCTCAGGCTTCTAAAATCCCTTGTTCCTCCAAAAGTGGAGCAACTCTTGTTCTTTTCTACATGCCCTCAGCTGTGGCATCACCATTTACCTCCCACATGCTGTCTTGTCCTCTACACCATTCCTTCTTTATCTATTCAGTCATCTCATCATTCATTCACATCATAAGTTGTTTTGGTTTTTTTTTACCTTACCCTCTGTGCCGGCGGCTGAGAGATAGCTCCTACCATCAAGCAACTGTCTGTGTTTGACTTTCTGGTTAGGGACTACCAAGGCTGAGTCACAAATAGGTTAAAATCAGAACATCATAAATACTTTAGTAGGGAACTTATTTAAAAGGTGCTACTGGAGCCCAGCCGGTGTGGCTCAGTGGTTGAGCGTCGACCTATGAACCAGGAGGTCACGGTTCAATTCCCGGTCAGGGCACATGCCCGGGATACAGGCTCAATCCCCAGTGTGGGGTGCACAGGAGGCAGACAATCAATGATTCTCTCTCCTAATTGATGTTTCTATTTCTCTCTCCCTCTCCCTTCCTCTCTGAAATCAATAAAAATATATTTTTATATTTATAAAGAGTCCTAGGAAAAGAAACTAAATAGTCTAGAACAGTGGTTTTCAACCTTCCTAATGCCGCGACACTTTAATACAGTTCCTCATGTTGTGGTGACCCCCAATTTCATTGTTACAAATTGAACATAATTAAAACATAGTGATTAATCACAAAAACAATATGTAATTATATATGTGTTTTCTGATGGTCTTAGGCGACCCCTGTGAAAGGGTCATTCGACCCCCAAAGGGGTCGTGACCCACAGGTTGAGAACCGCTGGTCTAGAACAATGGCTCCATAACTAAAATAGGCCAACATAATTATTTAAGTTCCAACTTTTAGGCCTTCCAATTTGTCTATCAATGTAGTATTTTGTTGTTGTTGCTGTTAATCTTCACCCGAGGATATTTTTCCATTGATTTTTAGAGAGAATGGAAGTGAGGGAGAGAGACACAGACAGAGAAACATCGATGTGAGAGAGACACATCAATTGGTTGCAGCCTGCACACACCCTGACCAGGGCCAAGGATCAAGCCTACAACCAAGATACATGCCCTTGACAGGAATCAAACCTGGGACCCTTCAGTCCACAGGCCAGCACTCTATCCACTGAGCCAAACCAGCTAGGGCCTATCAATGCAGTATTGATTTCTGACAAATTAGAAAAACATGGTCTTTACCCACAAGCTCCTGTTTATAAATACCAGATGTTTCAGGAACCACTGCTTTTGTTAGGGAAGTTTAATTTTTGCCTTGCAATTTAATAAGAAATAAGAATTGCAATAGGTGGAATATATTCTCAAAGCTGAAGTATTCTTGAATTTGTGGGACAACCAGTAACAAGTACAGTATACTCATCTTAAAAGTTAAAGTTTTGTGCTACAGGATGTTGAAAAAAGAGAAAGAGGAAGACATAAACAGATGGAAGAACATACCATGTTCATGGATTGGTAGAATCAATATCATTAAAATGTCCATACTACCCAAAGCAATCTATAAATTCAATGCACTTCCCATTAAAATAGCAATGGCATATTTCACAAACCTAGAACGAACTTTCCAAAAATTCATCTGGAATAAAAACAGACCCAGAATAGCTCCAGTGATCCTGAGAAAGAATAACAAAGTAGGTGGGATCTCAATACCAGATATCAAGCTGTATTACAAAGCCACTGTTCTCAAAACTGCCTGATACTGGCACAAGAACAGACATATAGACCAGTGGAACAGAACAGAGAACCCAGAAATCGACACAAGCCAATATGCTCAATTAATATTTGACAAAGGAGGCAAGAGCATACAATGGAGACAAGACAGTTTCTTCAATAAATTGTGTTGGGAAAATTGGGCAGATACAAGCAAAAAGAATGAAACTAGACCACCAACTTACACCATACACAAAAATAAACTCAAAATGGATAAAGGACTTAAATGTAAGAAGGGAAACCATAAAAATACTAGAGGAATCCAAAGACAACAAAATCTCAGACATATGCTGAAGCAATTTCTTCACCAATACATCTCCTAGGGCATTGGAAACTAAAGAGAAAATGAACAAATGGGACTACATCAAAATAAAAAGCTTCTGCACAGCAAAAGAAACCATCAACAAAACAACAAGAAAGCCCACTGCATGGGAGAACATATTTGCCAATGTTATCACCGATAAGGGCCTAATCTCCAACATTTATAGGGAACTCATACAACTTAACAAAAGGAAGATAAACAATCCAATCAAAAAATGGGCAAAGGACCTAAATAGACACTTTTCAAAAGAGGACATTCAGAAAGCCAAGAGACATATGAAAACATGCTCAAAGTCACTAATCATCCGAGAGATGCAAATCAAAAAAACAATGAGGTATCATCTCACACCTGTCAGAATGGCTATCATCAACAAATCAACAAACGACAAGTGCTGAAGAGGATGCGGAGAAAAGGGAACACTTGTGCACTGCTGGTGGAAATGCAGACTGGTGCAGCCACTATGGAAGACAGTATGGAGTTTCCTCAAAAAGTTGAAAATGGAACTCCCATTTGACCCAGTGATCCCACTTCTAGGAATATATCCCAAGAAAACAGAAACACCAATCAGAAAGGATATATGCACCCATATGTTCATAGCAGCACAATTCACCATAGCTAAGATCTGGAAACAGCCTAAGTGCCCATCAGTAGATGAATGGATTAGAAAACCGTGGTACATCTACACGATGGAATACTATGCTGCTGTAAAAAAGAGGAACTCTTACCATTTGCAACAGCATGGATGGAACTGGAGAGCATTATGCTAAGTGAAATAAGCCAGTCAATGAAGGAAAAATACCACATGATCTCACTCATTTATGCATAATAAAGACCATTATAAACTTATGAACAAAAATAGATACAGAGGCAGAGCAGCCTCGAACAGACTGTCAAAGTACAGCAGGAAGGCCGGGGAGGGTTGGGGGGCAGGAGGGGAAGGTAAGAGATCAACCGAAGGACTTGTATGCATGCATATAAGCATAACCAATGGACATAAGAAACTGGGGTGTAGGAGAGGCCAGGGGATTGTCAAGGGGGAAAAAAGGAGACATATGCAATACCCTTTGTAATACTTTTAGCAATAAATAAATAAATAAATAAATAAATAAATAAAAGCAAAAAAGTAAAAAAAAAAGTTAAAGTTTTGTGGATGAGCAATTCCATGAATATTAAATGTCTTTTTAACCTATAAGAAGATACCACCCTTGACTGATTTTTTTGGAGGCCTAGGTTCAATTTAAAGGATTTCAGCATGAGGTATATCAACTGATATAAAGAATGTTTTCTTATTTTACTTTCACTGCATTTTCCTATTCCTCTGTGAGTCGGTGTGTGTGTATATATACACTCACCAATATCTTCTCTTAGAAAAGAAACTTGGATAATACCAATAAAAGATGAGTTATTTTTGCTTTCTTTATAAATATATATTTAGTTTGTTTTTCAAATAAAAGATAGCAACACTATCTTGTTGAGCAGTCACAGTCATGACGTACTGAATGACAGAAGTCATTGTGGTTTCATGCCAGCAGAGCTTGCTGGAAACCCACTCTAACTTGCTGAGAAAAAATCAGTCCTCTCAAATTCCTGAGGAGCTGTTTACAGAGAGGTGCTTCATGAGAGGTACTATGCTATAAAACTACTCAAGGTGGGCCCTAGCGGGTTTGGCTCAATGGATAGAGCATTGGCCTGTGGACTGAAGGGTCCCGGGTTTGATTCCAGTCATGGGCACATGCCCGGGTTGCAGGCTCAATCCCCAGTAGGGGGCATGCAGGAGGCAGCCAATCAATGGTTCCTTCTCATCATTGATGTTTTTAGCTCTCTCTCCCTCTCCCTTCCTCTCTGAAATCAATATATATATATATATATATATATATATATATATATATATATATATATATATAAATAACTACCTTACAAGTGCTGGTGAGGATGCAGAGAAACGGGAACCCTTGTGCACTGCTGGTGGGAATGCAGACTGGTGCAGCCACTGTGGAGAACAGTATGGAGTTTCCTCAAAAAATTAAAAATGGAACTCCCATTTGACCCAGTGATCCCACTTCTAAGAATATACCCCAAGAAACTAGAAATGAAGAAACCAAGATGGCGGCATAGGTTAACGCCTGAGTTTGCTGCCTCGAACAACCACTTTAAAAATACAACTAAAAGACAGAACGGACATCATCCAGAACCACAGGAAGACTGGCTGAGTGGAAGTTCTACAACTAGGAGGAAAGAGAAAAGCATACCGAGACTCAGAGGAGGTGCAGTGATGAAGTAAAATACTAAGGTGCGGAGTGGGCTGGCGGCTGAGGGCGTGGTTGTCTGTTTCAATCGGGAGGGAGTCTCAGACTCTGAGCTGCAGATCCGGGCGAGTCTCTAGGAACCCAGACTCAAATGGGAGAAGTGGGACTGTCTGGCTTCGGTCGGAACTCAAAGGCAGCTTTCTCTCCAAGGTTTGCAGTGGTTGCTGGGACTCTGAGAGGCAGAGCCCCTGGGGACGGGACTGAGAGCAGCCATAACTGCTTGCTCCGTCCGCCCTGTAGATCCCCTGGGACCCGCCCCGCCCAAGCCCTGCACAGAGGCATTTGCTGGATAGCCTCAGGCAAAGGCTAGATTAGCACCTCCCTAGAGGACAGAAGTTCTCCCAGACACAGCTGATTCTCACAGCCAGTTGGCCTGGAGGTCAAATCGCCCCTAGTGTTTCCTACAACCATCAAGGCTTAACTACAACAAGACTGCGCACAAAGACCACTAGGGGGTGCACCAAGAAAGCATAAAAAATGCAGAGACAAAGAAACAGGACACAAATGTCAGAATTGGAGGATATAGAGCTCAAAACCACACTTTTAAGGTCTTTTAATAATTTTCTAGAAACTGCTGATAAACTTAATGAGATCTACAAGAAATCTAATGAGACCCTCGATGTTGTGATAAAGAACCAACTAGAAATTAAGCATACACTGACTGAAATAAAGAATATTATACAGACACCCAACAGCAGACCAGAGGAGTGCAAGAATCAAGTCAAAGATTTGAAATGCGAAGAAGCAAAAAACATCCAACTGGAAAAGCAAAATGAAAAAAGAATCCGAAAATACAAAGATAGTGTAAGGAGCCTCTGGGACAGCTTCAAGCGTACCAACATCAGAATTATAGGGGTGCCAGAAGATGAGAGAGAGCAAGATATTGAAAACCTATTTGAAGAAATAATGACAGAAAACTTCCCCTACCTGGTGAAAGAAATAGACTTACAGGTCCAGGAAGCGCAGAGAACCCCAAACAAAAGGAATCCAAAGAGGACCACACCAAGACACATCATAATTAAAATGCCAAGAGCAGAAGACAAAGAGAGAATCCTAAAAGCAGCAAGAGAAAGACAGTCAGTTACCTACAAGGGAGTACCCATACGACTGTCAGCTGATTTCTCAACAGAAACTTTGCAGGCCAGAAGGGAGTGGCAAGAAATATTCAAAGTGATGAATGCCAAGAACCTACAACCAAGATTACTTTATCCAGCAAAGCTATCATTCAGAAGTGAAGGTCAGATAAAGAGCTTCACAGATAAGGAAAAGCTAAAGGAGTTCATCACCACCAAACCAGTATTATATGAAATGCTGAAAGGTATCCTTTAAGAAGAGGAAGAAGAAGAAAAAGGTAAAGATACAAATTATGAACAACAAATATGCATCTATCAACAAGTGAATCTAAGAATCAAGTGAATAAATAATCTGATGTACAGAATGAACTGGTGATTGTAATAGAATCAGGGACATAGAAAGGGAATGGACTGACTATACTTGGGGAGGAAAGGGGTGTGGGAGATTCGGGAAGAGACTGGACAAAAATCGTGCACCTATGGATGAGGACAGTGGGTGGGGAGTGAGGGCGGAGGGTGGGGAGGGAACTGGGAGGAGGGGAGTTATGGGGGGAAAAAGAGGAACAAATGTAATAATCTGAACAATAAAGATTTTATTTTTTAAAAAAAGAAACTAGAAACACCAATCAGAAAGGATATATGCATCCCTATGTTCATAGCAGCACAATTTACAATAGCTAAGATTTGGAAACAGCCTAAGTGCCCATCAGCAGATGAGTGGATTACAAAACTGTGGTACATCTACACAATGGAATACTACGCTGCGGTAAAAAGAAGGAATTATTACCATTTGCAATAGCATGGATGGATCTGGAGAACATTATGCTAAGCGAAATAAGTCAGTCAGAGAAAGATAAATATCACATGATCTCACTCATTTGTGGATTATAATGAACAACATAAACTGATGAACAAAAACAGATTCAGAGACAGAGAAGCATCGATCAGATGCTCAAACCTCAGAGGGAAGGTAGGGGAGGGTGGGGGTAAGGGGGAGAAATCAACCAAAGGACTTTATGCATGCACATAAGCCTAACCAATGGACACAGACATCAGGGGGGGTGAGGGCATAAACGGTGGGGGGGGGGCAATGGGGGCATAAGGACACATATGTAATACCTTAATCAAAAAATAAATAAAATCCTGTTGTAATAAAAAAATAACTACTCAAGGTGGGTGCCAGGGGAAGCTTCTGGACAATAGATGCTGTTGGCGTCTATGCACTGGGTTAAGGAAGGCCTTTCAATGAGTAAACTTGGTTAGGTAAGGTAGGGATCGTGATATAATCATTTAGGATTGGTAATGAACACAGCAAGGGGAGGATTTTTAAGACCTAGAATTAAAGAGTCTTGGAGGGTAATGTGTCTTTCAGGAAGTTCCCAGAATGAACAATAAAGTTACTTGCAACTGTTATCTTCTTCAGCAAGCATCTGCTGAGATCGTAAGTTACAGTGATGAAGACAGTGGAATATGGAGTAATGAAGGAACATTATGATTGTAGACAGCAAGCTCTGTGGGTATAGATGGTCTTGGTTATTATCCATAAGGGGTTTATTTCTTCATGATCAAATTCAAGCATGATATGTGGCAAATTATCAATGGATTGATCATTAACCACTTTCAATATCGAGACCACTCTTAACATAATAACTAACTCTTACATAATATGTGTTCTTCACAGACTTGCTCATTTAATCATCATAACTATGAGGTAGGGGCTATTTTCATCCACATTTTATACATGGTGAAGTGATGTACAGAGAGGTTAAGTAACCTACTCCAAGTCCAGAGTCCTTTCTCAAGACCTAGCCTGGCTGTTTTGGCTCAGTGATTGAGCATCAACCTATGAACCAGGAGTTTGCTGTTCTATTCCTGGTCAGGGCACATGCCCAGGTTGCGGGCTCAATCCCCAATGTGGGGTATGCAGGAGGCAGCCAATCAATGATCCTCTCTGAAATCAATAAAATATATATTTTTAAAGACCTAATTAGTATACTAATTATTCCATGTTAGGGTTTTACAGCTACCATTCCCTCAATTCATGTGCGACTCATATGAGTCAGATCAGAGAGGTGTTGCAGATCAACCTGTGTCCCAGGTCAATCAGTTAATAAGTAATGGCCTTAAACCTACGTTTTTGGGCTTTCTTACCTGAGTAATTGTTCTCATCATCCTTCACTTGTTCTTCTATAACAACCTATTAATTTCCAAAGAACAATGAACAAATTCATTAAATATTGCCCAACAAAGACAAAACACACCCCAAAATCTAGTTCTTTTTTAATATTTTTTTATTGATTTCAGAGAGGAAGGAGAGGGAGAGAGATAGAAACATCAATGATGAGAGAGAATCATCGATTGGCTGCCTCCTGCATGGGGGGCCCACAACCCAGGCAAGTGCCCTGGACTGGAATCGAGCCTGGGACCCTTCAGTCCGAAGGCTGATGTTCTATCCACCAAGCCAAACCAGCTAGGTCAAAATCTAGTTCCTTTATTCCGTAGGGGCCCTGCAAGTTAGAACATTGACTGACCTTTGATCCCTGCTATAAAAATAGAATAAAGAAAGCAACACAGAATTTTAATGATCTGTTAGCTCTGAAGTGGCTTCGCTTAATGATTGTCATTCAAAGAGGTAACTAAAAGTAATACTCTTTTACTTAAAACATTTAACTCTTACAGTAGAATTGTAAACAGAGTAATGACCTGTGATTTCTCAATGTTCTTCCTTGTTGAAGGACATTTAACTACTTTTGATGTATAGTGAGGATAAATATAGTGAAAAGCTTAAATTTCCAACAATGACACACAGACAGGAAAGATAAGCCATGACACAAACCTTATTTGGAAGAGAAAAAAATAAATCATGGAGCCATGAAATGTCTAATGCTAATGATTTTTTCCATTAACTCAGAAAATAGAGCTTTATTAAAAAATATTTTTGTTGACTTCAGAGAGGAAAGAAGAGGGACAGATAGAAATATCAATGATAAGAGAGAATCACTGATTGGCTGCCTCCTGCACGGCCCACACTAGGGATGGAGCCCGCAACCCGGGCATGTGACCTGACCCCAGATTCTGGGAATCGAACCGTGACCTCCTGGTTCATAGGTCGATGTTCAACCACTGAGTCATGCCAGCGGGGCAGAAAATAGAGCTTTATAAAAGTCACTAGTGTTGACCTTTTTTGGATTTCAACAGAATAAAAACTCTTCTGTCTTTCAGTTGATGTGGCCTTTTTTTCTGGATTCTGAGGTTAATGGGCAAGTTGATATACACTTTGAGTGAAGGGGAAAAGGGTAGGTGTGCAACTTACAATTGCCAATGACGATATTACCTTTCTTTGTTGTGCATTTCACAAGCAGATTACATACCTGTTTGGGATATAGCAGCAGCAGCAGCAAGATATTTGAATAACATGTGCTAACTACACAGAGGTGCCTGGATTTTAGGAAATGTAGTTTGGAGTGAGCTTTGGTGTTCCTGTCTTCTCTCTTGGTGAGTAGAGTGGGAGATGGGAGAGAGAAGCAGGGGTGACAGGAATGCTCTGTAGGCTTGCTTACAGAAGGGCACACACGTGTTCCCTATTTAAGCCCCCAACCCAGCACATACACCCACATTATATGCAGATGAATGAGGCTCTTTATAATGCCTTGAAAATGACTCAGCAACTGTGTATCTCTCACCCTCCCTCCCCTGTATTTACATGCCCAAAGTCATGCATAATTTCCACTTTTTATCCCACCCAAATGCCTCCTCATCCCACACTCTCCTGACATTTCCTTGTGAACCAACCATTGTAGAGGCTGTCAGCTGGTTTCTAATATTGTGTACCTTTCAGGCAGGTTAAAAAGAATATTACACTACAGAATAGACCATGTTAAGCAGCAAGTGAACACTTGCTGAGACCCTGCTGTGGGCCCACCCCTTTACCCAATACCAGGTAGAGCAAATACAGGAAGTGCCCTCCCAAACAGGAGTGTCTAATTCTGTCCTGTGCCAACAATGACAGATTCTCCTATTTAGACAGCCACTTCAGCCTTGAAGTTTTGCCCATCCCTCCGAAATGCAACAAATCAGCATTTTGTCTCCACTTTAAAGAGTAAAACTTGCCCTAGCTGGTTTGGCTCAGTGGATAGAGTGTCGGCCCGCGGACTTAAGGGTCCTGGGATTCAATGCCAGTCAAGGGCACATACCTTGGTTGCAGGTGTGCGGGAGGCAACCAATCGGTGTCTCTCTTACATTGACATTTCTCTCTCTGTGTCTCCCCCTCTACCTTCCACTCTCTCTAAAAAACAAAATCAATGGGAAAATATCCTCCGGTGAGGATTAACAACAACAAAAGAGTAAAACTTCTAGAACTGAAAGTTGGAAGGCCTGCACTTAAGTTCTGGCTTAGTTCCCTCATAACCCATACCATCTCTCTAGGTAGGTCACTCTTGTTCATGATTAATCACTCTCATTTTGATTCATTTTGGCTGCATTTCAGATCCTGATTTTTTTTCTGATCTGGTTTTCAAATTCTGAGTTCTTCAAGCTGGGCTAATAATGAAATTAACAGAGACAGATTAACAGGAGAAAATGTCCAAGTTTATTATACAAATGCACATTCAAGGATGCCATAAAATATGACCCCAAAAGGCATTGGGCAGTTGAGGTTTATATGCCATTATGGAAAAGGAGGAAGGGGGGAAGACACCTGGGATTTTGAAATAGGGGGAGGCAAAGGTTCTTTCTTAGTCTTTTGTTTCTTAATAACCAGCTTAAAATCAATACCCCAAAAGGCACAGTTTTGGGGTGACAAAACTTTGGTCCCCTTCACCATGACACCTAAAGGGAGGATTAAGCTTCAGGGTGAAATTACATAATTGTTCACGAAAAGGTACACTTGAAACCTTAGAAAAAAAGTGGTAGCCCAGCCCTAACAGGTTTGGCTCAATGGATAGAGCATCAGCCTGTGGACTCAAGGGTCCCAGGTTCGATTCCGGTCAAGGGCATGTACCTTGGTTGCAGATGCCTACCCGGTAGGGAGTGTGCAGGAGGCAGCTGATCGATGTTTCTAACTCTCTATCCCTCTCCCTTCCTCTCTGTAAGAAATTAATAAAACATATTTTTTTAAAAAAAAGTGGTAGCCCAGCCGGCATGGCTCAGTGGTTGAGTGTCAACCTATGAACCAGGAGGTCACGGTTCAATTCCCGGTCAGGGCATGTGGCTGAGTTGCAGGCTTGGTCCCCAGTGTGGGCGTGCAGGAGGCAGCCGATCAGTGATTCTCTCATCATTGATGTTTCTATCTCTCTCTCCCTCTCCCTTCCTCTCTGAAATAAATAAAAAATATTTTTTAAAACATAAAAGAAGTGGAGAGAATCGAAGATGGCGGCATAGGTAAACACCGGAGTTTGCTGCCTCGAACAACCACTTCAAAAATACAACTAAAAGTCGGAGCGGACATCAACCAGAACCACGGGAAGGCTGGCTGAGGAGAGTCTCTTCAACTAGAAGCAAAAACAACAGCATTCCGACGCTCAGCGGAGGCGCAGTGTGGAAAATTTAAAGGTACAGCGGTGCGGTGGTGAGGGTGCGCGCGCAAAGCGGGCTGGCGGCTGAGGGCGCGATTGTCGTTTTCAATCAGGAGCGATTCTCAGACTCTGGGCTACAGATCCGGGCGAGTCTCTAGGGACCCAGA
Organism: Myotis lucifugus; assembly: GCF_000147115.1. NCBI lineage: Eukaryota > Metazoa > Chordata > Mammalia > Chiroptera > Vespertilionidae > Myotis > Myotis lucifugus. The sequence goes on from NW_005871068.1 coordinate 8,014,446, forward strand.
CTCAAACGGGAGAAGCGGGACTGTCTGGCTACGGCCCCCCCGAGGTTTGCAGCGGCTACGGGGACAGAGAGGCAGAGCCCCTGGGGACGGACTGAGAGCAGTCATAGCGGCTCCCTCCCCCCGCCCTGTTGAGCCCGCCCCGCCCAAGTCCTGCGCACGGCCATTTGCCGATCGCCTCAGGCA
>NW_005871068.1:8014728-8072652 GCF_000147115.1 Myotis lucifugus
GTGCACCAAGAAGCATATAAGATGCGGAGACAAAAAAACATGACAGAAATGGAGGATATGGAGCTAAGAATCGCAATTTTGAGGGCTTGCCATAAATTTGTGCAGAGCCTCACGAAAACTAATGAGACCCTCGATGCTACGATAAAGAAATTAGAAAGTAAGCATACACGGACTGAAATAAAGAATATTAGACCCAATAGCAGACCAGAGGAGCACAAGAATCAAACCAAAGATTCGACAAAAAACACCCAATTGGAAAAGCAAAATGAAAAAAGAATCCGAAAGTGTGAAGATAGTGTAAGGAGCCTCTGGGACAGCTTTAAGCGGTCTAATATCAGAATTATTGGAGTGCCAGAAGATGAGAGACAGCAAGATATTGAAAACCTATTTCAAGAAATAATGGCAGAAAACTTCCCCCACCTGGAGAAAGAAATGGACTTACAGGTCCAAGAAGCGCAGAGAACCCCAAACAAAAGGAATCCAAAGAGGACCACACCAAGACACATCATCATTAAAATGCCAAGAGCAAAAGACAAAGAGAAAATCTTAAAAGCAGCAAGAGAAAGAGGCTCAATTACCTACAAGGGAATACCCATACGACTATCAGCTGATTTCTCAACAGAAACTTTGCAGGCCAGAAGGGAATGGCAAGAAATATTCAAAGTGCTGAATACCAAGAACCTACAACCAAGATTACTTTATCCAGCAAAGCTATCATTCAGAATTGAAGGTCAGATAAAGAGCTTCACAGATAAGGAAAAACTAAAGGAGTTCATCACCGCCAAACCAGTATTATATGAAATGCTGAAAGGTATCCTTTAAGAAGAGGAAGAAGAAGAAAAAGGTAAAGATACAAATTATGAACAACAAATATGCATCTATCAACAAATGAATCTAAGAATCAAGTGAATAAATAACCTGATGTACAGAATGAACTGGTGATTATAATGAATCAGGGACATAGAAAGGGAATGGACTGACTATTCTTGGGGGGAAAAGGGGTGTGGGGGATGCGGGAAGTGACTGGACAAAAATCATGCACCTATGGATGAACTCAGTGGGTGGGGAGTGAGGGTGGAGGGTGGGGTGGGAGCTGGAAGGAGGGGAGTTATGGGGGGAAAAAAGAGGAACAAATGTAATAATCTGAACAATAAAGATTTAAAAAAAAAATAAAAAAAAATAAAAAATAAAAGAAGTGGTATTCCTAAACAGTATGATTTTCGTTATTGAAGCAATTTTTTATATTATCCCCAAACTAACTTTTACTCCTGAATTTTGTATGGGATTTCTACTTCCAGTCAAATTGTAGTCTCCTTTTCTTTTCCTACCTAAAATTGCAGAGTAAATTTTGTGTATGTGTGTCTGTGTATGTCACATATATCCAACTCAAATCAGTGCTACTAATTCATGCCTTTTGTCTAGGAAGAGTGGTGATGATAAGTGTATTTCAGCAGGGGCACTGGAATGAAAAAAGTTTTTCAGGAAGTGTTAAGAGCAGAGTACTGTGGCAGCAGTTTCACATTGAGGATGTGACTATTTTAAAATATCACCAGTAGATGTAAATAGGTAGAAAATCGATATTGTAGAGATTGGCACAAGATATTAAATGAAAGCTATCCACTTTCCCTTCCATCATATCACTCTCTCCAAAGGCAACTACTTTTCAAAGTTTCTTTTGTTTTCTTCTAGAATTTATTATACGTGTGTGTGTGTGTGTGTGTGTGTGTGTGTGTGTGTGTGTGTGTGTGAGTGATACACACCAGGGACTATTCATGACTGGATAACTTGGTCTTATTCTCTTTTTTTTAAAATTTCTTTTAAATTAAATCTTTATTGTTCAGATTATTACAGTTGTTCCTCTTTTTTCCCCCCATTGCTCCCCTCCACTCGGTTCCCACCCCACCCTCCGCCCTCACCCCCTCACTATCCTCATCCATAGGTGCACAATTTTTGTCCAGTCTCTTCCGGCATCCCCCACACCCCTTTCCCCCCCAAGAATAGTCAGTCCACTCCCTTTCTATGCCCCTGATTCCATTATAATCACCAGTTTATTCTGTTCATCAGATTATTTATTCACTTGATTTTTAGATTCACTTGTTGATAGATGTGTATTTGCTGTTCATAATTTGTATCTTTACCCTTTTCTTCTTCTTCCTCTTCTTAAAGGATACCTTTCAGCATTTCATATAATACTGGTTTGGTGGTGATGAACTCCTTTAGCTTTTCCTTATCTGTGAAGCTCTTTATCTGACCTTCACTTCTGAATGATAGCTTTGCTGGATAAAGTAATCTTGGTTGTAGGTTCTTGGCATTCATCACTTTGAATATTTCTTGCCACTTCCTCTGGCCTGCAAAGTTTCTGTTGAGAAATCAGCTGACAGTCGTATGGGTACTCCCTTGTAGGTAACTGACTGTCTTTCTCTTGCTGCTTTTAGGATTCTCTCTTTGTCTTCTGCTCTTGGCATTTTAATTATGATGTGTCTTGGTGTGGTCCTCTTTGGATTCTTTTTGTTTGGGGTTCTCTGCGCTTCCTGGACTTGTAAGTCTATTTCTTTCACCAGGTAGGGGAAGTTTTCTGTCATTATTACTTCAAATAGGTTTTCAATATCTTGTTCTCTCTCTTCTTCTGGCACCCCTATAATTCGGATGTTGGTACACTTGAAGCTGTCCCAGAGGCTCCTTACACTATCTTCATATTTTTGGATTCTTTTTTCATTTTGCTTTTCCGGTTGGGTGTTTTATGCTTCTTCGTTTTTAAAATCTTTGACTTGATTCTTGCGATCCTCTAGACTGCTGTTGGAACTCTGCATAATATCCTTTATTTCAGTCAGTGTATGCTTAATTTCTAGTTGGTCCTTTTTCATAACCTCGAGGGTCTCACTAGATTTCTTGAGGGTCTCACTATATTTATCGGCGGTCTCACCAGACTTTTTGAGGGTCTTACTAAATTTATTGGTGGTTTCTGGAAAGTTCTTGAAAAACCTTAGAAGTGTGGTTTTGAACTCTATATCCTGTAGTTTGCTTTCCTCCATTTCTGTCATTTGTGACCTGTTTTTTTGTCTCCGCATTTTTTATGCTTCCCTGTGTTGCTAGAGTGGCTTTGTGTGCTAGGTGTCCTATAGGGCCCAGTGGCTCAGCCTCCACAATTACCTGAGGTGGACACTCTTGGTGCACCCCCTTGTGGGCTTTGTGCACAGTCTTGTTTTAGTTAAGTCTTGATTGTTGTAGGTATCACTGGGAGGAATTGACCTCCAGGCCAATTGGCTGGGAGAATCAGCTGTGTCTATGGTGGGAGAACTTCTGTGCTGAAGACACCCCTCTGGGGCAAGACTTGCTTCAGTAGGGCTTTGGTGCTCACTGAGTCTGCCCCCTGAGTGTGTCCTTTATGGATCCGAGGAGCTGGGATCTGGATGGTCCCACTCTGACCACCCGGCACACTGGCTCCTGGATCTCTAAGGAGGTGTTAATCTAGCCTCTGCCTGAGGCTACCCAGCAGGAGCTCAGCTGTGAAGCAATGCGAGTTGCCCTGGGGCCTTGGGCCAGCTGCAGTTTGTTAGGTAATTTTCAGATTGCAAAGGGCCAGGCCTTTCATATGCAAAAGCTGGCGCACACAGCTTGGGTGGGGCGGGGGTCCCAGGGGATCAACAGGGCAGAGCAAGCAGCTATGGCTGCCCTCAGAGGCCCCGCTTCTCAGTGTTCCGGCAATCGCTGCAAGCACTTCCGAGAGAAAGCTGCCCTCGAGTTCCGACTGATGCCAGACAGTCCAGTTTCTCCCGTATGAGTCTGGGTCCCCAGAGACTCACCCAGAACTGGAGCTCAGAGCTTGAGACTCTCTACCGATTGAAAAAGACAACCATGTCCTCAGCCGCCAGCCCTCTCCGCGTGCGCCTTCGTAACTCTGTACTTTACTTCCGCACTGCACCTACTCTGAGTCTCGGTATGCTTTTCTCTTTCCTTCTAGTTGTAGAATTTCTGCTCAGCCAGCCTTCCTGTGGTTCTGGATGATGTCTGTTCCGTCTTTTAGTTGTATTCTTGAAGTGGTTGTACTAAGCAGCAATCTCCGGTGTTTACCTATGCCGCCATCTTGGTTTTCCCTTGGTCTTACTCTCTTAATAATTTATTTTACAGACTGTTGTTGATTTGACATACACAATCTCATTTTTACTGGTTGCATAGTACTCCACCTTCCATCTGATGGATATTCCCAATTTATTTAACCAGTTTCCAATTAATCAATGCCTTTGTGCTTTCTTTTTCTCTATAAAATAATGTTGTAATAAACATCCTTTTGAACAGACTTTGAAAAACTTTTGCAAGTATATCTCTATTCCTAGCAGTGTAAATTCTGGATGAAAAGTTGATTTTTTTTAATGTGTTTCTTTATTTTAGAGACAGAGGAAGGGAGAGGGATAGAAACATCGATGAGAGTTCCCTAGCCCGTTTGGCTCAGTGGATAGAGTGTCAGCCTGCAAACTGAAGGGTCCCAGGTTCGATTCCAGTCAAGGACACATGCTCAGGTAGCAGGCTTGAACCCCAGTCGAGGGCATGCAGGAGGCAGCCAATCAATGATTCTCTCTCATCATTTATGTTTCTACCTCTCTCTCCCTCTCCCTCTCCCTTCCTCTCTGAAATCAATAAAAATATATTTTAAAGGAAAGGAAGAAACATTGATGAAAGAGAAACATCGGCTTCCTCCTGCAAGCCCCCTACTGGGGATCAAGCCCACAATCCCAGCAAGTGCCCCGACCTGGAATTGAACTTTTGACCTCTTAGTTCATAGGTAAATGCTCACCACTGAGCCACACAAGCTGGACAAAAAGTGCATTTAAATGATGGGTAGCTATTGCCAAATTGCCCTCCCGAAATCACTTTGTTAATTGACACTCCCTCCAACAAAATATGGCAATGCCTATTTCCCCAAACTCTCACCATCACTAGATATCATAATATATATATATATATATATATATATATATATATATATATATATGTATATATGTATATATACATATATACATTTATATCTTATTACAAATCTTGTAAATGATACATATTACTTTATTATTTTGATTTTCATTTCTATAATTATGCGCAAGGTTGAGGTAATAATACTTTTAACATTGAGTTACTCTGATGGATCATATGCTCATTTGGAGATATGGCAAATCTGTTTATAAGAAAACTAGAGGCCCGTTTGCAGGAAGATTCCTGCAAGAATAGGGCTTTGCTCCCATCTCTGCTGCTCCTACCCCACCCTTCTCTGCCGCTCCTACCCCGCCCATCTCTGCCACTTCTCTCCCGCCTGTCTCCGCTACCTCGGCTCCATTGCTTGGCTTCCTTCTATGGTGTCTTCAGTCTTCGCTCCCAGCGGGTATATGCAAATTAGCTGCCATCTTTGTTGGCGATTAATTTGCATATCGCTCTGATTAGCCAATGGTGGGCATAGCGAAGGTATGGTCAATTTGCATCGTTGTCTATTATTAGATAGGATAAGTCATACCTGTATATAATCTAAAAATTAATTTGCAACTGAGAAGTTCTGTGACTTTGAGAAGTCCTTTATCTCTCTGGGCCTCAATTATCAAAATGAAAAGGTTGGGCAAGATAATCTCTAAGAATACATGTAGTTCCAAGTCTACAAGTTGAGTTAAATTTTTTTTTAAGTATCAAAAGAATCAAAAGGGCCCAGCCAGTGTGCCTCAGTGATTGAGCATTGACCTATGAACCAGGAGGTCATGGTTTGATTCCTAGTCAGGGCACATGCCCAGGTTGCTGGCTGGTCCCCAGTGGTGGGTGTGCGGGAGGCAGCCAATCAATGATTCTTTCTTATTATTGATGTTTCTATCTCTCCCTCTCCCTTCTTCTCTGAAATCAATAAAAATATTTTTTAAAATATCAAAAGGTATCTTCTATATATATAAAAGCCAAGCAACCAAAATGACCAGAATGACCAGAATGATCAGAACGACAGGAACAACCGGTCGCTATGATGCACACTGCGGTGGTCAACCAGCCAACCAGCCTGATCAGGACCCTGATTGGCCCCCCAACCTCCCGCAGCCCCTCCCCCTGGCCGGTCCAACCCCTGATTACCCCCCACACCATGATAGGGGGCAGGGCCAGCTGGCTAACCACCCACGACCCCTCCCCCCAGGCAGCCCTGCCCCCAATTGACCCCCATCCTGATCAGGGGTGGGGCCAGTCAGCCAACTGCCCATGGCCCCTCCCCCTGCCTGGCCCTGACCCCAATTGGCCCCCCACCCCCATCGGGGGTGGGGCAAGCCAGCCAACCTCCCATGTCTCCCCCCCCCCACTGACCAGCCCCCATCAGGGCAGGCCAGCCGGACCCCACCCATGCACAAATTCGTGCACCAGGCCTCTAGTCACATATAAATAGTGAATGTTTTAGTCCAGTCAGGCTGCTATAACAAAATCCCATAGACAACAAACATTTATTTCTCACCATTCTGGAGGCTGGGAAGACCAAGGCATCAGCAGATTTGGTGTCTGGTGACAGCCCATTTCCTGGTTCATATAGCTGTCTTCTCACTATAACTGTATGTGGAAGAAGGGACAGAGGGCTCTCTGGGGACTTTTATAAGGTAACTGATCCCATTCATGAACACTCTCCCCTTACAACCTAATCAGCTCCCAAATGCCCCATCTCTAAACACCATCACATTGGGGATTAGGTGTCAGCACATAAATTTTGGGGTACACATTCAGTCTCTAGCAGTAAATAAATCACAACGTACAGATGTGGAAAAAAATTAAAGATAATAATGCACAACCCCAGGGAGAATTGTATTTATTTCTGACTTTGTTATGTATTTTCATATTTTTATGTTTTAACTTTTTAGTTACACAGTATAAAATAAAGTCAAACCAAAATATTTAAATGAGGGGGGAAAACCTTTGTTTAAACATTACTTGCTATTTAGCAATAGTGTCCCTTCTAACCCTACTGCTTATGTTATAAATTTTATAAAGCTGTAATCAATGTATGTACATTGTTTATTCATTTTACTTAACATTCTTTTATATATTTATTTCCACATCTTTATATGGTCCTAACATTTGTCATTTATAATGGGACTATTAATTCATTGCCCAAACACATCATAAGTTGCCTAGCAATTTTTTCACAGAGGTATTTCAGATACTTTCCAGTTTGTTCTGGAATATGATACACAACTGTAAGTGTCTTTGTACAAGTGGTTCTTTCCCTTTCTTTTGAAATATTTCCTTAGTAATGATTGCTCTCATTCTATCAGCAATATATAACAATATCTTTTTTCCCCACAACCCTGTCAACAATGACCTACTCAAACTGATTTGTTTTGACTAATTAAATATAGTTAAGATGAAACCTCATAGTTGCTCTAATTCACAAAATTTTTAATTTTGGAAGCAAAACTTTTTAATAACGTTTGATTACTCCATATATTTCTTCCTACATAAATGTATATTTATATTCTTCGAACATGCTTCTATTAGAAAGTAGTTATGCCTTTCTAAACCCACTAGAGGCCCAGGGCATGAATTCATGCATGGTGGGGTTCCTCTGCCTGGCTAGCGATCAGGGCCTATCAGGGGGGCTGGCTGGCAGGGGGGAGGGACCGCAGGAGGTTGGTTGGCCGGGGGGGGGAGGGGCGGAGGGAGAGGCCGTGGAAGGTTGGCCAGCCAGCCAGGGTAGAGGAGCCATGGGAGGTTGGCCATGGGAGCACACTGACCATCAGGGGGCAGCTCCTGCATTGAGTGTCTGCCCCTGGTGGTCAGTGCACATCATAGCAACTGGTCAACCGGTCATTTTGGTCATTCCAGTTGTTTGGTCGTAACAGTCGCTTAGGCTTTTATATATATACTAGAATTCGTGCGTGGGTGGGGTCCCTCTGGGTGGCCTGCAGGGATCAGGCGGAAACCCACAGTCCAATGCCGCCTGCAGCTCCTACTTGCCACTCCCACTCATCCCGGCCTCACTGTGCCTGCCGTGGGCTCACGCTCAATCAGTCCCAATCGGGAGAAGCTTGCACTGCCCCAGCCATGAGCCCTGCATCTGGTGCCCTCCCATGAGCCCTGCGTCTGGCGCCCTCCCAAGGGGAGTGGCCTGCGGGATCGGGCTGAAACCAGCTCTCCGACATCCCCCAGGGGGTCCTGAATTGTGAGAGGGTGCAGGCCAGGCTGAGGGACCCCACTGGTGCACAATAAGGCCAGGGAGGGACAGCGGGAGGACTCCAGGGTGTGACTGGCCCATCTTGCTCAGTCCCGATCGATCAGCCAGACCCCAGCAGCAAGCTAAACTACTGGTCGGAGCATCTGCCCCCTGGTGGTCAGTGCACATCATAGCAACTGGTCGACCAGTTGACTGTCTGCCCCCTGGTGGTCAGTGCACGTCATAGTGAGCGGTTGAGCAGCCTTAGCATATCATTAGCATATTACACTTTGATTGGTTGTTTGGTTGTTCTGCCTTGTGGTCTATTTGCATATTACCTTTTTATTATATAGGACTAGAGGCCCAGTGCACGAATTCGTGCACAGGTTGGGTCTGGCCAGCCCAGCTCCAATTGGGGCGGATTAGGGCTGGGCCTGCCAGGGGGAGGGGCCACAGGAAGTTGGCCAGCCGTCCCCACCCCCGTTTGGAGAGGGGGGCCGATTTGGGGTGGGGCTGGCTGGGGGGAGGGGCCACAGGCGGTTGGCTGGCTGCTCCACCCTTGATTGGGGTAAGGGAGGCCAATGGGGGTGAGGCCGGCCAGGGGGCGGGGCTTCAGGAGGTTGGCTGGAAGGCCCCACCCCTGATCAGGCCAGTTGGCAGGACACAGTGGGCATCATAGCAACCGGTCGTTCTGTCGTTATGGTCGTTATGGCATTCTGGTCACTGGCTCTTTAGATAGATAGGTAGAAAAATAGATAGATGATAGATAGATAGATAGATAGATATCTCTCTTGCTTACATATTTTAGGGTAAAAATTTCTGTTCCTACATATGAATTACCTTTCTCACTCATTTGTTTTCATTTTATTATTCATTGTTGTGGGAAAACATTGCATTTCTTATTATATCCATTTTACCACAAATATTTTTATTATTTTAATTATCAAGAAATTATCTCCCTTCCACAACATATTTAAGATTGATGATTCCACTTTCTTCTAGATTTGTTTGTAGATGGCTTTTAAATTTAACTCTATAACTAATTTGAATTATATTTAGGATGTGATACAAGATATTGCTATAAATTTCTTTTTCTCCATATTCATATCTGTTTTCTTTAACACATTTATAAGTGATTCATTTTTATTACTTTATGTCATTTGATTTATAATATATTATCTTAAAATGTTATTAGTCTTTTTTATATCTATTCTACTTCATCATTGTATTTTCTCTACTTAAGATAGTACCAGAAAATTGCAACAATCATTTCAAAGCTTGGCAGAGTTAATCCTATGCTGTTACCTTATTTTCTAAAAAATATTGCTTGGTTGCATGTTTTTCCATAAAATGTTCACAGATAGTTAGGTTCTATTAAGTACTCTGTTGAGATTTTAATTGGTAATATATTGAATCTGTAAATTAACTTGTGAAATACCGCCCTTATTATATTGTCTTCCTGAACAAGAACCCAATATTTCTTCTTGTGTCTAGGAATATTGTTTCTGCTGTTAAAGTTGTCGAATCCTCCTTTATAAATTGCAGATGCCCCTCATTGGATTAATACCTAGACCATGTTTTTATTATCCCTTACATTTCTAAAGCTTGGGTGGTCCAGAATTTGTTTTCACCATATAATCACTTAACATTTTGTTGTTTACACAGTCCTTTCCCAACCATTATCTCATTTGAACCTCACACCAACTCTATAGACAGGTCAAGTTTCAGGCTTATGACTTCAGAGATGAGCACCTGTAAGAAGTTAGACCAAGGTCACTGAGCCAGTTAACTGCTGGAAATAAGTCTCAAGCTCTGATCTAAAACACTTTGCACCTTGTTATTGGATTACATAAGAAAACAGTGAAAATGCCACGTGTTTTTTTGTTATTGTTCCTTACTATCATTTCCTTCAGAATAAAAATTCATGAAGGGCCACATGGTACAGGAAAACACAAAAATCCTGGCATGGTCAATTATTACCCTTATGCTAATTACCGAGGCTTAAACTCTTTGAGCTTTGTTTTCTTATTTGTAAAATTGGAATACCACCTGTCATGTCTACTTCAAAAGGTTTCAAAGGTAAAATGGCATCATGTATATGAAAATCCCAAAGAAATGTTACCTGGCAAAGTCACCAAATTTCTTGCCTTAGCTGGTTTGGTTCAGTGGATAGAGCTTTGGCCTGCAGACTGAAGGGTCCTGGGTTCAACTCAGGTCAAGGGCACATGCCCAGGTTGCAGGCTCGAACCCCAGTAGGGGGCGTGCAGGAGGCAGCTGATCAATGATTCTCTCTCATCATTGATGTTTCTATCTCTCCCTCTCTCTTCCTCTCTGAAATCAATAAACATATATTTTAAAAAGTTACCAAATTTCTTTTACTCTAGAAAATGAGGAGTGATTTCCAAGGTTTCTTCCAACAAAAATATTCCATCATTCAAGGCTGCTAACTTAGGGGAGCAATTTGCATTTAAGGATCTGAGTCCTACTTGATCATGCATTTTCCACCTTTTACTGAAGGTGGCAGTGCTGGTCTCTGTAGAGACCAGAATTTTTAGACTTCCATCAAGCTTAGATTTTACAAAATTCTTCTTACCTCTCCTAAATGTCATATATAGCACATGTATATGTTTTAAGTAGAAATGAAATGAAACTTTGTTTCAAATTAAAATATAGTGCTATTCTTTTTTTTTTAATGGTGCACCATTAGGATGCCACTGGTACTGAAGTTAGAATTTCACTCTGGTGATTTGTGCAACTTCAAGCCAATCCTTTACACTTGAATGTTATGAAATTCTTGTGGGCTACCATCACTGCATCCACATCAGTTCTTTAAGTGGGTTAGAGGTCCTCTTGCACCTCCCTCTTTTTATTACCTATGGGAATGGCAATGTCAACCATTGAAAGTAGAGGAGAGTCCATGGGAAGGAATTAAGGCACTCTGATCTACCTGCTAGACATTGGATTTTGTATACTTTACTAAGCCGAATTAGTCTCAGGCAAAAACTGTGAGGGTTATGTCATTTATCCTCCAGCTCCTAACTTTTCTTTTATAACCTCTCCTTGACCTTTTGCCCAGTTCTCTCCTACCAGGAGCCAGATCTGAGAAGCAAAATGTAGAGGAAAGAGCATGGCTTTGGCATGAAAAAACCTATGTTGTCACCCTTACTCTTCTACTTTGGATTTGATTGACTCCAGATTAATCATTAAACCCTGAGCCTGGGTTTCCTCATTTATAAATCGGGATTAATGATAGCTTATTGAAGGTTGTCAGAATATTTAACAAATAGGAAAGTATTCATGTAATATATACATTTAGGTTATTAATTTACCAAGATCTAAATATAAACATTTAATGTGTTGCTCCTTACAGCAATTTGTGAATAATCCCAGTGTCTTTGCTTATGCTACTGACTCTGCTAGAATGACTTCTTCCCATTACTCTCAGGATCTTGACTCTAAAAGGCTGGTTAAGATACCCCTTCTTGACCCTGGCCAGGTAGCTCATTTGTTTAGTGTGTTGACCCAATATGCCAAGGTTGTAGGTTTGAACCCTGATCAGAGCACATACAAGAATGAACCAATGAACACATAAACAAGTGGAACAACATTTCAATGTTTCTCTCTCTAACATCAATTTTTCATAAAGATTTCCATTCTTAGAGGCTCCAACAGTACTTATGCTTACTTCTGTATCATCTTTACCACATATTACAATCCCCATTTACCTGTTTCCAGCTCCCTTTAGAGTCTAAATCAGTGGTTTTCAACCTTCTGGCCCTTTAAATACAGTTCCTCACGTTGTGACCCAACCATAAAATTATTTTCGTTGCTACTTCATAACTGTAATGTTGCTACTGTTATGAATCATAATGTAAATATCTGATATGCAGGATGGTCTTAGGTGACCCCTGTGAAAGGGTCGTTCGACCGCCAAAGGGGTCGCGACCCCCAGGTTGAGAACCGCTGAACTAGAGTCTTTTGAGAGAAGAGACTTTGAGGACATACATTTTTATAGGCCTAGATAAAATGTAGGATGTCCAATAGATAACTAACACAGAGGGAAGAGGAAGGAAAGGATGGATAAAACAAGTAAAGTGGGGCCTTGACTTACGAGTGTCCCAACTAACGAGTTTTTTGAGATACCAGGTGTTTCTCCGCCAATTTTTTGCATTGAGTTGATAGAGTAATTTTAGTTAACAAGCTCCTTAATGAGCTCCTTAATGAGCTCGGTCTCAGAACGAATTAAACTCGTAAGTCAAGGCCCCACTGTACAGGTAAAATTATAATACAAAGCAGAGAATGAGGTGGCCTATGGATGTTAAAGTAGGAACAAGTCATATTTGCTTAAGTAATCCACTTCATGGAAAAAGTGGAATTGAAGATTGGGTTGAAGGATAAAACTAATTTGAGCTCTAACCGGTTTGGCTTAGTGGATAGAGCATCGGCCTGCGGACTGAAGGGCATGTACCTTGGTTGCGGGCACATACCCAGTAGAGGGTGTGCAGGAGGCAGCTGAATTGATGTTTCTCTCTCATCAATGTTTCGAACTCTCTATCCCTCTCCCTTTCTCTCTGTAAAAAACAATAAACTATATATTTTTTAAAAAGACTAATTTGATAGGCAAAAATTGAAAAGACATCATCTTAGTTGGTAGGAACAGCACAAAGATACAGAATAGGGAAAGAATGGGATGACTTTGGGGAATGGAAAGTACGCTCATTGGCAATAGGTAGAGTACAGATGGGGAAGTTGTGGGGCATGAAGCTGGAAAGGTAAACAGGAGCTTACTCTGAATTCAGAGATGAGGAAGTTGAAAGAGTTCCCACTGTTGCTTGGCCTATGTCCATTTCTTCCTCTAAGTGCTTAGAGCAAGCTCCTCCCCCATTTTTCCTAACACTTACAGTCAGGCCACAACCTCCTTTCCTACCATTAGTAGCTAGCTTGCATTAGGAGCCTCTTCTAGGGCTCTCAGAGTAAACCCATGCTAATGATTCACTTCTATTGCCTCTCTCTCCTACTATCAGTTTACATTTACTGGGTCTTCTGACCTTGTTACCCTGATTTCTACTCCTTAAACAATCAGAATTAACTATGTGGATATGGGCCTCCTCTGAATTTTGTTTTTAAAAATAGTTATATGATTGCCCAGCTTGTGTGGCTCAGTGGTTGAGTGTCGACCTATAGACCAGGAGGTCATGGTTTGATTCCCAGTCAGGGCATATGCCCGGGTTCTGGGCTCAATCCCCTGTGTGGGGTGTGCAGGAGGCAGCCAATCAATGATTCTCTCTCATCATTGATGTTTCTATCTCCCTCTCCCTCTCCCTTCCTCTCTGAAATAAAAAAAATATTTTTTAAAAAATAGTTATATGATTTTTCACATGATTCACACATGACAAATTAAGGAAACAGATAAAGTGAAATATGATGAATTGCCAACCGAGTCATTTAGACAAGTGGTATGGTGGGTTAAGGGTGATAGGCAATGGGTTTACAAGACAGAAAAGGCGCTGTGAGCTAGCAGGATCAGTTCATGGTTGTTTTTTCTTGCCAGGCCCTGAGTACCTTCAATAAGCTTTCATCTCTGGCCCTAGCCAAGCCTGACCAAAGCAGACCTTCTGGGGCTTGAAGTAGTCTTGTCTATTAGTCTTGGGCCAGTGCTTGCTGTCATGCTAACACCTTGACTCTGACCTCTTCTGTTGGCCACTTATATGACTGTATATCTGTGTGGCTTTCCTGATGTGCACAGCAACTTTCTCATTCCAGGGAATATAGCTCTGCCCTGAACAACCTGGCTGGCTCTCTCCATTGTTGGGCCATGTTATGGCCTAGAGATTGCAGCTATAGTACCATATTGGACCTCCTGGAATAATAGCATTGATCAAGAGCAAGCCCATATCCATCATGTCCCTTTAAACTCTGCCATTTTGACAGCCTTAGAAGCCATTCCTATAGACAAGTTAGTTCCTGTAAGCCTGGACCCAGCTCTTTAATATTAGTCAACAACACTACCATCTCTGCTCATCCAAAAATGAGCATATCAAAGACATGAAAAGGGGAAAGTGTACTAGCTTGCACTACTGGCCCCAATTCTTCAGACCTACCCACAGATAGACACTTGTCATGGTCTCATCATGGGTCTCTGCTTATGTCATAGCTACTATTGCTCCCTGAGGCAAAACAAGTCACCTGGTCCAGTTTAGACTAAGCAAGGTCTGGATACAAGGAGGAGTGAACACATTGGAAGCCATTATTGCAACAATATACCACAAGCTACAATGGACAGGGTGGGAGAAAGGAGCACTGGTAAAGAAGAACCTGTGAGCAAAGGCCAAAGGTCAGGGCAGTGGTATTTTTAAGGGAGTGAGTCTAAGAAAACCTTTACTTTGCTATGACTTGACCTACATACCTTTGGAAGACTACAGACTTTAATTCAGAGACTTGTGACTCTAAAGCCATAGAAATACTGATCTAAATAGTTATGAAACATACAATAAGTATCTGTAGTATTTTCACTCTCTTTGGAACATATAATCTGCCTTTCCTCTTTTAGGAAAAAGAATTTCAGTAGAATTAGCAGGGGGGAAAGTAACACAAGAATGAAAATGAAGTCTTTCCTGAATGTATTCCTCATAACAAGCTCTCATATACTTGATAGCAGAAAAGGTTCCCAAATATAAATGTAATTATAGGAGAAAAAATTATTCTGCTGCAAAACATTTCACTGGGCGTGCCACAGAAGGCACCAAACCCTTACTTGAAATGCAGCCTGTTCCTTTAAGCTTCATAACCACAGAGCTGTGAATCATAAGTTAAAAGTGATCACTCTGTTCCCTTTTCCTGAACACATGTGCCAGTCTGGGTGTACATATTGGAGAGATTGGCAGACTAGAGATCTCCAAAGATCACAGCAATATGGACTTGATCAGACCTGTGGGATATGCAGGAATCCCAAAGAGTCTAGGCATAGGCACTACATCAGAGCCAATTCTCTTTAATAGGCAGAGAGATCATATCACCCCATCCAGAAGAAGATGGAGCCATGAGAGGAGAGTCAGACAAACTTATGGTTTCTTCATTGTACAAACACTAATTTACCAATGGAAGTCATTTCCCCTTTAACAAGGTTCCTCTTGCTGTGTTGCCTAACTGCCAACCAACGATTATGACACCACCTTCATTTCCAGGCAGCAGACAGATATAAACTACAAAGAAAAAAATTTCCATTTGTAGACTGTAGTGTCATTAACCAGCAATTAGGGAAAAGGGCATGAAGGGGAGTAGAGAATTAAGGTATATTTGAAAATGTTAGTACAAAGTGTACTTGAGATCTTCCTGAAGAGCAGGAATTTGGGGGCCAACTGTTTTAAAAAGGAGAAAAAACCTCTGATCTCCATAGTCAGTGCTTTCATACTATGCCAATATTTGACAAAATATTTTCAATAGACTTAACTTTTAAAAATTGTTAAATTCATAAGCTTATTTAAATACAACTAAAAATAATCCTAATAATTTGATCATAATGCAAGGAAATATAACAATAAAAGCAATGTGGTCAAAAGTAAAGGAAGTCGAGGCCAGAGAATTGAAATGGCAATGGTGTTGTAATGTACCCCGCGAATCACACAAGGACGCCTCAAGAAGTCGAATTAAAGAGTCACATTTATTGCAAATCCGAGACTATGAGGGGGCATTTCGCTCTCCCAGATCTCATAGTGCCCACCCCAGCACCAACACCAGATTTATTTATTTTATTTTTTTTATTAAATCTTTATTGTTCAGATTATTACAGTTGTTCCTCTTCCCCCCCCCCATAGCTCTCCTCCACCCAGTTCCCACCTCACTCTCTGCCCTTACCCCTCCCACTGTCCTCATCCATAGGTATACGATTTTTGTCGTCTCTTCCTGCACCCCCACACCCCTTTCCCTCCAAGAATTGTCAGTCCACTCCCTTTCCATGCCCCTGGTTCTATTATATTTCCCAGTTTACTCTGTTCATCAGATTTTTTATTCACTTGATTTTTAGATTCACTTGTTGATAGATATGTATTTGCTGTTCATAATTTTTATCTTTGCTGTTCATAATTTTTTCTTCTTCCTCTTCTTAAAAAATACCTTTCAGCATTTCATATAATGCTGGTTTGGTGGTGATGAACTCCTTTAGCTTTTTCTTATCTGTGAAGCTCTTTATCTGACCTTCAATTCTGAATGATAGCTTTGCTGGGTAAAGTAAACTAGGTTGTAGGTTCTTGCTATTCATCACTTTTTGAATATTTCTTGCCACTCCCTTCTGGCCTGCATAGTTTCTGTTGAGAAATCAGCTGACAGTTGTATGGGTACTCCCTTGTAGGTAACTGACTGTTTTTCTCTTGCTGTTTTTAAGATTCTCTCTTTGTCTTTTGCCCTTGGCATTTTAATTATGATGTGTCTTGGTGTGGTCCTCTTTGGATTCCTTTTGTTTGGGGTTCTCTGTGCATCCTGGACTTGTAAGTCTATTTCTTTCACCAGGTAGGGGAAGTTTTCTGTCATTATTTCTTCAAATAGGTTTTCAAAATCTTGCTCTCTCTCTTCTTCTGGCACCTCTATAATTCAGATGTTGGTACACTTGAAATTGTCACAGAGGCTCCTTATACTATCTTCATATTTTTTGGATTCTTTTTGCTTTTTGCTTTTCTGGTTGGGTATTTTTTGTTTCTTCGTATTTCAAATCTTTGACTTGATTCTTGGAATCCTCTTGTCTGCTGTTGGATCTCTGTATATTATTCTTTATTTCAGTCAGTGTATGCTTAATTTCTAGTTGGTCTTTTTTCATATCTTCGAGGGTCTCACTAAATTTATCGGCGGTTTCTAGAAAATTCTTGAAAAACCTTATAACCGTGGTTTTGAACTCTATATCCAGTAGTTTGCTTTCCTCCATTTCTGTCATTTGTGACCTGTTTCTTTGTCTCTGCATTTTTTATGCTTCCCTGTGTTGGTAGAGTGGCTTTGTGTGCTAGGTGTCCTACAGGGCCCAGTGGCTCAGCCTCCCCAATTACCTGAGGTGGACACTCTTGGTGCACCCCCTTGTGGGCTTTGTGCACAGTCTTGTTGTAGTTAAGCCTTGATTGTTGTAGGTATCACTGGGAGGAATTGACCTCCAGGCCAATTGACTGTGAGAATCAGCTGTGTCTGCAGTGGGAGAACTTCTGTGCTGAAGACACCCTTCTGGGGCAAGACTTGCTTCAGTGGGGCTTTGGTGCTCACTGAGTCTGCCCCCTGAGTGTGTCCCTTATGGATCTGAGGAGTTGTAGTCTGGATGGTTCCACTCTGACCACTGGGTACACTGGCTCTTGGATCTAAGGAGGTGCTAATCTAGCCTCTGCCTGAGGCTACACGGCAGGAGTTACGAAGAGATCTGCAGATTCCCCTTCCTTGTTTGGGGTTTGGAGGTGCCCAGATGAGGCCCAGCTGTGAAGCAATGCAAGCTGCTGTGGGGCCTTGGGCCTTCTCTTGGAAGTTCTGGGTCTGTCTGGCCCAGCTGCAGTTTGTTAGGTAATTTTCAGATTGCAAAGGGCCAGGGCATTCATATGCAAAAGCCTCTGCGGAAGCCTGCGTGGGGCGGGGTCTCAGGGAATCAACAGGGCGGAGCAAACAGCTATGGCTGATCCTTAGCCCTGCCCTAAGAGGCCCCAGGTCTCAGTGTCCCGTGGTAATCGCTGCAAGCACCTCTGAGGGAAAGCTGCCCTCGAGAGTTCTTCCCGCTGCCAGACAGTCCAGTTTCTCCCCGTATGAGTCCTGGGTCCCCAGAGACTTCCCGGAACTGGAGTTCAGAGCATTCGGGGGCTTGTGACTCCCTCCCAATTAAAAAAGACAGCCGCGTCCTCAGTTGCCAGCTCTTTCCATGTGCGCCTCCGTACCTCTGCACTTTACTTCCGCACCTCCTCTGAGTCTCAGTGTGCTTTTCTCTTTCCTTCTAGTTGTAGAATTTCCACTCAGCCAGCCTTCCTGTAGTTCTGGATGATGTCCGTTTTGTCTTTTCGTTGTATTTTTGAAGTTGTTGTGGGAGGCAGCAATTTCCGGTGTTTACCTATGCTGCCATCTTGGTTTTTTTCGACCAACACCAGATTTATATAGGCAAAGATCACAAAGGTATTGATTACATCCCAAGGTCTGGAGTGAGAAACCTGGTTTGCAAAAAAGCAGTTTACAGAAGCAGAAGCAGTTTTACTTAAGCATGTTATCTAAATTATAGTTTTGGGTCTCCGGATCACTGGGTCAACAGGGACACGTTAACTGGAGCCCTCTGACCTTGGGATAATTGTGCTGTTCTTCCCAGGTAAAGGAAAATGTGCTTTCTAAGACCAATATGACCACAACCAATGGGATATTCACATTACAATCAATAGGGTATTTAATCGAATGGGGTGATTTATATAATTCAGAAAATTAAAATAACTTTTCTATTATTTTTAGCAAGAAAATAAGTACAGAAACCAAACAGCAGGGTTAGAGTTAAACTACATTTTTTACCTGAGATGATTGCTACCATACTTCAATGGGAGGGAAAGAGTGGTGGGATCTCAATCAGGGTAATGAAGGCCCAGGAACGTACAATGAGCTGAGGAGAATAAGTAGGGGACAGACCCAGCCAAATCTATCAAAACTATCTCTACAGTTTTAAAAAATAGATTTTATTTTTATAGCCATTTTTGTTTCATGGCAACATTGAATGGAAAGGTCAGAGAATTCCCATATGACCCCTACCCCCATATCTACAGCCTCCTCCACTATCAACATCCCCCACCAGAGTTGTAACATTTGATGAACCTACACATTGACACATCATTATCACCCAGAGTCCACAGTTAACATTAGGGTTCATTCTTAGTGTTTGCATTCTATGGGTCTAGACTCGATATCCATATCTGCTTTGCTTGAGGGCAAAATGTGTAAATAAAAGCCCTGAGTGCGGAGATTAGGACTAAGTTCCTCGAATCTCCCCTGTATTCCAAATTTATATTTCATGTCTAGTCTCTTTTTAAAAAATATATATATTTTATTGAATTTTTACAGAGAGGAAGGGAGACAGAGTTAGAAACATCGATGAGAGAGAAACATTGATCAGCTGCCTCCTGAACACCCTCTACTGGGGATGTGCCCGCAACCAAGGTACATGCCCTTGACCGGAATCGAACCTGGGACCCTTCAGTCCACAGGCCGATGCTCTATCCACTGAGCCAAACTGGTCAGAACATCATGTCTATTCTCTTCATTCATTTATGCACAGTCCCTTTTCTAGATTCCTGAACCCTTCTAGATGCAGATAACACCCCGGCAGACATATATCCACCTTGGTAGTATCAATACATAGTAGTTTCACTGTCCTAAAAATCCTCTGTGCTCCACCTATTCATCCCTACCCCAAAGCAACTGCTGGCAAGCACTGATGTTTTTACTATCTCCATAGTTTTGCCTTTTTCAGAATGTCATATGGTTGGAATCATACTCTATATAGCCTTTTCAGATTGCCTCCTTTCGCTTTGTAATTTACATTTAAGATTCCCCCATATCTATTCATGGCTTGATAGCTCATTTCTTTTTAGCACTGAATATTTCATTGTCTGTACCACAGTAAGTTTATCCATTTACCTACTGAAAGACATCTTGGTTGCTTCTAACTTTGGCGAATATGAAAAAAGGTGTTATAAATATCTGGTGCAAGTTTTTGTGTGGACATAAGTTTTCAACTCCTTTGGGTAAATACCAAGTAGTGCAATTGCTGGATTGTATGATAAGAGTATGTTTAGCTTTGTAAGAAACTAACAAAGTGTCTTCCAAAGTACCTGAACCATTTTGCATTCCCAACAGCACTGACTAGGAGTTCCTATTGCTCAACATCCTCACTAGCATTTGATGTTTCAGTGATAGCTTATTTATACATATAACTAGAGGCCTGGTGCACAAAAATTTGTGCACTCGGGGGGTCCCTCAGCCCGGCCTGTGCCCTCTTGCAGTCTGGGACCCCTTGGGGGATGTCCACCTGCTGGCTTAGGCCCACTCCCTGGGGGGATCGGGCCTAAGCTGGCAGTCAGACATCCCTCTGGCAGCCCGGGAGCCCTCGGGGGATGTCCACTTGCCAGCAGGGAGCAGGCCTAAGCTGCAGTCAGACATCCTTAGCGCTGATGAGGAGGCGGGAGAGGCTCCCACCACTACCGCTGTGCTGGCAGCCGTCAGCCTGGCTGGTGGCTGAGCAGAGCTCCCCCTGTGGGAGCGCACTGACCACCAGGGGGCAGCTCCTGCAGTGAGCGTCTGCCCCCTAGTGGTCAGTGTGTGTCATAGTGACCAGTCATTCCTAGTCATTCTGCTATTAGGGTCAATTTGCATATTACCCTTTTATTATATAGGATGTTTATATATTTACAGTATCTTTACTAAAAGAGTACTATTGATTCATTGTAGGTTGTGCTTTACTTTGAGTTGGTTATTTTTTTTTTTTCATAAATAGTGACAAATTCAGAAGACACACATTTACATCTCACCAATGATGAGAAATTTCATACATTTGAGTGACCATGGACAAGTTACACATTTTGGCCTTTATTTTCTTCAGCTCTAATAAGTGCCATTGAGCTAGATCATCTATAGTGCTCTTTCTAAAGCTTTAATTAAAAAAAAATTAAATCTACATGGTCCTTCACAAATAAGAAGTGCCCCCAAAGATACATGTGATTTCAGTCCAATGTTTCAAAAATGAATAGAGTTGCCCATTAAGAAGACAATGAATCCTAGCCAGTGTGGCTCAGTGGTTGAGTGGCGACCCATGAACGAGGAGGTCACAGTTTGATTCCTGGTCCAGGCACATGCCTGCGTTTTGGGCATGATCCCCAGTAGGGGACATGCAGGAGGCAGCTGATCAATGATTCTCTCTCATCATTGATGTTTCTATCTCTCTCTCCGTCTCCCTTCCTCTCTCTGAAATCACTTAAAAATAATAATAATAGTAAATAAGTCATTTTTAAAAAAAGAAGACAATGAATATACTTGAATTAAGATCATTGTTCCTCTCTCTTTACAGGCCATTACTGAATGATAAATGATAGATTATCTTCCATTTTTTCTAATCAAGTTTAAGTATGGGGCCTAAACAAATAAACTGTAAAGTTACCTTTTCTTTTCAAGAGCACACATTTTTTAAAGAATCTGAAAATGAATGATTGTAATCTCATTGAGATTAGTGAATTCCCTTCGTCCATGCAACATATATTTTGTGCCTACTTTGTGACTTGTCAGAGAAGGCACTGAATAATTTTTTTGTATGATATAATGTGTGAATTGAGCAGTTGAAACATCAGTGCCCCAGGATTATAAATGTAATTCAGAATTGGAATCACAAACATAATTGAACATAATTGTGATTACTTTGGCTAAGTGGGGGGGGGGGGGTAGGGAGGAGGGAGGGAGGAGAGAGAGAGAAACATGGCTGTGAGAGCGACTAATCAACTAGCCACCTCCTGCATGTGCCCTGGTCTGGGGGATCAAACCTGCAACCGAAATACGTGCCCTTGACCAGGAATCGAAGGCACGACCCTTTCATTCATGGGCTGATGCTCTAACCACTGAGAAAACTGGCCAGGGCTACTTTGGTTTCATTTTTGTTGGTATCCATATTTTTAAATATATTTTTATTGACTTCAGAGAGGAAGGGAGAGGAAGAGAAAGACAGAAACATCAAAGATGAGAGAGAATCATTGATCAGCTGCCTCCTGCACGCCCCCTACTGGGGATTGAGCCCACAACCAAGGCATGTGCCCTTGACCGGAACAGAACCTGGGACCCTTCAGTCCACAGGCCGATGCTCTATCCACTGAGCCAAACTGGCTAGGGCAAGTATCCATATTTTTTATATCTCTATATACAGTGGCAAAAGGCAGAAAATAAAAAGAAACATACATCATTGTGTCTCTGCTATTAGCCACTAGAGGCTTAGAGGTGGACATATAAGAAAAGAAAGACAAAACAAACAAGCACACAAAACAGAAAACCTGAGGAAAATAAGAGGAATGTGAGACTGGAAAGCCAAGGGGATGCTGAGGGAAGGAAATAAAAACAGCCATAGACAATGGTCCCGCCTTAAGCACCACTTTGCCCTTAACAATATCTCAAGGGCATTTCAGGTATCATCTGGGCCCCAGAACCGTAAAAAACCTCTCAATTTGCATCAGTTTCAAGTTTCCAAACATGTTTGCAAAGTGAGAAAACCTCTGGATGCTCATACTTTGATTTTTCCCAAAAGAACCAATGTCTTCATTGTAACCAAACATGACCAAGAATCAAACTCTGTGAAGAATAGAGATCACACCAAAATGTACACATCATGTCATTTATCTGTTGCTGCATAACAAACCACTCTGAAACCAAGTGGCCAGAAACAACAATTTCTTATTTATCATGACTCTGTAGACAAGCTGGGCTCAGCTGAGTGGTTTTTATGCATGCTAGGTGATACTGGCTTAGGTCACTCATTCAACTAAGTATTGGTTTAGCAGTTACAATCAGCTGGTGTTGGTCAGCTAGGTTTCCTTAAACCAGTGGTCGCCACCTTTCGCACCTTACGGACCACCAGTTGCCGACCGATCACTGGGCTAGAGTGCTATTGTTCTCCTCCACATAGCTTCTTATTTGCTAGTAGATTAAATTGGCTTTCTTACAGCAGGGCAGCTGGCAGCTAGGTTCCAAGAGGGAGAGACCCACTTCTGTACATGCAGGTATCAATTTTCTGCTTGCATCATGTTTGCTAACATCCTATTGGCTATACAGGTCACAAGCCCAGTCTTCTCTGCGCCTGTGAAGGGACAGAAATGAGTTGTGACTAATAAGAGTGGTTGAGACTAGACCAGGTAGAGCAATTACAAGGAGATGGGAATGTGTGCAAGGTAATGAATGGATTTTGTCTGCTTATCAAGGGAAATGTTACTGTTTTGTACCAAAAGTATTCATATGGGCAGCCTTTGACACAATGTATTTCAAAAATCAGTTTATATTTTGAAATGGTTTTTACAGCTTAGACTTTGTAGGTACTGCCCTACTGTTGACAGTTTTATGCCTTTATTTTGTATCCAGCAGCAAAGCCTACAATAAAACTTGAAAACAATAAAACATGTGTGTGGGTACAACACAAGGACATTATTACCAGAAGGCATAATTCATCAGGAGCCACCTATGTAACAGTCTATCACATTCATTCATTCATTCATTCATTCATTCAACATTACTTATATAACACCCAGACCCTAGGGATATAATAATGATCAGGACAACATCTTTGTCATCAAGGAACCTAGCTCTTTCATTTGAGGGGATGGAGTAGGGAGAAGGTAGCAGGGATTTGTATCCTTAACAAGTACCCTAGGCCAGTGGTCGGCAAACCGCGGCTCATGAGCCACATGCGGTTCTTTGGCCCCTTGAGTGTGGCTCTTCCACAAAATACCACGTGCGGGCGCGCACGTACAGTGCAACTGAAACTTCGTGGCCCATGTGCAGAAGTCGGTTTTCGGCCTGGGTGAGTCTATTTTGAAGAAGTGGCGTTAGAAGAAGTGGGGGGGCGGGATACGCAGCATGGGGGAGGCGCGAGATTCATGCACGAGTTGAGGATGGGAGAGTTGGAAGGGGTCGACCTCAGAGAGGTCCTCAGATTGAGGACGTTTTTAGCAAAGGCCAGCTTAGGAGTACCCTAATTAAGTTAATAACAATGTACCTACCTGTATAGTTTAAGTTTAAAAAATTTGGCTCTCAAAAGAAATTTCAATTGTTGTACTGTTGATATTTGGCTCTGTTGACTAATGAGTTTGCCGACCACTGTCCTAGGCGATTCTGACATAGACTAATGTTTGAGAGTCTCTGCCTTAAGCCTTTCTCTATCAATATTCTAAATAGATTACTTGATTGTTAGCAGAGAATTAAGTTTTGTGACAAAAGAATGCTAACACAAATCATAACACAGATTTCTCTAACCACGCAGTTTTGTCAACTCCTAAAAAATAGGGCCCTAGCTGGTTTGGCTCAGTGGATAGAGCATCAGCCTGAGGACTAAAGGGTCCGAGTTGGACTCTAGCCAAGGGCACGTGTGTGGGGGGGGGCGGGGGGAGAGAGTGTTTGCAGGCTTGGTCCTCAGTAGGGGGCGTGCAGGATGCAGCCAATCAAAGATTCTCTCTCATCACTGATGTTTCAATCTCTCTCTCCCTCTCCCTTCCTCTCTGAAATCAATAATTTTTTTTTAAAGAATAGCACCCTTGAAGCTTATACTGTGTTTGTTTTTTTTTAAATAGAGATTCCAGCTCAATGGTTCTCCAAGTGCAGTCCCGGTACCAGCAGTATCAGCATCACTTGGGAACTTGTTAGAAATGAAAATTCTCAGCTCTCACCTACTAAACCAAAAGTTCTGGTGTTGGGGCCCAGCAACCTGGGTTTTAACAAGTCCTCTAGGTGGTTCTGATGTAGGTAAAGTTTGGGAATCATTGCTGTATTCTAACTCTATTACAAGTGCAACATTACATAAAGTGACACATAATTTTAGGTCGGTACACTGAGATTTTTAACATACATGTGAGTAAATTCTCCAGTTTGCATGCAAGGAGGGGAAAGCTCCCAATTTGACTATTTTTATCAACTATATTTAAATTCTTTAATCTTCCTTTAGCCCCCTCTGCTAACTTGGGCAAATCACTTCTTATGTCTGCCTAAATCATCCCAGTCCCATAAAATAAAGGAGTGCCTGTGCTGTTTATTGCAATCCTTTCCAGCACTAACTTTTTGTTATGCTTTTCACATCAATATCAATCCATAGCCAAGTTGTCATTAGAATAGCAAGGAGAGATTAAGGAAAGGCTAACTTTCCAAATAGACTAGACTAGAAAGAATAAATCAGGCATATATAAGACCAAGAAGTGCTAGTGGACAAAAAAAAATTCTCTAAAGATTCTCTAGGGAAATGTAGTCTTCTTGCTTATATAAATTCTGTGTAAATTAACAAAGAACAGGTAAAGCCAGAGGATAAATAATAAATGAAGATTAACATTGATTTCTTGAGCTTCGGGTGACTCAAACTACTTAAATCATTTGCATGAAAGACCTCGGGTCTTCACCACTGGGTTTCTTTGGTGAAAACAAACTTGCCAGTGAGACTGCATCTTGCCTTTCATGATTAACCATGCTGCTTGTAGAATGCTTTCACAGGCGTTACGTCACTTGCCTCATATTAACCCATCCACATCAGTGACATTTTCCCTATTTTACAAATGAGCAAAAGGAAGCCATAGGAGGAAATTAGTTACTTAAGGTCAGGAAGATCAAGTGTTGAGTGACAGGGCCAAGATCAGATCAATGTCCTTAGCTTTCCAATCCAGTGTTTCTTCCACTGCTTTGCCTTCAGATCTTAGGTGGGTGGCGGGAAGATCAAGGTGGACCAGCATCCTACTTTCTTCCTTTTTATTCATTTTCCTTCCTAATTCTCCTCAGCTTCCATTCCCTCAAGCTGCTGTAAAAGGGCACTAGGCTTGATGTCAGGAGATTGAAATTCTAGTCCAGGTTCTGCCACAGAAGGAAGGAATGAGAAGGAGCAGACAAATGAGAATAATTCCAAAAGGAAAAGAGGAAATAGGTCTATGAGAGTCAGAGTAAATATTTAGGGTGTGAAGTTAAGATAGGCTGAGTTAGACTCTTCCCTTTGACCTTCCCTGAACTCTGAAAGAAAGCTGAGGCGTGTGTGATTCCCGAAAGCTCAATATTTTGGCCTCTCAATTTTGTTTTGGTCAAAGAAATGAAGATGTGGAATACAGACAGTTGTGGGATCATAGGATCAATATATTTGAGCATCTCTCGAGTACATCTAGCCCTACTTATTCTGAAATGTCTGAATTCTGATTCCACTCTACTGCCAAACAAATAATTTGCTCTCTTGTTAGAATCTGAGAGTCAAAAGTGTGTGAAAGTTCAAACATGGTCAGGAATTTTTTTAAATGAATCAATGTGGCAAAATTGGTGGCTTTCTCTTCACTGCCTGCTAAAGTCTCAGAAATCCTTATCTATCTATATCATTCAGTTACTGCCTTTCACGGTGTTTAGAGGCATGCTAACCTAGTTCCTTTATATTTGCCTATATACCTGTCTGTGTCTTTTCCTCTTCCAGGAAATTCAGAAAAAAATGATTCATCTGCATTCCTGTCCTAACACACACCAGCTTATCAGCAGTTATCAAGTCCAGCATCGATTTCTGAACAGAGTATAGAAAAAGTTATTTGCAGAGCAAATGTGGTAAAACTATAAACACAGAAATGGACAAGTGAGGTAGTGTAAAGCTAAAAGGGAAAAAGACAGAGCTGATATTTCAGAACACTGAAAGATTAGGGAAAGGGATTAAAAAAGTGAGAGAGTGGGAACAGTAGACTGCTTTAGAAATTCATAGAGAGCATGGTGGTTTACAAAATCAGTTCAGTGGTTTTCAACCAGCATTTTTTAAAAAATGCTATGCAATAAAAAGGGGGAAATAATTTAAAAAACAAAAAAGCTATGTGATAGAATAAAACAATGCAGAATGCATAGCATGGAAGGATAAATATTGTTTTGGAAACATTTTGCAATATATGTAAATGAAAAGGTTCAGAACAGTCTTCCTCAAGGTATGCCACGTTGGCATGTACATGATTTTTTATTTTAATTTTTTAAAATTTTATTTTTATTTAAGTATAGTTGGTATACAATATAATATTAGTTTCAGGTGTAGAATATAGTGATTTGACAATATGATCACCACACGAAGTCTAGTAATCATCTATCACTGTGCAAATTTATCACAATATTATTGACTACATTTCTCTTCATCCTTTTCACCCATCCCTCCACCCCGCCATCACCCTCCCCTCTGGCAACCATCAACATGATCTCTGTTTCTATGAGTCTGTTTTTGGTTTGTTTGTTCACTTGTGTTTTTTTGTTTTGTTTTGTGTTTAGATTCCACATATATAAGTGAAACCATATGGTAGTTGTCTTTTTGTGACATGTGAATTATTTTTGGCTGAAGGCAATGGAGACCCTGCCAGTTCAGGAGAAACTTTTACCTCTCCCTTAAAGAATTCAAATTGGGGGTCTTGCCCATTATGAGTCATCAGAAATATAACCTATGATCTATCTATAGGGAAGGGCAAACTTTGCCCTCCTTCTGAAGCCTCAAGCACCTTACCTCATCCTTTGCTCAAAATGCCATAGATATCTCATTTTTCCTTTGTGTCTCTGAACCTCTCATGTATGTGGGTCTCTGACTCGCTCATGTGGAGTTCCTATTAATACAAATGTAATGAAATGTAGTTATTTTCTCTTGCTAATCTGTCTCATGTGGATTTAATTATTAGAGTAGCTGAAAGAACCTAGAAGGGTAGAGAAGTTTCTTTCTTGTCCACATAAAAATATACATAATGTATTTTTATACATGTAACTGTAATACATATTATCAACAAATGAATGTGGACACACATGCCTGGGTCTGTTTTTGTAAACCATTTCCTGCGGTGGGTCTTGGTCCAAAGTTTGAAAGCCCCTGAAACACAGGACCGGAAAGAATCCTGGCAAGGTAAATTCAAGGTCAAACGCGAAAGCCCCTTTACTCTCCATTGGCCGCCCAGAGAAGGAAGAGGAAATGGTGTGTGAGGGAGGGGGCACCTGAGTGAGGTCAAGCGACGAGGAAGGGCGCATCCGGACAGGGAGGTGCTTTCTGCCCGGATTGTCAATTGAGGGAGGTTAATTTTGAGCGCTTCCTTTAAATGCTAAATCGAAAGGACTTCCGCGTTCCTTGACCCTGAAAAGCCCACAAGGTGAGGGATTCTCCTTGTTTCTGGAGGTGACACTGCTTGAGGGTCATTCCTGTCGATTATTATTATTTTCCAGGGCGAGCAGCGGATAGGGTGGGCGGGGCATGGGGGAGCGCGGGAAGGCCGGGTCGGTCCAAAGAGCGATTTACCTCGTACTCTGCCCGGCCCTTCCGAGGAACACGCAGTTCTGCACTTTGGGACCATCCGCAGGCAGTAAACCCAGGGCGCCCAGGGCGCCCAGGGCGCGGGTGGGGTTGTGCCCTTGCCTCGGGCCAGTGGCCCTCCCTGCCAATGGGCGGCACCGGCCTCCGCCCCCCGGCCCTGCTGCAGGTTGGCTCGGGCGCCAGAGCGACGGGCCCCACGTGATCCACCGCGCGGGCCACCGCCCCCGCCGTTCCCAGGCCCCGCCCCGTGACGTCACAGAGTCCTCAGTCCGGACGTTCCGCGCCTTCTGCGCTCGCCGATTGGCTGGCCCGGCAGACAGCGCCCCTCCCGCCACGCCCCCGGAGTCCTGGGGAACGCTGTTGGGGCGGGCGCGGGGCCGGAGGGGCGGAGTGAGCAGGCTCCACGCGCGTAAAGGGGCTGCCTGGTGCCGGGTCTGGTCGATTTGCGGTCACACGCCGCCTCGCTCTCCGGACTGGGTTCTGCGCCTCCTCCGCTGGCCACCGTCACCCGGGAAACCAGTCGCGACCTCCCGCAGACCCGAAGCTGGTTTCATGGCAGCCGCGAAGAAAGCAGTTTTGGGGCCGTTGGTTGGGGCAGTGGACCAGGGCACCAGCTCGACGCGCTTTTTGGTGAGCCCCGGGGTGACATTTAAGGAGCTGAGCCGGCGCGGGAGCCCCGGGATGCCGGCATTGGTTATAGCGTCCCCATCCCGGGGCTCCTGGCCTCTTGGCAAGGGAAGGAGGCCAAGGCCCCCTAAGCAGGACCTGCCACGCTGTAGCTGTCCCACGCGGACTTGGGGGACCTCGGCCTCTCGAGACCCTGGTGG
Source organism: Myotis lucifugus (assembly GCF_000147115.1). Lineage (NCBI taxonomy): Eukaryota > Metazoa > Chordata > Mammalia > Chiroptera > Vespertilionidae > Myotis > Myotis lucifugus. The sequence continues at coordinate 8,043,707 of NW_005871068.1, forward strand.
CCGAACTGAGCAGCCCCGGCCTCGGTGGTGGAGCCGGGTCACGTCCTAATGGGGGAACTCCTCCAAAGGGATCTAGGAATTGCTGAGCATCCGTGCGGAGCTGCCCGCTTGCAGCCAGGGACAGGTGGTCACATGGACCGCTGCTGCGGTCTTCCCCGGAGCATTTGGCCTGTGGGGCGCAGGACGTCCTTGGATGGGGGGAAAGCTGTGTCACGGCTGTGATAGCCTAACACAACGTCCTTTGGAGCAGTAGAATAAATATAGTATTAGCGATGATGCGTTGTCATCCTCTCCCACAGAAATTGTAGAAGGTACAATGCTCCGGGGGTAGGGTGGGGGGCGCAGAACATATTCGGAAAAATACAGTACTCTGTCTTTACCAATCGGAGACTCGCAAATTTCAGTTCTGATACTTTGCCTGTTACAACCACTTCATGCTTCACAGCGTAAAGTGACAGGGAAATTCTGTTTCTCTTTTTATTTACCGTAACAGAGTGCTATTCAAGTGACTATTCCGCTAGGAATCTTGCTCTTAAAGTGATCTAGTACTGAGTTCAGTAAGATAATTTTAAAATAATTTTAATAAATGGTTGTTGGTTAAGAGCCCATGAATGCTTCAATGGATATTTGACTAACCTGGAAAGTTGATGTAAATATTTAATGATTATTTAGCTCCATCTTCACTACTTTACCTCAAATCATTTTTCATGCACCTTTTTTAGTATACTATACATTATACATACAGTGTATATGTTGTTCCAAACTTCTGTTTAGCTGACCACTGACTAAAACCTACACATGTGCCTTCATTTTGATACTCCTCTCTTGTCTACACTGGAAAGCTTTCAGTGCAATTTTAGTTCGAATCTTATTTCATGACTTACCCTAGTTTGTGCTGCCAAGACATAGTTCTACAGTCTCTTACATTGTTTATCTTTTGATCACCCAGGGCAGGTTTCACTTTGTCTTATTTTCATAAATGTTTATATAGTAACCCTGAATCATAAGTAAGAAAGTCTGCCCAACTGGACCTGATTAATATATAAAATATATAATCATCAACTGTGTATTTAATCCTTACCTGAGGATATTTTTTCCATAGATTTCCACATCCCCACCACCAGAGAGGGGAAAGAAGGGAGTGGCGGGGGGGGAGAGAGAGAGAAAGAAGAGAGAGAGAGGAGAGAAACATCAATGTGAGAGAGACATTCATTGGTTGCCTCCTGCATGTGCCCCTGGGGGACAAACCTGCAACCAAGGTGTGCCCTTTGGCTAGAACTGAACCCTAACCTTTTGGTCTGCGTGCCAACGCTCTAACCACTGAGAAAACTGTCCAGGGCCATCATTGTGTATTTAAAATGAAGAAAGACCATTAAGACACACATACTGAGTCATTTGTGGGTTGGGTTTTGAAGCCATACTCAAGGACTGCCCACACAAAATGCCTGCAGGGGCCAGGCAGGTAGAGGTTGGAGGGCCTACTGGAGAGAGCAGACCCAGGCCAAGGGGTTAGAGTCTATAGTTGCCAAACAGGAACCCAAGCCCAGTGTCGCCAGGTCTTCAGACTCTCTAAGAAAAGGTGGTCATCTCAAGTTTTCAGTGTAATCTTCCTATGGAATGTTGGCAACTAGTTCATAAAGCACCGTGGGGGCTAAATAAACATGGGTGATTGCTTTCAAAGGCCATTGCCTTCCATGAATGCTTTTTAGAAGCCAGCCTGACTATGCTTATCTTCCTTTGGACTCTTCGCTCTTGCTTTCCCTGTAGCCCAGCGATCTTTATCAACTGCAGTTTGTTCCTGGTCCCTCGGATTCTGTTGCCCAAGAGACATCTTTCTGCACTGGTGGGGAAGGAATACGTCAACTTCATATTCTCACAACCATGTCAGTATGTGACATGAACAACACGAGCCTTCGAAAGTCAGTTTCTGTTTATTGGGCTCTGTGTGGCATGATCTCAATTAACAAGCTACGGTCCAAATTCAGGAGATACCCATCCTGCTTATAGGATGATGTGTGAAAGTGGACCAATAATGTTTTATGATTCCTGAGAAACAACTAGGAAAGAATTCTTCAGAGGTAGATAGAGGACTTAGAGATCCTGTGCAAAGTCAAAGACAGGGATGGTTATAAGGAAAGAGCTTGTTAAACCACTCCCTGCCAAATGCAGATAATAGATTTGCTGAATAAGTGCTTCAATCACAAGGTGATTCCCAGGAGTTCCAGTCATACTGTTCCATGTTGTAATTATGACTCAAAAATAATTGCTTAGTTTCTCACGAAGATTTCAGTGGATAAGAACTGTCATAAGGAAGCTTATAAAGTTAAAGGTATTTAAATAATTTCCCGGACATTTTTCATTCAATTTGCATATCCAGTTCAACTTTCACAAGACCAATAACCTCCCAAGCTTTCTTCTCCCCCTTTCCCTGCTAGTGATGTTAACTCATGGTCTTTCATGCCATGGAAATGTCTCCTCCCCCATTTCCCATACCTTCTTAAAATTCTACTCTGCCTCCAAATTGTGGCTCAACTGCCTGCCATCCCTTAGATCAGTGGTTCTCAACCTGTGGGTCGCGACCCCTTTGGGGGTCGAATGACCCTTTCACAGGGGTCGCCTAAGACCATCGGAAAACACATATATAATTACGTATTGTTTTTGTGATTAATCACTATGCTTTAATTATGTTCAATTTGTAACAATGAAAATACATCCTGCATATCAGATGTTTACATTACGATTCATAACAGTAGCAAAATTACAGTTATGAAGTAGCAATGAAAATAATTTTATAGTTGGGGGTCACCACAACATGAGGAACTGTATTAAAGGGTCGCGGCATTAGGAAGGTTGAGAACCACTGGTCTAGAGGGAACACTGTATACAGATTAACCTTTAATAGGTCAGCTGAATTTTAATTCTGGTTATCGTTTTTACCTAGTCAAAAAACTCTTTAAACTTCCTAACTTCGGTATGTTTGATTACTGAATTTCTTTTATTTTAGTAGTAGATCTGCAATTTTAAAATATATTCTTTTCTTCCTCCAGTTATCAAAAGAATTACTCTTGGCAACCTATGAATGAATGTGCTTTGTACTAAAGGAAAAATTTCCATCTTGTCCCATAGGAAAGCGAACTGCATTGGCACATGGTTACTCAGATTGCCGAATAACAACTTCTTGGAAAGATAATTACTGTAACAGGTTTTAAGGAGGGGCCATTTCTTTATAAGACAAAAGTTGCAGCTTAAACAGTCAACTTCTCTCATTGGGTAACCTTGTTTTCCCCCCATTAAGTTGAATGTTAAAGAAAAAACAAAGGCTTAGAATGTGTTGTGATTTGAAATGTGTCCGGTACTTTATAGATGACTTTTCCAGAATTATCTCATTTAATCTTTTAACAACTGTGATTCTGGTAGTATTAGTAAGCTCCTTCCCACAGGTAATTAGACCGAGCTGGGGATGGTGCCCAAGGTTGCAGAGTAACTGGTGGAACTAGGATTCAAGTCCAGGTCTGTAGTACTCAGAAGCCTGTCCTCCTAACTCCTGCCTTGGCTCCCTGGCTGCCTGGAGTATGTTGAAGGGAAGATGGGGGGCTGGAAAAGGCCACATACCCACCTGTCACTCAAGTGTCAGTTCTGATTATGATCATAAATGAATCTTCACCAAAAAAATATACTTAGAGCTTAGTTTTGCAATATCTCAAAAATTTTGCCTTTGAGTAAGTACTCCTGATTTGACCATCTTGTGACTCCGTGGGTCCTGGGCTGGGCTCGGGTGTAGTCACTGTGGATAATGGTTGCGTAACCATTTCGTTCTAATAGCCAGCATCTGCGAAGAATGACTAGAATTGTAGTTCCATGCTTGTTTTGGCAGGAAACACTGCCCTGGCCCCAGTTGTCTCATTATACTTAGAGACCTCATAAGGCTCAAGGATGTATTTCCGCCTTCTTTCTTTCATTTATTTATTCAATACATATTTATTAAGCACCCGTTAGGGGCCAGAGACTAATGAACAGTAAATTTGGTAAAAAACTAATTTGATTCACAGCAGGAATGAGGCCACTCTTGTGATAACTAGAGCAGTGATTCTTTTGTGGGATTTTTCCCCCCCACTAAGGTGGTTTGCTTTCTCGCCCATCACATTATACAAATGGCAAAAACATGTTCTCACCAGAGAGCTGCCACCCTCTTTTGTCCTCTTGTCTCTCACAAACAGAAGTGTCAGGAGCTTTCAATTTTGAGCTCCTTCAGGGACAGAATGGTGTCTTTTATTCCTCCCCAAAGCCTAATACAGCATCTGGCATGTGGTCGGTGCTCATCACGTGAACAGACCTCAGCAGAGGGTCCTACAGGGCTCCATGGTGTTGATTAGACTGGTTTGGAAGACGAGGAAGGAAAACCTTGTGGGGGTCTTGGAAAGAGGGAAATTTGGCAACTGTAGATGTATTAGATGTCTGTATAAGCTATTTGATACAATTTCATTTTGAAGAAAAATACAGTGCTGTTTGCTATGTTCTGTGGGCTTGTTGGAATATGCCATTATGCCTTTTGTGAAATTTGCAATGTAACATATTTTTATCTTCAGTCATTCACATTTATGTAGTAGAGTGTCCTAGAGAGGAACTTTACATTCCTGAGAATTGTCTTATCACATAGTAGAGTTGAGTGTGGCACAAAAGCGTAGGCTGATGGGGAAATGAATGTGCATGTTTATGATGGGAATGGCTGACATTTTACAGTGAGCGAGGCGGGCCTAAAGGACAGTTATTGGGTAAGGACAGCATTTTGTGTCTCCACTACTCTTCTAAGACAGAGAAGACATGTGTTGTTTCAGAAAGTTCTTTTTAATAAGAATAACTTTGCTTCTTTCTTTAACAGTGTCTCAGTATTTTATCATATTTGGAAATGATCTGCATATTCAGTGAATTTAACTTCACTCATCATTAAACTTGGCAAAACTCTAAGGTTTCAAGTTACCAAAAGATTTTGGGAAACTAAGTAAACTTACCATAAAACATAACTACTGCTGAGTTTACTAAAAAACTTTGTAGCCCATCTACATCTATTTGTTTGACTTGTTCTCAAAAATTATCTTTAGTTACTTATGAAATTTCATCACACTGAGTTATTTTCCTTGGTGACAAATTTTGTGACAGAGAACACATGGACTTATTGGACCAATAAGCCTAGGTAGAATAAAAGTATTATACTTAAAGATGATACTCTAAGGACATGACTATTCAACCAAACCAAACTCAAACCAGCTTTCATATAAAATATTTTCTCACCCTAGCCCAGCCGTGGGCAAACTACGGCCCACGGGCGGATCCGGCCCATTTGAAATGAATAAAACTTAAAAAAAAAAGACCGTACCCTTTTATGTAATGATGTTTACTTTGAATTTATATTAGTTCACACAAACACTCCATCCATGCTTTTGTTCCGGCCCTCCGGTCCAGTTTAAGAACCCATTGTGGCCCTCGAGTCAAAAAGTTTGCCCACCCCTGCCCTAGCCAGTGTGGCTCAGTTGGTTGGAGCATCGTCCGTATACCAACCGGAAGGTTATGGGTTCGATTCTCGGCCAGGGTACATGCCTAGGTTCGGGTTCAATCCCTGGTTGGGGCTGTACTGGAAGCAACCAATTGATGTTTCTCTCTCACATCAATGTTTTCTCCCTCCCCTCTCTAAAATCAATAAGCCTATCCTTGGGTGAGTATTAAAAAATACATATGCATATTTTTTCTTGTATCACATGATTCTGAAATAGCATTTGGATTAGTTTTCTATTTTTGAGAATTTTTAATATAAGCATTTAATTTCTTTAAGCCAATTAAACAACTCTTTATAAACCAATTCTAGTAATATTCTCTCAGAGGTAGACATACATACACTAATACTAGATGTTACCAGAGACCTGCTAGGTTTTTTTTAATTTTAATTTTAGCCATAAATAAAAGTTTAGCCATGAGACAGGTAAAATAAGGCAAAACCCCCACTCATTTATAGCAGTTTGAGACCAGACAAGCAGTGAGTGTGGGCTGCCTGTCACTACTTGAGCCAGTTAAGCAGAGACAGGGTTGAATCATATATGAGCATTTATTCCAATAATCCCAGCAGTGTTGGAGAGAAGCAGGTCATCCACAAAAATCTGCTCTGCACCCCACCATGAGTCAGCCGCTTATGTGGGGTAGGAGGACAAAGTTTACTTGGGGAAGTAGGCAAAAGGAATAAGAATGGGTATAATGGTTACAGATTACAGGCAATGTGGGCTGGGGGGTTGCAAAGGGCAATGACAAGGTTAATCTTTCCATGATCATAGGCAGTTCTCGGATGTGAATAGAATTTATTCCAAGGTTAACTTCCTTGTCCTGGGGCATACTACTCTCAGTTAGGTTAGAATGTGCTTTCTCTAATCAGAACGGAATAATCCCGGTTAACAGAGCATGATTAATATTTCTTATAACTACAGCCAACAATCACGGTTAACAGATCATGATTCATATTTCTGCCCCAACAGTTGGAATAAGTTTATTTGTTCAGATTTTTTTCTTATTAATATTTGTGGAGAAGATGATTAAGATTTGTATTTGTTCTTGGCAGGGAGCCTTGGAGCCAGAGTAGCAGTTTGGGCTTTAAAAATCAAACACATAAATAACCGTCATTTATCTTTTTATTTTGATGGTAAAAATAGGTGGGCTCTGAACTACTTCTTGAGTTGCATTTCTGGTTTCACAAAGATTTGTAAGATATGGACAACTGCTCTCTATTCCCCCAAGAATTTGTTTGTAAGTCAAGTGACATCATAGGTTGACCTACTGGCCCAACTACGTCATTCCACATTTGCTGCTTTCCCTCTGGATGCATAATTTATTTCACCTTGGGGGAGGAGGCTTTCTAAAAATTTTATTAGGCTCTGAATCTTTAGCTCCTAATTTTGCCAAGTTTCTGATTCAAAGTTATTAAGTCCTCTCAACTATGTTGTCAGGTTTCCGGTAGGAGAAACAGTGAGAAATTTTAAAGTGTCAGTTCAGATGCTACAGTTCCTTTAGGATCCTTAGAACTGTTTTGTTTTTTAAATTCATTTGTCTCAGAAACTTCTGCATATCAATCAAAGCGCGAGATTCCTTGTCCCTGGGAGGTTTGGAATCCTCCTCTTTAAGGGGGATGGGAGGTGCCTTGAGATCAACTTAAAGGTCTCCCTTTAAGTTTTAAATTGTTTTGGCTAAGTTGGTCCATTTTATTTAAAAAGGCAAAAGAGGAAGGACCAAAAATATTTGTACATATAACTAGCTAGAGTTCCCAAGGAAGGAACTTTTGGGGATCTTTTAGAGCAGTGGTTCTCAACCATGGCTGCACATTAGAATCTTTTTAAAATCCTGATTTCTGGGCCTCATCCTCCGGAAATTCTGTTTCTTTGTTATGGGGTGGGGCCACAACATTAGCAACAAAGAAACAGAATTTCCAGAGGATGAAGCCCAGAAATCAGGATTTTAAAAAGATTCCCAGGTGATTCTAATGTGCAGCCAAGGTTGAGAACCACTGTTTTAGAGGGTGAAGATCCATGTTCAAGATAAATTCCCCTAAAAGCTGTCAGGGGACCCCAAACAGACAAAAGATGATAATAAAAGCCCCAGGTAGTTTGACTGCAGGGATCAAAAAGCCTACTCTTAGATGAGAGGAAAATTCTTGTTTTTGTGTTTTACATGGACATTAACAGCTTTAGCTAAGCCTTGGGTCTGTTGGAGCCAGACTAATACCTAAGGGGGATGTGCCTCTGGGGTGGGGATTGTGTGCCATTTTACAGCATTCCTGGATGCAGGGAAAGTTTTTCTGATGTTGGTGGGTGACCTGAAGTCAACCTAGGTCCTAACCAGTTCTGTGGCCAGACTTCAAAGACTTGGTACTAAAAAAGTGTAAAAGCTCCCATTAATAATTTTTATCTTGATCACATATTGAAATGATAATTTTATATTGGCTTAAAATGTTATTAAAATTAATTTCACCTGTTTCTTTTTTTAAAAATATATTTTATTGATTTTTTACAGAGAGGAAGGGAGAGAGATAGAGATCTAGAAACATCGATGAGAGAGAAACATCGATCAGCTGCCTCCTGCACATCTCCTATTGGGGATGTGCCCGCAACCCAGGTACATGCCCTTGACCAGAATCGAACCTGGGACCTTTCAGTCCGCAGGCTGACGCTCTATCCACTGAGCCAAACCGGTTTCGGCACACCTGTTTCTTTTTAAAGAAAGTTTTTAATTGGTTTTAGAGAGAGAGGAAGGGAAAGGGAGAGAAACAATGATGTCAGGGAAAACATTGATCGGGTACCTCCCACACGCGCTCCTACTGGGGGTAGAACTCACAACCTGGGTATGTGCCCTGACCGGAAATCGAACCAGGGACAACTGAGCCATACCAGCTAGGGCTCTTTTTACTGTTGTTTTTTTTTTTTTTTTTTATGAGAACATTTAAAATTACATATGTGGCTTGCATTGTATTGCTATTGGATGGTGTTGCACTAAGAAAGTCACAGAGTCTAAAAACATTAAATCTAAAAAGTGTTGACAAGTTTGGGAGTGGTGCACAGGGTCAAGTCCTAAACAGCTAAAGGTGGTGTCTGTTAGGTTGAGGCCAGAATGGTGAGGGATTACGAATTTACTCGATCATCCACACACCAGGTGGCTGAGCCTGGATGGCTCCAGCCCCCAGTGACGGGAATCAGCGGCTTTTAAAGGACTTTTGGTGGGCTTATTCTGGGCGGAGACTTCTTTATGCATACCCGGAGGGAGATAATGGAATGTAGTCACAGCAAATGAAATGTGGTCTCAGCAAAGGGAAGGGAATGTCCATAGTGAAATGACCTGAAAAGTTCCTGGGGGAGGGGTATCAATTCAATTACTTGGTCAAAGGTGTTCTAAAGAAGTAGGAAGGTCCAGGCTCTTTCCTGTTATATCCAAACTAGAGGCCCGGTGCATGAGATTCGTGCATGGGGGGGGGGGGTCCCCACAACATGAGGAACTGTATTAAAGGGTTGCGGCATTAGGAAGGTTGAGAACCACTGTGATAGACCATATTTTTTCAGACATGCAACACATTTATTGAGCATTAAAACTGTCAGAAAAAAAAGAAAATTAAAAAAATAATACTCTGTCAGGCACTAGTCCAGGCCCTAGAGATGCTTCAGCAAATAAAATAAGACAAATGGAGCAGGCATCCTAAAGATACTCTAATGCTAAGTTGTGAATTACATGGGCTTCTGCCAAGTGCCCTTTACTTATGATGTGTTAAGTTAACCTTTGACTTGTAAGATATTTTATCTCCTCAAAGGGCTTGAGAATTTGCCTTCTTGCTTTCATTATGTTTATCACTTCCTCCCAAAAAGGAGGTGTATGTGTGGTGGGAAGGGAGTGGAGCAGCAATTTGCCGTGTATTTTCTCTTATTTCTTTCTGTTTCTGAGTTTTCATTGAGCAGGTAATCTTCTCCCACAGGAAACCTAGGCATGGAAACACTTCTTCCCTAATTGGATAGGACTCCACTGCTGCAATTACAGTGATTTGGGAAGTTAACTTTAATGAAACTACGAATCTTTACTCTAAAAGACTAAGTACTTTGGTACTCAAGTGTAGGTACTCCCAGGTGAAAACAATATACAGTTGACTCCTGAACAACACGGATTTATTTTAAAGTGGCAGAAGTTCAATTAACCCACGCTGTTCAAACCTGCGTTGTTCAATGGTCAACTCTGTGGTTGGGAATCCAACTATGTGGGCGTAGTTATACGTGGATTTCCCACTGCACGGGGAGGGAGGGGCATTACTTATAGGTCAACAGCAGATGAAAAAAGTTTGCTAAGTTTTTTTAAGTGTTTCAGTAGTATTAAATTTGTGGAAGATTGTAAAGCCCTTCTTTGTCAGTTTTCATCCCTTGGGTTTTACTGTTTTATATCAAGGGTCAGCAATTCATGACAAGTATGTTACAGAGAGCCCTCAGCTGGTTGCCAGGATACACTTCTATTTGTCTATTATAAGAGCTAGATGCATTTGCTGCACTTCCCTTCAAACTAATTCCCACAGTATGCTTCCCTGCTTAGGCATCTGTGACTCTGTCTCCACATCCCAGATGGATGCTAAATGGACCATTTACGCCATCACTATCAGCGTTTTGCCAGCTCTTTTATTCTTGGTTTTCTTATTCTCAAGAAAAATCTATGCTATTAATTGGTCGGCTCCTACATCTGGAGCCATTTTTGTTTTTAAAAAATAATTGCCTCTTTAGCTTTATCTTCAATAGTTTTTTATTTATATAAAGGGAAGTTATTTCTGAAGCTACCTTATAACTTTTGTTTCTATCTGAAGAGAAAGTAGGACATCTTATGGTATTTCATCTGATTGGGCTTTTTTCTATCCGTAAATAAGAACTTCAGTTGCTGAATAACTTTAAACACCTTTGCTCTTTGCCTGCATTTTGAACACAATATTGCAATATATTTTTCAGGTTTTCAATTCAAAAACAGCCGAACTACTTAGTCATCATCAAGTGGAAATAAAACAAGAGTTTCCAAGAGAAGGGTATGTTTCCTAATTTAATATGTAAACATATATCGCATTTCTTGGGCCATCTCACCCCACCTGCCCAGGGGCTTTTTAAAGTAAACTTGACCAAACACCTTCCTAAGAAGACTTGAGAGATGAGATAGGTATTAGTCAGGAAAATGAACAAAAACGTGGTAGCTCAGCAAAATATCTGGGTACTTGATGGCTTAGGAATTCAGTGACAGAAAAGAAGTGGATGATAAAGTAATAAAGCAATGATGTATTAAATATCAGAAATCCTACATTAACTTTGAAGTCATTTAATTCTGGGTCTGCATCATTGCCCAACCGCTGTTTGCTCATTAGAGTGTGTGTTTTTTTTTAAATAAAGATAATGTTTTTCTAAAAAGCACTCACATATCTAATACTAAAATTGTCCTTTTTTAACAGTAATGTTCATATATAGTAATTGTGATTAAATAGAACGTTGAGTATATTAAACAGCCATTTTCAACTGGCGTGCTGCAAGAATTTTTAAAACATGAAATACCTGACTGACCTCTTTTCCCTTAGATTGTCAAATTAAAAAATGACAACAGCCAACACAATAAATGAATCAAAATCATACCTAATTTTTTTGTCAGATTGGCAAAAAATATTTATTGGCATGCTGCAGAATTTTAGTAATTAGTTTATGTGTGCCATGAGATGAAAAAGGTTGAAAATTGCTGGTTTAAAATTTTATGATATGTATGATACAGCCACTTTGAAAAACTGTGTGGCAGTTTCTTATAAAATTAACCATACTTCTGTAGCATTGCAACCTTAGGAGGATTTAATCCAAGAGCAATGAAAGCATATGTCTAAAGAAAGACTTATAGATGAATGCTTATAGCAGCTTTATTCATAATAACCCAAACTGGAAGCAACCCAAATGTCTGTCATCAGTAGAATTGGTAACAATGAAATACTGTTCAGCACTTTTTAAGCAGTGATCTGATACATGCTACAGCATAGATAAATCTTGTTGATATCATGGAAAGTGGAAAAGGCTGTACATGAAAGAATGCATGCAGAATGGCTATATCTAAAATTCAAGAGGCTAAACTAATTTAGAATGACAAATCTAAAAATTTGTTGCCCATGGAGTATGTGATTGACATAAGAGAGCCATGAAAGAATTTCTAGAATGATGAAAACTTTCCATATTTTGACTGGGGTGTTGGTTAGATGAGTTGTATACATTTGTTAAAACTCAACCAATTGTGCACTTTAGATCTGTTCATTTCACGATAAAGTTTCCTTCAATTTAAGAAAGAGAAAAGATTGGTGTCGTACCAAATTTTATAATTTCTTTCTATGAATTCTTTCTGTTTTAAAGAATTCCTTTGTTTCGTAATAAAAGCTATTGATATGTTAGCTGCGTTAGAGTGACTCTCCACAGGCCCGATCCCAGTACAATTTGGAGAGAGGATACATGTGTCTTGGAGGGATGAAAATTAGAAATATGTTGAGAGATTGGGTTTCTGGAAAAAGAGTTTAGAGACAGAACTCAAAGCTCAGGAAGGCTAGGCCGGCCTGAGGAAGGCAGAGAAGAAAGGCATTTGGAACTCTCTTGCTACTTGCAGATCCTAGAGTAGTATTCTTGTAGCTTGTGTTATTTCTGCTTTTGGGGTTTCCTCAGTCACCATTGTTTCTCCCAGGTTTCTCTGCCTCATCATTTATTTTGAGCCTTTCGGCCTTCCGAGGCCCTGGTTCCTTACCAAAATTGCACTGGGATTGGGTCTGAAAATTGGGTTTGACCAATTGCTTGTCTGCTTGACATAGTTATTAGAACACATTTACAATTTTCCCTAAATACTAACAAAATATTTTGAGGGAAAAAATGGCAAAATAGATTAGTATACTTATTTGACTTTTCATAATTCCTTTTGATAGGTAGGTAGATATCAGTCTACTTTAGAAATAACTAAGAAAAGAAAGAAATAGTGACTAATGAAACATGCAGATAGCTTTATCAATTTATCAAACCCAGGGGATATAAAGAATTGGGGAACTAATTTCTTACTGGATTTGAAAAAATAATTTTAAAATAGGTAGAATATTTGTTATTTTGTGACCTGTTATTACTTGCTTCCTTTCAAATGATTGATTACTATATGAAGAATAATCAAAATGCAAATGAATATATGCAATAGAAAGCAAGTCAGCAATTGGCAGGGTAGGAAGGAGGGATTTCAAAGGGGCATGAGGCAACTTTCGAGCATGATGAATATGTTAATTATTGGATGTGGTGGTGGTTGTGATGGTTTCATGGGTATTTGTATATGCCCATTGTACATATGAAATTTCCACAGCTTACTGTATCAATTATAGCTCAATAAACTTTTTACATTAAAAAAATGGTAAGGGAAGTAAAATAGGCTTTTCTTTAAAGCATTTCTTTAGAGTATTGAATATGCTTTGCTTTGCTCATCTGATTTTAATTTATGCAACAGCCACACTCTCTTAAGTGAACATTTCTAGAGATATAAATGTATTGCTTTCTTGTGGACTAACCAAATGCATTCTTTTGTTCAAAGATGGGTGGAACAAGACCCTAAGGAAATTCTGATGTCTGTCTATGAGTGTATAGAGAAAACATGTGAGAAACTTGAACAACTCAATATTGACATTTCCAACATAAAAGGTATTTTTAATAGAATGTTTTTTCTCCGTGGTATGATTATCTCAATAAAATCTATTAATTAATTAATTAATTTCATTTATTCGGCACATAATTGAGTACCTATCCAGCGCCAAGCAGGTCCCTGTTCTCATGAAGCTTTTATTTGTGTGTGTGTGGGGGGAGGTTTTGACATCAACAATAAGAGCAAATACAAGCTAATTTCAATATTGGTAAGTTCCATGCAGAAAATGAAACTGTTCTATGGTAGGGTGTGCCTAGAGAGGCTTTCTTTAGATTGGATGGCCAGAGAAGGCCTCTTTGAGAAGATGACACTGTTACCGAGGTCTCAAAGGCCAAAAGGGGCCAGCCATGCAACTATTTGGGGGAAGAGTAGTTGAGGAAAAGGAAGCAGCACATGCAAAGGTCCTGAGGTAGGAATAAGCTTGTGGCACATTCCTGGATCAAAAAGAAAGCCAGCATGTCAAAAGTGGAGTAAAAGATGGGTGAGGGGTGAGGGGTAAGGGTGGGTATATAGGTAAGAGGTTTCAATAGCAGTTGAAACCAGGGAAGTAGCTAGGGCTTTAGGAGTTTGGATGTTATTTTTTCCTCACCGAGACTATTGTTCCATTGATTTTTAGAGAAAGTGGAAGGGAGGGTAAGAGACAGAGAGTGAAACATTGATGTGAGAGAGACACATCAATTAGTTGCCTCCCGCATGTGCCCTGATGGAGAGGCCAGGATCTAGCCTGCAACCAAGGAAGGTGCCCTTGACCTGAATCAAACCCGAGACCCTTCAGTCCGTAGGCCGACACTATCCACTGAACCAAACCAGCTAGGGCTTGGATGTTATTCTTAGGATCACAGAGAGCCATGAAAAGGTTTCAAGGGATGACAGATTCTGACTTGTGGTTTAAAGACAACTTCCTGACTGCTATGTGAAGCCGTGTGGAGAGTGGATAGTAGAGGCCTAAGTTGGATACAGGGAGACCACAGTAGAGGTTGCTGTGGAAGTTTTGAGAGAAAGGATGATGGCAGTGAGGGTGGGGAGAACGGGCCAGAACTTCTTGATGGATTGGCTGTCAGAGTAGTAAAGAGAGGATGGGGAAGATGGGTCAAAGATGATGCTTGGGTTTTTGCTAGAGCTTTTAGATAGATAGGGATGCCATTTCCTGAGGAGAAAGACTAGAATGAGGAGCAATTGTTGATCATTTCCTTGAATTGTTCTCACAGCTTTCATAGTCTAGATTTCACTTTGCTTGTAAAGTCTCCCTAAAAATAATGGTTTGAGAGTGTTAGACTATTTCAGATCTCTTTAATTCCTAGTAGTTTTAATAGAAAAACTACCTAAGTTTGGCTTTGCATCATTTATACAGTGAGAACAAAAATAACCCAGTCATCCAAAATTGAGAAAGTAGTGTAAAGGGTAGAGCATAATGTGGTAATCGCCATATCTTTGTAGTTTAAACTTTTCAAGTTCATCATCCAAGGGCTATTTTTTTCTTCATCAACTCAAGGTGGGTGAAACCATCAATTGGTGATGGCAGTGTCTTGAGATTCACATTATCATTCTTGGCACTGAGATTTACCAGCATTCCTGAGATGAAACTTTGATTTTTTTTCAGACTTTCCCCTATTGGTATATTTTAAAAACTCACTAAAAAAGACAAACATAATCAAACCATTCATTCAGCAAACCTATGTGCTGGGTGTGCTAGGGAAACAATGGAACACAAATAGTGTTGTGCAGCTAACGATTAAGTGGAGGAAACATGTGAATCCAATAATCAATAATTATAAATTAATGGAAAGTTGTAACAATAAGATAGTTATGTCTGTTATTGTAGACTTCTTAAAGAGAAACAAACACCCTTGTGTAGATTTGCTATTTTGTTAAAATATATTTTAGTGATTTCAGAGAGGAAGGAAGAGGGACAGAGAAATGGAAACATCAATGAAGAGAGAATCATTGATCGGCTGCCTCCTGCACGCCTCACACTGGGAAGGAGCACACAACCCAGGCATATGCCCTAACTGGGACCTCCTGGTTCATAGGTCGATGCTCAACCACTGAGCCATGCTGGCCAGGTGACATTTTTTAATATCTTAACCTCATTTTATCCCTCTGAGTGGCAGTGTTTCAGACTTTTTGGAGTTGCATTCATCAAGTTTCAGATGAGTTGTGCATCGAAGTGATTGTTGATCATTTCCTTGAATTGTTCTCACAGCTTTCATAGTCTAAACAGGGCGAACATATAAGAGGCATTCAGCAGCACACTCTGATGTCAAAACATCCAAAATCACCTAGGTGGCCATGCATTGGATGTAGATTCTAGGGCGATTGGCCATGGTTTTGACATCATTCTACCTCCTTTAAAGGTAAGGTAGGCAACTTATCGGCCCCCTGTTTTTTGTTTTTATTATTATTTATTTTGTTGATCCTCACTTGAGGATATTTTCCCATTAAATTTTAGAGAGAGAAAGGGAGGAAGACAGAAAGAAAAACATCGATGTGAGAGAAACACATTGATTGGTTGCTTCCTGTATGCACCCTGACCAGGGCCAGCGATCGAGCCTGCACCCTAGGTACATGTCTTTGACTGGAATCATACCCGCGACCCTTCAGTCTGCAGGCCGACACTCTATCCACTGGGCCAAACCAGCTAGGTCTTCCTGGCCTTCTGTACCCACTCAGGTACCATTCCCTTTTCTCTTGTTTGTGGTGTATGTGAAGATGACATACAACTCCAATCCAAGTGACTTGTCTTTCACTTGCAGTAACTGATCTGGAAGAACACTGAACATGCTTCTATCTGCTCTACACTCCTGTCTGGCCAGTGTGAAACCCATAGCTGAGCCAAAGTGACCCAGCACTATCAGCCTATGGCCAAGGAAGAGAATGTCCACAAGCCCCTCCATACCAAGCCAGTTGTGCTCAATGCCCCACCCCCACCCCTGCCAGATAATTTATTAATTGGCTCTGCCAAGGACCAAGCTTTTGCTTGCCTATATAGAACAATACATCACAGAATGTTAATGCTATAAAGGATCTCCGGTTACTAAGACCTAGCTGCAAATGAGGGAAAGGGACTTATTGAAGAGCATGTGGCTGTGCAGTGGTTAGATGACATTAAATCACAGCTCCCCTGTCTCACGGTCCTGTGCTCTCTTTCCTGAGCCACACTGATAACCTCACAAACTTTGTTTTATTTTTTTTAATATATTTTTATTTCAGAGAGGAAGGGAGAGAGAGAAACATCAATGATGAAAATCATTGATCAGCTGCCTTCTGCATGCCCCCTACTGGGGATTGAGCCCACAACCTGGGCATGTGCCCTGATCAGGAATCGAGCCGTGACCGCCTGGTTCACAGGTCAACTCTCAACCACTGAGCCACGCTGGCTGGGTATGAGAAGCTATTTCACTGGACTTTGTAAGAAAAACAATTTCACTTGGCACAAAGGAATTAAGATAGAGGGAAAAGGAGTGGTCAGGGAAGAACCTGTGACCAACGAATCAAATGGAAATAGCTCCAGATTACATTCTGAATCCTAGTTAGAATGAGCCAATAAAGGTAATATGAGGGACACAGAATAGTGACTCATGGATTGTGGCTAAGGGAGCAGCCAGCCTGTAGTGGGGAGCAGTGGGAGATTTTAGTAGACCATGAATTCATTCCTAGCCACCATTGTAAAGTTGTCACATTCACAGTAGTACGCTTTAGCAACCTGTGACCGAGGTCCCACTGTGGTCTCTAGCCTCTGTTGTGCCCATAGTACTATCAGGGAATTCATTCCTGCTTTGCCTAGTCCCCATTCTCTGTAACTCTTAATCCACTCTCCTCAATAATGATGACGATGAAAAGTAGCAGTAAGTAACATTTATTGAGTGCTTACTATGTGCCAGGCACTGTTTTAACATGCAAATCCTGTAAAGTGGGAACTGTTAGGCCCATTTAACAGAAGATAAAACAGACCAAGGGTCCCCCTGCTAGGAAGCAGAGGAATTAGAATTTCAACCCCAGGAGTCTGGCTTCAGAGTCTGAGCTCTACTGAATAGTGCCCCAAACTTGTGATACAGCTTTTTCTAGGTCCCATTTGAGCAAATGACCGTAGCCTTCTGCCCTACTTGAGGCTCCTCCCTCCACCTGTGTATTAATCTCATCCCCTCCTGTCATTAAGAGGATCAGAACCATGTCCCATTGATTCCCAGCCTTGCTCCTCCTGCTCCCCATTCTCCTTTCTCTCTTTTTTTAAAAATATATTTTTATTGATTTCAGAGAGGAAGGGAGAGGGAGAGATAGAAACATCAATGATGAGAGAGAATCATTGATTGGTTGCCTCCTGCGTGCCCCCTACTGGGGATCGAGCCCACAACCCAGGCATGTGCCCTTGACTGGAATCGAACCTGGGAGCCTTCAGTCCGCAGTCCAACGCTCTATCCACTAAACCAAACCAGCTAGGGCCATTCTCCTTTCTCTTAAGTCTTGTAAACATTTGTGCCTTCTATTTTTAAAAAAAAAACACCCCCAAATCTCTTCCTTCCTTGGAGTAGAATCTCATTCATCTTTGTCCCTTTAGAAAAGGTTCAATAAAGTAAATAAATCATTGGATAAAGATTATTTAGAACAAGGGAGCCGCTGGTCCCCCCTCAGCTCTGTGTTGTTCAGAATGTTCCTATTGTGTTTTATTCTGGATGGACAATTTGAGTAATACAGATCATTGTATGTTCCTGGAAGAGGAGGAATATTCCGTATAGAGGTGGGGCAGTGTAAGGAAATTGGGTTGGTTAGACTAGACGAGAAGAGAAGATTTGAGGGACAAAGTAGCTGCTTCAAGTATGAAAGAATGACATGGAAGAAAGATTAACCTAATTCTGTATATCTCCAAAGAATATTGCTAAGACCTAAAAGTGGAAGCTACAAAGAAAAGGATTTGATTTTTTAATAGCAAAGCTATGCAATAGACATTGTCTGCCTGGAGAAGAGGTAGTATCTTGTCACTAGACGTGCTGTCTGAATGGTCACATGATAGGTAATTCTATAAATAGCCTTTAAGGTCTGTCCTGATCTTAAATTCTGGAAGAGCTTGGTGCATATAATATATATATTTTTTAGCCCAGTGAGTTCAACCTGGGCTGTACAGTAGAATCACCTGGGAAATTTTAAGAAAAAATATTAATGCTCAGATTCCCCCTAGGTCAGTTAAATCAGAGCATTTGGGCCAGGGTCCAAGCATTGGTATTTTTAAAAAGCTTTGCAGCCGATTCCAATGTACAATCAAATCTGAGAACCTCTGATTTAGCTGAATTGAAAAAGATGGTATGGATTTGTATTTTACTTATAGTAACTTACTGTAATTATAGCACTTGAGTTGTAACTATAGGTCAGTATAATGTAAATGCCATTACATATTGTATTTATGCTGATTAAAATTCATATGGCCCGTATTATATTATTAAAAGACAGAAATAAAATTGAATTTCAAACTAACCATAATGTGCATTTGCCCAGCATGAGGGATCTTATCTGTGGCTATTTTTTAAAATGTAGGTGTGTGTACACACACACACGGAAATTTCTTGTACCAGTTAGTAAATAAACGAATGAGGTGATTGTTGGTCTCCTTAGAATAATAAATTGGGTATTGTAAATTTGGAAAGGTACTGCATTCCCTTTTTAAGGCAACCTGGAAGCCTTTCATTTGGATATTGATCTGGGGTTCATGTCATCTTGTGCTGGGAATGAAGCAGGAAGGAGTCTGTAGCAATAAAAAGAAACACTTGACATTGGGTGTTCACTTTTCCTGGGGCCACTTAAAGAAAATAAATTCAATACCACTACAAATGTTCCAGATATTTTTGTTGTTGTTGTTCCAGATATTTTTTGAATTGTTATGTTTAGTTATGCCTGTAAAAAAAAAGAGAGAGAGAGAGAGAACGATTCTAAAGTTGTTTTCTTGTTTAATTTCTGTTCCCTTCTGTTTAACTTTCTCTTTAAAGCTATTGGTGTCAGTAACCAGAGGGAAACCACTGTAGTCTGGGACAAGATAACTGGAGAGCCTCTCTACAATGCTGTAGGTAAGCTGTTGTGCATGGATGTCAAATGCAATGCCTTTCTCCACTTGCAAATGTCATACTAAACTATCTGGCTAAAAAAAGCATGTGGTCATGATTCCTATAATTGGATGGCATGGGCAGAAGAGTCCTCTAAGAAAATTATTGTGAGATATATACACCATTTTTAGCTATTTATTCACATCTTGAATTAACTCTTTCCCCATTTTCTGATTATTTGTATTATACAAATGGGTTTATGTTGCCAGGACTGTTTTATAATCCCTGCTGTTTCTGACACCTAAAAGAGATCTCCACTCCTCCTCCTCCCCTAAAACATCAAAATTACAAGTGTTCATAGTTATATCTCTATAAAGCATTTGTGTACTTGGGTCTTCCCACCTAGAGGAATTTCAATAGATTCTTCTGAGGTTATGAAAATCAAAATTTTAGCTCACTTTGCTACAAACTAGGCTATTTCAGTAGGAGTTCAAAAACTCAAAAATCTCAAGTAATCATTAGATATCACATCTCATTAAATGTAAATGACCATGAGTATATTTTGTCATCACTCTTAGGACATGACAATGGAGCACTGAATGATTATGTCACTTGCTAAAAGGAAAATTTCTTTCTAAATATATAATCACTAAAAGGCATCATTCTGTCACAAATAGCAAAGCACAATTTTTGTCAATCAAATACCAGGGTGTGGGGTGGGGAATGGAGGCAAAAATTGTCAGAGATGGGATGATTTCTAGAGTGAGCTATTTTTACTTTACAGTGACTTTAGTAATATAGTTACTTTAGCATTAATTGAAAGAAAGTGATAAAAATATACTAAAAAGTTGCCTTGTGAAGAGTAGCATGAATCCTTTGGAAATAATTTTTTTATTAAAAAGTAAGGCATTTAACTTTATTGTGTTATAAGAAAGCATTTAGTATGCCTTCTTGTGTTTATGATTTTTTAAAAAGACTCAAAAACTCTTAAAGAATTGCAGCTAAAGATCCTATTACTCAAAAGTACATATTTTACATCTTTATTTTGTCCTTATTCTCATTCTGAATATAAGTAAAGCAGGATATTACCATTTTAATGGCTAGTACCTAAGAGAGTATTTTTTCACAGATCAAGTTTAGACAACTTCTTGAACTAGTTAGGGTTTTCCTTTTTTTGTTCTCCTAGTGAAAGGAAGTGGCTACTCAAAGGAGCCAGAATGTTCCTGTTAAACTCTAAACTTGAATTGTAAAAGTGCAACTTTGGACTTTGAGTTGTCATTTTTAAATAATGCAACTAGGTTAGTTGAAGTTATGCTTATAGTGAAGGATTTCAAGTAAATATGTTACCAGAAAAAGTTCCTGTTTGTGATGTGCTTATTTACTCATTTCCTTGTCTTCTACCTGTGTCCCTCTGCACCCCTCCCCCATTCTCTGTGCTTTAGAGGATTAATTCCAACCATACCTATGGAATATGAAGATCTTTTTCTCTATACTGAACCAAATGCATGTTTTGAGGACTTTTTGCATGTTTAGTGCTATCCTGGGTATGTTACACAGGACAGGACTTACTGGCTGTTTTTGTAAGCTCTTTAGAATCTAGTTTTGAAAGAGACTAACAAAATTAGGGAATAGTTGTTACATTGTGTATTGCTAAGTTGAAGAGGAATTAGAGCAAGTACAGGTTAGTATGGATTTTGAATTTTTGGCATCTCTTGGGGGAAGGTTGAACTCCATTTTAGGCCTGGATGAATGTATTGGGTTACATTAGGAAAAGGGAGAATTGAAGGATAGTGTAAACAAGCTATGAAGGTGAAAATATGTATATTTATTTCACCAAAGAGTGAAGACACTGATCAAATTTGAGCCTAGAGTGGCTTATTTAAGCGTTTTAATAGAACTAGCAGTGATAATAATGTTCAATAAGTGCTAACTGCTATTACTGTTGACTAGGGATTGTGCTAAACACTTTACCCATATTATTTAATCTCAGTGACCCTGAAATAGATTTTACTAGCCTCATTTTCTAAATTATTATGGAAAAGCTATATAACTTGTCCAATGCTGTGTAGCTATAAGTAGAGGTAAAGCCAGTTTGAAGATAAACCTCTCTAACCCCAAAGCCTGTGTTCTAATTTTGATAGATAGGGGTTGATGAAGATAGAGAGAGCCTGAAAACCATGACCTGGGCAACATGGGGAAAAATGGGACAAAAGTGGTGGAATGGGTTATTTCAAATGCACCTGTCTGCTGAGAACATCTAGAGAAGTGGAACCAAAGAAAACCCCAAAACACCCAATTATCTGAAGGACTGGACAGCTACCAAGGCAGTGAGGAATTGTGGGACCAATATCCAGGAGAGAAGGAAAGCCCAGAGAGATGGGCCTGGCATTTGGTGTCCCTAGAGATAACTGTCAATTCAGAAAGGAGTATCTGAGGGCTAAGCAGCACTGTCATAGGTTATGAAGACAGAGAGGCAAAGGATGGAGTCAGAAGCTGCCAATGGTGGGGTAAATATTGGTAAGATCACAAACTTTTGATTGGGACTGTGGAGGGCCAATCCTAGAAGTAAAGTGAACTGAAAATAAACCACAATCTTCACAGGAATTGAAGCCCAGATTCAGATAACTTTAAACCCTGATTAGATTAAGATGTTTTGAGGTTGCTAATGCTCCTCATCTAACTTCTTTTCAGAGTGTTCATATACAATTTCTAGTCCTATCTAATAAAAGAGAAACATGGTAATTAGCCGTACCTCCACTACCCTTCCCATTGGCTAATCAGGGCGATATGCAAATTAACTGCCAGCCAAGATGGCGGCCGGCAGCCAGGCAGCTTGAAGTGAACATGAGGCTTGCTTGCTTCAGTGACGGAGGAAGCCAACGTTCCCCGCCTGCCTTGCCGGACTCTGAGCTTGCATTTTGAAACATTGTTACAAATATAGAAGCTAAACAAAACCCCAGAAACCTGCTTTCAGCCAGCCGGGATCTCAGAGCTGGAGTTGAAACAGTGTTTCGATTATAGAACCCAAACAAACCAGATACCTGCTTTCAGCAGCCGAGGCCTCAGAGCTGGAGCCAAGCCTCAGAGCTAAAGCTGGCCCAGAATAAAAAAAGAAAAGAAAAAAAGGAGCGGTTGGGAGCTTCAGTCACCTGCCAGCCTGAAAACAGCCCTCAGCCCCTCACCCAGACTGGCCAGGCACCCCAGTGGGGACCCCCACCCTTAAGGGGGTGTGACCAGCTGCAAACAGCCATCATCCCCTCATCCAGGCTGGCCAGGCACCCCAGTGGGGACCCCCACACTGATCCAGGACCCCCTTCAGGGCAAACCAACCAGCCCCCACCCATGCACCAGGCCGCTATCCTATATAGTAAAAGGGTAATATGCCTCCCAGCACCGGGATCAGTGGAGCCGCGAGGCCTCCCGGCACCGGGATCAGCGTGACAGGGGGCAGCGACCAAACCCCCTGATCGCCCTGAGGCTCTGTGTGTGACAGGGGGCGGGGCCACAACCTCCCTATCCGCCCTGCTCTGTTCGTGACAGGGGAAGGTGCCCCAACCCCCTGATCAGCCCTGCTCTGTGCCTGATGGGGGGGAGCTCCCCAATCCCCTGATCACCCTGCGGCTCTGTGTGTGACAGGGTGCGGCACCCCAACCCCCTGATCCCCATGGGCCCTGCTCTGTGTGTGACGGGGTAGAGCCATAACCTCCCCATCTGCCCTGCCCCGAGTGTGACAGTAGCGGCGCCCCAACCCCCTGATCCGCCCTGCTCTGTGGGTGATAGAGGGTGGCGCCCCAACCCCCCCCACAGGCCCTGCTCTGTGTGTGACAGGGTAGAGCCATAACCTCCCCATCGGCCCTGCCCTGAGTGTGACAGGGTGTGGCGCCCCAACCCCCTGATCCGCCCTGCTCTGTGTGTGACAGGGGGCGGTGCCCCAACTCCCCTATCGGCCCTACTCTGTGCGTGACAGGGGGGGAGCTCCTCAACCCCCTGATTGGCCCTGCTCTGTGTGTGACAGGGGGGAGCTCCCCAACCCCCTGATGGGCCCTGCTCTGTGCGTGACAGGGGGGAGCTCCCCAACCCCCTGATCGACCCTGCTCTGTGCGTGACAGGGTACGGAGCCCCAACGCCCCTGATGGGCCCTGCTCTGTGAATGACAGGGGGCAGTGCCCCAACCCCCTGATTGGCCCTGCTCTGTGCGTGACAGGGGGTGGCGCCACAACCTCCCCATTGACCCTGCCTTGAGTGTGACAGGGGGCGGTGCCCCAACCCCCCAATCGGCCCTACCCTGAGCGTGACTGAGGGTGGCTTCGCAACCTCCCGATCCGCCCTGCTCTGTGCATGACAGGGGGCGGCGCCCCAACTCCCCAATCAGCCCTGCTCTGAGCCCGACCAGGGGCTGCACCTAGGGATTGGGCCTGCCCTCTGCCACCCAGGAGCAGGCCTAAGCCAGCAGGTCGTTATCTCCCGAGGGGTCCCAGACTGCGAGAGGGCACAGGCCGGGCTGAGGGACCCCCCTCCCCCCCGAGTGCACAAATTTTTGTGCACCGGGCCTCTAGTTTTCTATAAAAGAATAGTCAAGCTTACAAAACAACACATGACTAAAAACAGAGGCAAGTGACATTAGAAACAGACCCATAGGAAATCCTGATATTGGAGTTACCAGGCTTTAAAATAATTGTGATTACCTGGCTGGTGTTGTTCAGTGGATTGAGCCTCATCCCAGGCACCAAGAGGTTACCATTTTGATTTTTGGTCAGGGCACACGCCCGGGTTTCAGTTTGATCCCCAGTAGGGGCCGTGCAGGAGGCTACCAATCATGTTTCTCTCTCATCGTTGTTTCTAGCTCTCCCTCTCCATTCCTTTCTCTCTAAAAAATCAATGAAAACATTTTTTAAAGTAAAATAATCGTGATCAGCATGTTCAAGCAATTCATTGACAAGATGGATGACCTTAGCAAAAAATTAGAAATTTAAAAGTGGAAATTCTAGATAGAATTAGTGAACTATAAGAGGGATCAGAAGTAAACAGATAGACAAAGGTTTAGAAAATACAGAAGAAGAAAAAACTAAGAGAAATATGGAATAATGCGAGGAGGTTCAGTGCATTTGTAATTGGAGTCCCAGAAGAAATGGAAGAGAGATATTAAAGTTTCTGAAAAGAGATGAAAGATATCAAGTCACAGAATCAAGAAGCACTTTGATCCCCAGGGGAAGATGAATACAGAAAGCCATACATAAACATATGCTGAGACCTAAAGATAAAATGACAAATTTTAAAGTAAGCAGAAGTAGGAGAATTTCCAGGTACTGTTAGTTGGACATGAAATATGCTTGCTGAAGAAACTGAAGACTGAGAAAGGCTATTTGTTTTTGCTTACAATAAAGGTGTGTTTGTATACTGACATCTTTTATATCAGATACAATGATAGGCATATAAAAAAGTTCAAATGGGTCCATTGAGGCACGGATGGCCCATGTTAGTAATTTCGTATACTTTTAGAACTTGTGTGTTAATTTTCTGATCATGGTAAACATTGGTGTGGTATCTAAAATGAAGAAGTGTCACTTTGCATCACTGCTTCCAGTCACCGTGCCATGATGCAACCGTTTACTATTATGGCCTCACAGGTAGATTGTAGGAGCTTTGTGGCCTGGGATCTAAATCAGGCCTTTGGCTGCTCTCATCTGTCTTCACTTATCCTTGTCCCTCTGGTACTTTTCTCTCTCCCTCTAAGCATTATTTTCATCAATATTCTTTTCCAAAGAGTCCCCACCAACCCACTCCCTGCTATTTTTCTAGGCCCTTTTCTTCTAAAATCAACTTTATAGTGGTCTACATACCTTGGTACCTAAATATTATTGACAGAAGGTTTGAGTTTATATATACACCACAGGCTAAACTGATTTACAAAGCTACCCAATTGATTCCAGTGTAGAGTGGGGGAAGTCTGGAAACAATGAGATGTAGTGTGTTAATATGCACATTTCACTGATGCCACCAGTGAAATGTTCTGGCCTAACTAGGATAGAACATAGTAAGGACTAATATTCAGGGAGGCAAGAGCCACTGATTTAAGACCTTCCATGTATTAAAGAGAACCATCAACAAAAATATTTGTCTCTGAAATAATTTTCCTTATTTAAATTGTATTGTGAACAATTTTACCTAAGATGTTGGATTTAAAGTTCCCTATGACACACAACTTTTTAGGCAGAGTGTGCAATTTTAAACATTGCTCATCCTTTTTGCCTTTTTAAATTTTTACATATTGGCTAACCCTGGGCCAATTATTAAACCTGTGTAATCATCTGTTGAGATCGGAAAGAACCTTGAGCTTATTTTTTTAATCTTTTCTGGACTGAGTTATGTTTCAAAGTATCAGCACGAAAGAAAACCATAGATGGCAAACGACTAAAACTCCTAAGTACGCTTGGCCTTAAACAACAAAAGTGTGGTTTTATTTTGATTGTTTTGCAGACTTTTTACTTTTGTAAAATCTAGAATAGCCAGCTTTATCAAGATCCACCTATTTTTCATTATTTCAAGTCTTTTATGACAGTTCTTTGAATGCCTTATGTCTCCTTCAATTCTGGGTGAAGAAATACTGCCATATTTTGCAATGATTGAATTCTTTAACTCTGGGCAGTTTACATTTAAAGTAACTGAATTAAAATAATACTGAATATAAACTGTAATTGGAAAATAAAATTTAGTCCAGTGGGTGTGGCTCAGTGGTTGAGCGTCGACCTATGAACCAGGAGGTCATGGCTCAATTTCCGGTCATAGCACATGCCCAGGTTGCCGGTGCCATCCCAATGTCGGGTGTGCAGGAGGCAGCCGATCAATGATTCTCTTTCATCATTGATGTTTCTCTCTCTCCCTTTCCCTTCCTCTCTGAAATCAATAAAAATATATTAAATTTAAAAAAACTTTAAAAATATATTTTAAAAAAGAAAATTTAAACTTTAAAAATGCAAAATAAAATAACTGCATTAGATTTTGACTTTGAAGTCTCCAATCTTTAGTGTTTCTTCACGTTCTGTTTACTACTATGAAGTCATCCTGGCTATACCTATGTCATAGAGGTTTAATTCTGGATTCAGATTCTGGGTTCAAATGGTGACTTTTCCACTCACTACCATTCTGTGCCTGTTTCCTCGGGAGCTAAACTAGAGAAATTAAAAGTGTTTATAATAGGTTTGAAGTAAAGATCAGTGCCTTAGTACATGTAGGGTATGTAAAACAGTGTGGCTGACTAGATGCCACTCATCTGAATTGGCTGATAGCCTTTCTAATCCAGGAATGCCAGGTGAAAAGATTGATTTATACATGACAGGTGTCTTAGGGGAAATGCAGAGCCTACCTGGGGCCACACACTTGTCTCAGTCATTGGCATTTATACACCTAACACTGAAATAGATTTCAGCCCCCTCACATTCTGGCATATACATAGATGTATTTTAATTCATCCCTTCCCCCACTCCATTTGAAACTTTGGCCTCACCTGATTTCTGAAAAATGTAATCAGGGACAGTCATCAGTATAATCTCTTCTTTGCAAATGACCTTTTACCCAGCTTAATTAATAGCTTACCTTTTGGCAAGTGGTAACACATAGCAAATAAATCTGGTTTACTATTGTGTCTCTTGTGGGGGAAACTCAATAACCCTTTGTGTAGCTGTCAGCAATCCTTGCTTAGGGTGTGTTCCATAACCTGGAGCCTCCCATATTCATCTCACTTCCTGTCAGGCCACTTGCTCCTCATAACAAACCATGTCAGAGGAGATGTATTTGCCTTTGCTTCTAGTCAACAAAATAATGTAGATTATCTCTAGTGCATTTTTTTCCCTTAGGTACTTTTCCTTTCTATTGTTATGGCTAACCCAAAATAACACAAATTTCTAAATATTCTCAAAATAACTTTTTCCTTCGTGCTGTTACTACATCACTAAACTAACCCTGGTCCATGGGCACTGAGGCAACTGCATTTCTCTTCACTCTTAAAACTCTTAAAACTTTGTTTTTCAGCACAAACCAAATTTATCAGATATACTGGAAGTGGCTTTATTTGATATAAATGAAAGTTTCAGATCATCCAAGTTTTTTTTTTTATAACTTTGATGGTCTGAACCATCTAAATCCAATTTACTTGGTCTAAAGCAGTGGTTCTCAACCTTCCTAATGCTGCGACCCTTTAATACAGTTCCTCATGTGGTGACCTCCAATTTCATTGTTCCAAATTGAACATAATTAAAGCATAGTGATTAATCACAAAACAATATGTAATTATATGTGTTTTCCGATGGTCTTAGGCGACCCCTGTGAAAGGGTTGTTCGACCCCCTAAGGGGTCGCGACTCGCAGGTTGAGAACTGCTGGTCTAAAGGGAAATGGCCTCTAGAAGCAGTGTGTATAATATTCCAGACCCCCTAGTGTCTATTTTTCTTATTTTTAAAAAAATCACTTTGGAACTTGGCTATTTCCTGTTCCCTCTGAACATGCTGTTTCTTTTTGTGGCGATGGCCTTCACCTTCTGCCACTGTAGCAGGGAAGTGCTTTCTTGGGGACCTGCCTTCCCAAAGGGGCCCCTTCATCCCTTCCTGTGGATGGCCCCCACACAGATCATGACACTTCCTGAGCATCCCTTCCTAACATCCCTGTGGGTGTGCTCGCTCACTATATCACACAGCCTTTCCCTTCCAGTGGTTGGGTGAGCAGCCAGTAACCAACTGAGCCACTTTTCCAACTAGGTCGCAGATATGTGGCCAGGTAAGGAAGAGTCATCCTGAGCATAATATGGGTCTACACCTGGTCTTGTTCCGATGGAAATGCCATTGAACCAGAGACTCTGACTGGACTGCTTTTGTTCACCTTCTACCCCATGTCTCTTCTTTTTCTGCACTCACATGTGTAGAAAAACGTTCATTCTGATGAACTTGCCCAAGTGAATGAGCTACCATTCCTTAAGTGGTCAACAAGAGAACACAGACTTTGAATCTGGCCATCTCTAGCATGAATTGCCATTATTTCTCCTAATGCTCCAGCCGCTCCAGTTTCTCCTGGCCCTTCAGATCCAGTTGCCGTTGTTCCCTCTGGCTCTTCAGTTCCAGCTGCTGGCCCTTCCTCAGGTATTGGTGCACTGGCTGTTGCTCACTTCCCAGCCTTCCAACTCAGGCATACTGGGGGAAATTGACCACTGCCGCTGGACCTGGATCTGGCACTTCTTCTGATCATTCTCAGAAATTACCTCCACAAGGGGCTTAGACTTCCAGCTTGGGGTCTTCTCTTTGGCTTTGGGTCCTTTACTCTGCAAATCTAATTCTGCCATCTTAGCTTCTTTAATGAGTTCTAATTTTTGTGTGTTCTTAATTTAATTAATTTTGAGCATTTGTGAATTGCTTGGTAGTATACCAGCCACTGACATTTTCTTTTCTCTTTGGCAGTCTTACTAATTCATTGTATGTATTCTAATTGTCTTAAGCTCGTGGGCCATAAAAAAACACACAAAGGAAATATTTGGCCAGCCCTCTGTGATCATGGAATAATGGAATGAGAGGGATTTTAGAGAGCATCTAGTTCAACTGCCTTATTTTATATTTAGGAAATCCAGGTCCCATAGCTTCTTGGTGGCAAAGCCAGAAGACATAGAACTTTGATCTCTGATTCACACCCAGTGTTTTGACTCTTGTGC
>NW_005871068.1:8072752-8127374 GCF_000147115.1 Myotis lucifugus
ATTAGGGAAAATTATTCCAGAGACATATTATTGTGGTTGATGGTTCGCCCTCACTCATAGAAGGTCTTAGATCAGTGGCTCTTTCCTAACTGAATTTAGACCTCACTATGTTCTAGCCTGGTGAGCCCAGAACATTTCACTGGTGAAAACAGTGAACCGTGCATATGACCCAGTACATCTGATTGTTTCGAGGCTTCCCCGGCACTCCGCTGGAATCAATTGGGTATCTTTGTAAATCAGTTTAGGCTGTGGGATATATATGGGCTCCAACCGTCTGTCGATAATATTTAGGCCCCATTGTATGCAGGCCCCTATAAAGTTTATTTTTTTATAGGGGGGGGGGGGGGGGGGCGCGGCAGGGAGTACATTCTGCGGATACCACTGTGGATACTTCAAGCTTTCAAATGAAGAGTAAAGTGCCCAGTTACTTAAGTGTTCCTTGTCAAGGAGCACCAGAGTCACAGAGCCACTGGGACTCAGGGAATTGCCTGATCATCATTACCTGTCTTAGTTTTGTTTTTTAATAAATGACTGAAACAAATCCAGTATGCTAAAGAACATGCCCTAGAGAAGAGGTTCTCAAGTTCTAGTATAATACTGAAGAACATGGGATGTGGTTTTTTAAAAGTATATTTTTATTGATTTCAGAGAGGAAGGGAGAGGGAGAGAGAGATAGAAAAATCAATGATGAGAGAATCATTGATCGGCTGCCTCCTGCATGCCTCCTACTGGGGATTGAGCCTGAAACCGGGCTTGTGCCCAGATCGGGAATCGAACCATAACCTCCTGGTTCATAGGTCGATGCTCAACCACTGAACCATACTGGCCGGGCGAACCTGGGATGTTTATAACAAAAGTAGAAACACTCAGGCCTTCCTTGCCTAGACCTGCAACCAGAATCCTGCAAGGTGGGGCCTCATATGTGTGATTTCCAAGTTTTCCAGGTGGTTCTGGTGTGCTTTCTGAGTAAGAACAACTGTTGTGGAGTCTAGCAGTGTTTCTTAAAAGAAGTGTATTTCTGTGCCCCCTTCCCAGACCTATTATCCTAGAATTTCTGGGTATTGGGGTCATCTTTAAGCTCCCTAGTGATTCTTATATCCATTAAAATATAGAAGAATGCTGATCTAGAAGTCTTTGAATCATTCAACAAAAGGCCCAGAGCAATGGCTTTCATTTCTCTTGTTCATTTCCCTTGGCAAGAAATATATTTTGCATCATGATTCAGCAAACCCACAGAACTAAAACAAAAGTTTCACAAGTCAATACTTAGCCTACCAAGTTCAGTGAGCTCTGATATTTTCAACTCTAATCCATCCTATTTCATTATTTAAAGTAGGTCATCCAAACTCATTAAATTGCTTTTAAACCCCTAACCCACTGTAGTTTAAAAAACTGAGGGTCAAGGTATTAATTCTAACTCACAGATTTAATACTTTTCCCTCAAATTGCTCTACTTTTCCCAATTACTCCTGTTGAGCCATTAATACCTGCTTGCCCCATGAGGAAAATCCACTTTTGTCACAGTCATACAATACTTCCACTGTGTAAAAAGTGGACTGCCCTTGTTCCCTGGACATGGGACATCTTGCCAACTCCATGCTGCTGCTGCTAATGGCTGTATTAATCACAGTGCAAGTAATAGAAAACTCAGCCACACTAAAAGAAAAAAAAATTAAGTAATTATTTTGCTCAGGGAACCAGCAATCCAAGGGTAGCTTAGTTCAGGTGCTGATTTATTCCAGACTCAGTCACCTGGATCCCCACAAGTCTCTTCCTGGGATGGCTCCAGAGGTGGCCGATTACATTCTCTCTTCGTGTGGGCAGCTGGCCCCAGCCACACACTGCCAATCTGAGCTCAGAAGAGGGACTCCTGCATACTGAGCACAAATCTCAGTTGGGCTGATTAGACCACATGCTCTCTCCTGAACCAACCACTGGGGTCAGGACAGGATACTGGAGCTGGAGGTGGGGTAGAATCTCAGGCAAACCACATGGCTGAGGACGAGAGAAGGGTGATTGCCTAAAGAGAATTGGAGATACTTCTCCCAGGAGCAAGATGAATGGACGCTGGGCAGCAAATGCAGATGTCATCTGTAGGCCGTGCATGTCCATGGTTTCCTCTTTGCCTCCCATTTCCTTGGTTGTGATGAGCCTTTTCCTGATGTGTTTCACACCTGTGGAAACCAGTAGAGTGTCCTGAAGTTCCTGGTTTAAATCTCATGTACAGTAGCCACTGTCAAAATCTAGCACAGACAGCACTCAAGGGAAATGACAGTTTAAGTCGTTAGAAATAATTGATTAAAATTCACTACCTGAATTTCACTGGTTTTTAAAGAAGAGAAGGAAGGAGTATAGTCACAGGTGACCCAAACTAGACAATAACTGTCAGAATTCGAAGGTGTAGTGGACCAGCCTGTATAATCTTCCCTTGTGTCCTTTAAATAGACTATGGGAGTAATCTGAGCACCATCAGTACCTAAAAATACCTAGTGACCACGAACACATTAAAAGTTAATAAAAGTTAAGTACAAAACTTAAATCCCACAAATCTCAGCTGATCCTATTGGTTACCTTTCACAATTGCTGTATGTACGTACCATTTAATGCTTTCTCTTTCTCGAGCCTTTTGTCATGAAGCAGAACAGAAATGCTTTCTAATAGGGGATCAGAAAGTGAACAATAGTTATTTAGCTAAAAATAATGTTCTGTTAAAATGGAGATTTTTTTTTTACAATCCAGCATGGACAAAGAATGGTGAAATAATTATCTTAATGATTCCAGGTTCTTGTCTACTTTGAAAGAATTTAATGTAAATAAGAATTTCATACATAAGAGAATGAATCTTATTTTTCCCTCGATAATAGTATCAGGTTCTCTACTTTGTAACAAATTGTTCCGAAGTTTTCAAACATACATGCTTTATACACGGTATGGTGATCCTGGGCCGTGCATTCTGCCTTGGCAGCTAGCCTGCTTAGCATTTAGATGTTCTCTGCACTCTGTATGCTTAGAAAATCCATATCCAAAATATTTTTGGTTTTTTATTCTATAAAATGGATACAAAATAAGCAAAGAGCACCCTAAGGTTTGTATTTTTCTCCTAACTGGGTTTGTGATTTTGCATAATTAAATTCTCCCTCTTAAATTTATCCTCTAACAATATGCCCATTCATTTCTAATTTTCTAATTTCTGTCTTTTGAAAGCTATAGCATTTTAATTGCTTATGGAAACTAATCAGCCTCCTATCCTTGACAGTGATTAAGAACTGATTTGTTTTTAATGAAGTTTTTCATGTATATTAATTTTTTTATCTTTAGTGTGGCTTGATCTAAGAACCCAGTCTACCGTTGATAATCTTAGTAAAAGAATTCCAGGAAATAACTTTCTCAAGGTAAGAGATCTCTTCAAAAGTATACTATAAGAATGCTCATTTAAAAATGAGAGATTTCACCAGAAGGACTATTTGGGCCTTACATCTGACTGCACCATAGTTATTTGACACAATTTATAGAGTATTGCTCTGCAGATAAATGAGGACAAATCAAGTCATTTCTGTCTTCCTTGCCCTGTGATTGATTGGAGCAATAATATTCCAAGATTGGTTGGCTGGAGGGGATTATAAAGTACCCCTGTGGTTTAAGCCATATTACCCAGGGGGTGCTTCCTGTCATTGAACCCTGCCTTTCAAATCCATCCCTCTTGTTTTCTACTATCCATCAAAGAAAGTTCTGGGCGCTTTTGAGTGTTTAGGCATCTGGATTCAGAGAGAGAAAGCAGAAGACCATTTTATTGACCTCTTTTTTAATTGATTTTAGAAAGAGAGAAATTGATTTTAAGGGAGGGAGGGAGGGGAGAGAGAGAGAGAGAGAAAGAGAGAGAGAGAGAAACATCTATGTGAGAAAGAAACATTGATGGCCTCCTGTACATGCCCCAACCGGTAATCAAACCTGGCACCTTTTGGTGTACTGGACAAAGCTCCAACCAACTGAACCACACTGGCCAGGGCTATTTTATTGACCTTTTTTTTAAGCTAAATATTTTTTAATTGATTTTTAGAGAGAGAGGAAGGGAGAGGAATAGAGCAATAGAAACATCGATAGGCTGCCTCCTGTACACCCCTTATTGGGGATTAAGCCCAAAACCCAGGCATGTGCCCTGGCAGGGAATCAAACTGGTGACCTCTTGGTTCATGGGTCGTATCTCAATCACTGAGCCACACCAGCTGGGCTATTGACCTCTTTATTGAACACTTCCACTCTCTTCATATGAATATGGCCAATAAAAAATTGCCTAGTTTCCAGTCCTTATGTTGATCTCTCTTCAGGTAAATGAAGGGAGAGAGAATTTTTGAAACAGGCAATTTGTTAGCAAGGTCAAGATCAAATTCCCCTAGTATTCAAAAGGAAGTTCTGTTTTTTATTTATCCCCTTTATATTTTTCCTTATGACAACTTCTTGTGGTTCTTGGTTTTGAAACTGATGTTTGAATCCTATTAATTACAGGATGCAAGGAACAGACTGACAGCTGTCAGGAGGTGGGGGGGGGGCGGATTAAAGAAGATGAAGGGATTAGAGAAAGAACATATGCATAGCCCATAGACACAGATCACAGTGTGGTGATGGCCAGAGGGAAAGGCGGGTGAGGGAAAGATGGGTGGAGGTGGGCAAAGAGTGGGGGAATGGGGATATCTGTAATAGTGTCAACAATAAAAATAAAAGTTTTTAAAAATCCTATTAATTACAGCAGTTTAACAAACCATTCTCTGCCCCCACGCACCCAAATAACTTCTGGCTACTCCTGAATATACCCTTACCATTTTCTATTTTGTTCTCTTTCTCACCCTGTCCAATCTTCACCCTTATATCCAGCTACATTTTGCTCCCAGGGATGCATGTTTTTCTCTCTAATGCTATTTTAGGCAATTTTTACACTTTCTACCTATGTCATGAAAATGAGATAATGCATAGTACCTGCACACCCCTTATTGGTTTCAGTTTTGTGGGAGAATAATCCCATAAATTATTTCCTTTCATAATGTTTGATCATTTATCTATTTTTTTCTAAGGAAGCTAGAAGCCCTAAGTTAAGATTCTTAACTTACAGGTTGCATTAAAGTATTAATTCCTTTGATTTGAATTTCCTTACCAAACATATCCATAGGAGATAAGAAGGAAAAAATATCACTTTTTGTAGTTGGGTGATAAATGAGGAGACCTGGATGGGGAGGGAAAAGATAGTTGGCATTATTTTGATGTGTGTATTTTCTTAATCACTAATAAAAATTTTGATATTTAATATGCAAACAAAAATAAGAGTTGGACGTGATCCATTCTCAAGATTAAGCCATATGTGTTTTATTATTACACTTTAACCTTTATTGGAGTCACCCTCCCTTTGTTTAATTTATTCGCTAATCTAGGCAACTATTTCCTTACATAGAGCAGCTCTGTTTTGCTTTAATCTGTGTGCCTTTGAGCTCTACTTTATTCTCCACTAATTTTATACTCTATTATTTGAATATGAATGTGTGTAAATATATATTCATAATATACAAATATACACATAAACATAATGTGAAGTCCTGTGTTTTAGAACAAATTTTTCTGGTTTTGGTCATTAGTTTATAATTTGATATACAGTACCCTATGATATACAGTACCCTATGATTACCGATAGTTTAAAGATCACTTTCAAGGAATATAAAATAAAAAGCAGAGCTTTGGACTAGGTTAATACTAAGTCATCACAAAAGTCTAGATTACAGGGTGTCGTATTATTTCATTTTCTCTTTACCTTGCTACGTGGATGCTCTTTGAACTGCAAACGTATCACTCTGATCTTTGTTCATGAGTATGCTTTCCTGTGCCATAATACCATGCATGGAGTTGCCTATTTAGGGCAACTGAATATTTTGTGATTTGTGGGGGTTTTGGGTTTGGTGTTTTGTTTTATTTTATTTTAAACTGTTATGAATTTAATTTGCAATTCTTTTTAGTCCAAGACAGGCCTTCCACTTAGCACTTACTTCAGTGCTGTGAAAGTTCGTTGGCTTCTCGACAATGTGAAAGAAGTTCAAAGGGCTGTTGAAGAAGATAGAGCTCTTTTTGGGACTATTGATTCATGGCTCATTTGGGTATGTTTAAGTAGATGCATGTATGGAAAAAATTTTAAAGACTTTTTTTAGACTGCCTTGCCTACTATCTGTTTTCTACTAAGAGTTCAAACTTTTCTGTTGGCAGCATTATTCAGAAAAGTCACTGAAGAAATAGCAGAACATTTCAGCCTTCATTCAAGAGGCATTTTTGCCTACTTCATCTCCCCCCCCCCTTGCATTATATCAGTAAAAATGGAGGATGATTACCCAAACATCTCATCTGTTATCTTTAGAATAAGTAATTTAGGTAATTAGTAATCAGTAATTTAGGTAGCCTTTTTCTCTTGTCTATCATAAAGTTTTCCACTAGGCATTTCTTAGAAGAAATAATTATTTAATATAATAAAACGCCTAGGCTACTTTTATCATTTGCTTTCAACGTTACACAGCTGTCTGTCTTTTATTTAATTAAGTGGTAATATGAAAAATCATAGTGGAAATTTCTGATATATAATCTTTTTGCCTAAGCTGAACATGGATAAATAGAAGCTAATATTTCAAACATTTTCCAGATATATCTTTAAAGTACATGATCTCTCTCTCTCTCTTGTTCTCTCTCATTTTTATTATTATAAGTATCTTCAAATATACCATAAAGTAGAAGGAATAGTATAACAAACCTCTACAACAGTGAGCCAGCTATGGCCAGTCTTGTTTCAACTATATTCACATATTCTTTCCCCCACAGGTAATTGTACAATAATTGTAAAGCAAATCCCAGACATACAATTTTATTTGTAAATACTTCAGTATTCCCTAGCCAGTTTGCTCAGTGTATAGAACATTGGCCTGGGGACTGAAGGGTCCCGGGTTCGATTCCAGTCAAAGGCACATACCTTGGTTGCAAGCCCCTCCCCAGTCCAGGCCCTGGTCAGGGCTTCTGCAGGAGGCAACCCATCAATGTGATTCTCTCACATCAATGTTTCTCTCTGTCTTTCCCCTCTCTCTCTTCCACTCTCCCTAAAAATCAATGGAAAAATACCCCGGGTGAGGATTAACACAAAATAAATAAATAAACAAATAAAAATTCAGTATTTTTTTTTTTAATCCTCCTGAAGATATTTTTCCTCCATTGACTTTAGACAGACTGGAAGGGAGGGGGAGAGACAGAGAGAGAAAAAAACATCCCCCACACGCCCCCCAATTGGGGCCAGGGATCGAACCTGCAACCAAGCTACGTTCCCTTGGCTGGAATTGAACCCCGGACCCTTGAGTCCGAGGGCCGATGCTCCAACTACTGAGCCAAACCAGCTAGGGCCACTTCAGTATTTTTCAACATTCAGGGAGCTTCAAGGGAATATTGTCCTTATTCATACTAGCCAGATCCTCAGAGCTGGTCTTGAAAACCACTACACTGTTTGAAAGATCACTTTACACACACACACACACCCTGTGTTAGCAGGATATGCTTTGTGCTCATGGCCAGCAGTTTGCACATGTGTCAGTCACAGTTGAAATACTTCTGACAGTTTGACAATGGCCTGGAAGCAGAGTAAGGCACAATTTGGGAACTGGGAACTGCAGGGCACTTAAGGAAGCATATCCCCACCGTGATGTCTTTCTCCACTTTTATTCTTTTCTTTCTCTTTTTATTTATTTATTTATTTATTTATTTGGTTAATCCTCACTCGAGGACATTTTTCCATTACTTTTTAGAGAGAATGGAAAGGAGGGGGAGAGACACATCAATTGGTTGCTTCCCGCATGTGCCCCCACCGGGGCCAGAGATCAAGCCTGCAACCGCAATCAAACCAGAGACACTTCTGGTTTGGGACTATTGATTCATGATCGAGCCCCCAACCTGGGCATGTGCCCTTGACCGGAATCTAACCCGGGACCCTTCAGTCCACAGGCTGATGCTCTATTCACTGAGCCAAACAAACTAGGGCTATTATTCCTTTCTTACCTCATTGCTTCCACATAAAAGAAAGCATCTATATAATAAAGAGCCAGGGTCCTAACGACTGCAGGCTCAACCAGACTGGAAGTCAGTGCTGGGTTGCCATGGCGACCCAGCACCAACTGGGGCTGCTGTGAGTGCCTGGACCCAGCACTGACTGCCTAGGGGGCTGCAGATCAGGCCCGGAGTGGGGCCTGCAGAGAAAGGGGCAGGGTCTGAACTGAAGCCTCTGTGGCAGCCATTGATCAGAACTTGCCTCTTTCTCTCCCGTTCTGGCCAACAACCATACCTCCATTTCTTTCCAAGCCTTCAACCAGGCTACTGATCAGCCCTGCCTTTCTGATCAGGCCCTAAGTTGATAGGCCCAGAGATTCTGACTGGCATAGAAACTGACCAATCAGAACCAAATCTGGGTGAATTTAAGGAGCCAAGGGCTACCTAGGAGGTGGAGCTTTTGATGCTGATTGGCATAGAAACTGACCAATCAGAACCAAATCTGGGTGAATGTAAGGAGCCAATGGCTGCCTAGGAGGCGGAGTTTTTGATGCTGACTGGCATTGAAACTAACCAATCAGAACCAAATTGGCCAGTAAAGGAGGGCAGTTGGGGGTGAGATCAGGCCTGCAGGGGAGGGCAGTTAGGGGCGAGATCAGGCCAGCAGGGAAGGGCCATTGGGAGCCAGATCAGGCCGGCAGGGAAGGGCAATTAGGGGCGAGATCAGGCCAGCAGGGAAGGGCAGTTGGTGGCGAGATCAGGCTGGCAGGGAAGGGCAGTTAGGGGCGAGATCAGGCAGGCAGAGGCAGTTGAGGGTGAGAGGCCAGCAGGGGAGGGCAGTTGAGGGTGAGAGGCCAGCAGGGGAGAGCAGTTAGGAGTGATCAGGCAGGCAGGCAGAGGCAGTTAGGGGTGATCAGGCAGGCAGGCAGAGGGGTTAGGGGCAATCAGGCAGGCAGGCAGGTGAGTGGTTAAGAGCCAGCAGTCCCAGATTGTGAGAGGGGTGTCTGACTGCTGGTTTAAGCCCGATCCCCCGAGGGGTCCCCAGTTGGAGTGGGTGCAGAATGGGCTGAAGGAATCCCCCCCCCTCTGTGCACGAATTATGTGCACTGGGCCTCTAGTCATTAATAATAATAATAATAAATAATAATAATAAACATTTACAATCATTTTTAAAAACTAAGAAAAATAATAAAGCATCAGTGCTTTCTGTTCCAGGCCAAGGGTATTAACATTTGAGTTTAAAACCTTCAAGATATGTGCTTGTATCATCACAGGCACAGCCTGATGAGAATTGTTCCAAAACAAACCAAAAAGAATCGCAGCAGCTCAGGATTTAGTCAGATCCTGAAGAGGCAGACATTTCAATGTATTTCACTTTGCCAGATTTAGTAAGACACTGCATTTTCCAAAGATAAATGGGTGAAGACAAAACTGATTTTTTTTTTATCAATTAACTAGTACTGTGCTAATATGGTAGCCACTTGCCCTGAAATGTGGCTAGTCTGAATTGAGATGTGCTGTGAGTGTAAAATACACATTGGATTTCAAAGAGCTAGTATCCAAAAAAGGGTAAAATATGCCCAGCTGGTGTGGTTCAGTGGTTGAGCATCTACCTATGAATTAAGGTCCCAGTTCAATTCCAGGTCTGGGCACATGCCTGGGTTTTGAGCTTGATTCTGTAAGGAGGCAACCAATCAATGATTCTCTCTCATTATTGATGTTTCTCCCTTTCTCTTCCTCTATGATGAAATCAATAAAAATATACTTAAAAAAATAAAAAAATCTATAATAATAAAAGCATAATATGCTAATTAGACTGGACGACCTTCCGGATGAAGCCGGAGCTGTGAGGGAAGCCCGGGCCCCAAGTGCTTGCCGGTGGCTGGAGGGAAGTTGGTGCCAGCAGCCGGGGGAAGGAAGGCCTACTTTTGCACAAATTTCGTGCATTGGGCCTCTAGTAAAATAAATAAAAATTTAAAAAGGGGCCCTAACTGGTTTGTCTCAGTGGATAGAGCGTCGGCCTACGGACTCAAGGGTCCCAGGTTCAATTCCAGTCAAGGGCATGTACTTTGGTTGCAGACACAACCCTGGTAGGGAGTGTGCAGGAGGCAGCTGATCGATGTTTCTCTCCCATCGATGTTTCTAATTCTCTCTCCCTCTCCCTTCCTCTCTGTAAAAAATCAATAAAATCTATTTTAAAAAAGGGGGGGTACAATGTCTCAGTAATAATTTTTTTATGTTGAAAGGATATTTGGATATATTGGGTTAAAAATATGTAGTATTAAAATTAATTTCACCTGTTTCTTTATGCTTTTTAAGTGTAGCTGCTTGAATAATTTAAATTACAAATGTAGCTCACATTATATATCTATTGGACATTGCTGAAAACTTGAAAATTAAGGAGTTAAAATGTGTCATTCTGCTTTATATGCTCTGCTGCTGATTATGGCCCTTAACAAAATGTAAATTAAATTGCAGATAAGTACAAATTTAACATGTCCTTTTTATTCTGTCTAGTGTCTGACAGGAGGAACCAATGGAGGCGTCCACTGTACAGATGTAACAAATGCAAGTAGGACGATGCTTTTCAACATTCATTCTTTGGAATGGGATAAAGAGCTCTGCGAGTGAGTGTGTTTTCCCCTAAGATAGTTTTCCAAATATGTTACATATTTATGAATTTATTATTTTCCGACTAAACTTTCAATGTTGGTATTTCAAGTACAACATGTAACATAGACTTGCTGTGTAGTCTTTTAAGAGAGACTATTGTTGCATGTACAATAAATATGCCATATTAAGTAATTGCCTTGATTATTCTCCAAGGAAGATTGGGTTCTTTTAGAAAAGTACTTCGGTTTCTGTGTGCTTTTTATTTTTTATTAATTGGCTTGGATAAAATTAGAATGTTAAATATCTAATCATGCAACTATGGTCTGCTGGTTTATTTGTTACAATTTCATTTTATACTCAAATACATTCACTAATTTTTACTTACATTTTTACTTTTAAATGCATATAAATGTTTCCAGATATTTATTTAAAACAGTGTTAAATACCCAGTCTTATCTTATTGTTGTTGTTGTTTTCTTTCAGATTTTTTGAAATTCCAATGAAAATTCTTCCAAATGTCCGGAGTTCTTCTGAAATCTATGGCTTAATGGTAAATATAAATTTCCATTTTCAAAACTGTACTATTCAGAATTTAAAAGTCAATTGTGTAACATTTGATAGTTTGGGGGTTGTGACTTCTCTCTGAACATGGGTAGTATGTAACTTAAAATTTTAGTATTTAAATGGTTTTATAACTGAAAATTATCGATTCCTTACCAATTCATTTTATATTTTATAAACTTGTATTGGCTCTTCTTTGAGTATTATACTTTTGAAGTATTACTGGGATCTTCTAACCACAGAGGGTGGCATGGGAATATTTGATCTATTTTATTCTTTTAATCCAAATAACTGTTTAGGGGGTGTGGTGTCTGCTTTTAATTTATAGGAAGGTCTCTTCACATTTTAGTGGTGGTCTTTTTTTCTCTTGAATCTCTTCTTTTTCAATTTATTTTTTATTTAAATATAGTAGGTATACAATCTCTTTTAATGGCCAAACCATATTTTAGATTACATTCTTTGTCAGCCTAAGCAAAACTTTAGCAAAGAAACTGAAAGCAAAAAGAGTCTGTTTCTGATATGTGATGGCTAATTAAACTGTGTTCCATAATGCACATTTTTCCTTTTGCTTTCATTGAAACTTAGAGAAAAAGTAGTTTCAGCAAAAAAAAATGCGCTTAGCATCATTGAGTATCTCTGATTACACATCAGGGATGAAAAGCTCTAGGAGGATTCGAACTGATGTTTGAACACAAAAATCTGGAATTTATGCTAAAAATTAAGAATACATCTAAGAAAAATTGCAAAAAATAGACATGACAAATATTAGAAACTTTTTTGTAGTTTTAATAATAATTGAGTTGAATACTAAGTGCTCTGGATAAAGCTCGAGCAAGAATTCTTAAATGTTTCATTCATAATAAAGCCTTTTACAGCAATATGCAGTTTTTTAAATATAAATTTTATTGATTTCAGAGAGGGAGAGAGCGATAGAAACATCAATGATGAGAGAATCATTGATCAGCTGCCTCCTGCATGCCCCACACTGGGGATCGAACCGCAACCTGGGCATGTGCCCTGACCAGGATTTGAACTGGTAACCTTCTGATTCATAGGTCCATGCTCAACCACTGAGCCATGCAGGTTGGGCCAACGTGCATTTTTTAAAGGGTTAGTCACTGCTTGTCTATAGTAAAAATGCTTTGATGCTTTTATAGCTGTCTACAAAGTGACTTGAGTCAGTGGGGAAAAAATTATTCTTGAGAAACCGTTTCAGAGGAAGGTTGGAAAAGCAAACAAACGTTTAACTGGCCTAGTTTTCTCTTGCATTTAAAATATTATGCTTCTGTCCCCCTTTCTCCCCCTTTGCTGACTATAGAAAATCTCTCATAGCCTGGTGAGTAGGTTTCCCACCAATTATTCTACCCATTCATTCGGAAAAGATACAGTGCACTTCCATTTAGTTTTAAATAAACGGAAGTCCATTTACTAAACAGAGATATCTAGAATCATGACTTCAAATTATTATAAGCTCTAGTCATGCTTTAGGTTTTTTAAAAATTTTCAATCTTATTTGTTTGTTTTTAAGTTTTCCATAAAACTGGAATTAATGTTTCAAAATAAAAGACATGGGTAGTTTCCTGGCATAAGAAATTCTGATGGCGTCCATTACAAAGTACAGTTGTGATGTGCTTTGGCTTTAGCGTAATAGATAAATTAGATGTGGCTTTTAAATGTCCTAAACATCTACCTTGTCCAACCTTTCAGACCAGTTAGTTGGAAATGCACTGTCGCTTTTTCTGCATGCTTCACCAGAGGATGTTCCCAGAAATCTTCCAGAAACCCCTCCCTGCGAAGAAAAAGGAACTCTTTCTCTGCCTGACCTCACATAGTAGATCCTGCTGGTAGTTTGATAATAATATAAGCAATAGTATAAGCAAAAGTTTCTTTTACTATTTAAATATATTAAGATATACAGCCTCTAGGTTTCCTACTAGTTCACTTTTAGCCTTTTATGAAATTTACTCTTCATTTAATATCCAGCTTCAGTAAATAAAAAATAGCAGGTCTTGAATTAATAGGAAAGCATGGCAGAACTAGAATATCCACTCTCTGAGGATGTTTTCTAGTCTGTAAACCAAGCATGTCAAACTCAAAGGCTAACACGGGCCAGATAAACAAGGTTTAAGTTTACGTGGGCCGCAAAAAAACAAAAGCTTCAATTTTCATAGAAACGTAGGTTTATTTCAATAGAGACATGCTAAATACAAAGAGCTGAAATAAATGAGTCATCGTTAACATAAACTAATGGAATATTTTAATAAATTTTTTTTCTTGAACATTAATTTACCAGACACTGAATAACTGTTCAAGTTAATAAGTGTGACGCAAATAAACCTATTTTTCTTCTCCGAAAGCAAAGTGTTTCCTGTTGTGCAGACCAAACAAGTTAGTACAAGACTAATGATGTGGCAACTGCCTGCTAAAATATTCGCTACTAGTATTAGTGGAGAGAAATGGTGCGCCTGCGTGTAAGGCGCGTAAGGGAAATGAATGCAACGGGATTACAGTAATCAGTCATTCTTTGTAGTTCGTTATTAATAATTATGTATAATAGGATATTGTAAAAATTAAGTTATGAAATTTTTATTAAAACGTTTCTT
The DNA here is from genome assembly GCF_000147115.1 of Myotis lucifugus. Classification (NCBI taxonomy): domain Eukaryota; kingdom Metazoa; phylum Chordata; class Mammalia; order Chiroptera; family Vespertilionidae; genus Myotis; species Myotis lucifugus. The sequence goes on from NW_005871068.1 coordinate 8,086,579, forward strand.
ACATACCGTTATATTGGCTGGGCCACAAAAATATTCATTGTGGGCCGCATGTGGCCCGCGGGCCACGAGATTGACATGCTTGTAGAGGGTTTCCACATATTATGCTATTTCCTTATCATCAGAGCCATATGAGGTGGCTTCTGTTCATACCCTCACTCTAACAGATAGGGGGCCCAAGGTTCCCCAGAGGCCAGGAAACTGGCCCACAAATGGTAGACTAAGGGGTGAGTCCAGGCTTTTGTTTGGTACACTTCCTACTATATCACCCCTACCCCAGGGAACACATTCCTTTCCTTAATACTAGTACAGATTGCTTTGTGTTAGTGCGTCAGCCATTTAAGTCTTGTTTTTATTCCTGGAATGCTGGCTATGCTTGATCAAAATAAAAACCACTGCTCAGGATATAAATTATCTCTTGCTTATCTAAACTTAAGGAATGATGTTGGCCATGAACAAGTAGTACCCAATACCTGAACACTGTTGGTAAAATGCAGCCTTCCAAAATAAATAAGTTCCGTGCTGGTTTCATAGCTATTAATATGTTCATTTAAAAGAATGCGTTAGTCTTTTGTTAGTAATGGCGATAATAGCAAAGAGCTAATGGTTTTCAGTGTTCATGTAGCCCAGGCCCTATTTTGTAGATAAATAAATCGGGGCACAGAGAAGTTTCAGCGGCCTGCTCAATGGCTTAATACTAACTAGCCAGGAGTAGAGCCCACGTCTCCTGAGTCCCAGTCCAGTGCTTCATGTCCATTCTCCAATGCCGTGTCTCTTCTTGTCATTTTAGGACTATGTCTCATGTCTATCTCTGAACCACTCATGTAGTTGAAACACTTGCTTTGTCTTGTCTGCCCCACATGCTCTGGCATGTCACTGTTCATGTTCATTCCCATTGCAGTTATGTTAGTAGAGCCAACAGTTTGTGATTTACTCATAATCCGTTTTTAAATTTTTAATAGAAAGCTGGGGCCTTGGAAGGTGTGCCAATATCTGGGGTAAGTTTCACTGCCTAACATCTTCCTCCTGCCTCCCCACCCTCACCCCTTCCTTCTTAAGGCTTTCCTGTTATATCTTAATCTATCTGCCCCTTCCTAAACTGTGGGAATGAAGTAAGAGGAGCAAAATCAACTTATTCTTGTTCTCATGTGGGTCGGAATCTTTTGAATAAATTAATTTTTACCGTCCCTTCCCATACCTATTGTCTCATAGGGGTATTAACACATGAGAAAATGGCCAACTGAAGGCAATGCAAAAGCATAAATCAGTTCATTCCTTGATAAATAAAAAAGGAAAGATAAATTCTATGGCTCTTATAAAAAGGAAATTACTGATATTGTCTTAGTGTCCTTTATTGTCATTTACACTTTCAGTGTTTGGGGGACCAGTCTGCTGCATTGGTGGGACAAATGTGTTTCCGAGATGGCCAAGCCAAAAATACGTGAGTAAGAAACAGACCTGGGAACCAATGGTGTTTTGTTTTTCCGTTTGGTGCTTTGAATGAGGAAAAGCTTTTGATGTTTACCCAAGCTGAAAACTAATAGCTTAAGAATTCCAATAGGAATATGTAAATTTTTGCCATTTGTTGTTTGTTTAATCCTCACCCGAGGATATTTTTCCATCGATTTTCAGAGAGAATGGAAGAGAGGGAAAGACAGAGAAATATCGATGTGAGAGAAACACATCGATTGGACCCTTCAGTCCACAGGTCGACACTCTATCCACTGAGGGCCATTTGTTTTTCTTTACCTCCTTCAAATAAAATATACTACGCCTTATGTAAACACATTGGTGAGGCTTGTGAAGACCTTAATTTATAATATTTAATTTCTTTTCCAATCCAGAAACTAAATTTTGGTTTACAGTGTTCATGCCTCTTTTGGAGAGGTTGGCAGGGAGGTCTGAGCAGAGGCGAGGAAGAGCCATGTTTTAAACTACAATTTTCAACATTGTTCCTGCCCTAGACTTTCTCACTATAACCAGAAAGTCACATTTTTGTGGAACTTTCGATGCTATTCTCCTGGCACTGCGTTCTCTCCATTATCTGGAGTTTCCCCTTTGACAAGAGGCAGAAGGAACAATAGAAGTCGAGATTTGGTGCATTTTTCTCCTAATCTCATCTCCTTACTACTCACACACATAGAGTCCAGCAAGCCTCATATCTAAGAGTAATAAGATTACTCCCACTTTAGGATGAGGAAACAGATGTTCCGAGAGGTTAAGCTAGTTAGTGACAGAAGCGATCGTTGCAACCAGATGCATCTGATTTGACTTTGCCAGGCTCTTAACTCTCTACACTTTATTGTCCCCGGTGTCATAAAGATTTCCATAGGTCTGGCCAGAGACTATCTAGTTAATTGTTCTTTTCTTGAGAATTTCCTAAATCTCGCGGCAATGTTTAACTTCAGTGATTAAGTCCGTCTTTTGTGACTACTGGAATGTTTAACATTTTAGATGACATGTTCTTGTTGTCTAGCGTGTCAGCAGTCCTCATGCAAGAGTGTGAGAGGTTTTTTTTGGGGGGAGGGGAAATAATGAAAATTCTTTGCAGGTCATGATATCCTGGGGTTGCCATGAACAAGAGAGCTTGATCAGCGTGGGTCTGGAAACATATTTTTTGAATTCTGGGTTTCAGGCAGCTGAATCAGGAGTCAAGAAAAATGATAGAAACCTGGGCTCTTCTCCCCACCCCACCCCACACACACACCCCTTCTTTCCTCTGTGACAGGGAACACCAGTGCTAGTAAATCAGATGCTATCTCCCTTTGTCAAGTACTTAACATAGTACCCAATAAAATTGCTTGATTTTCGTCTTCCTAATCCCCTCCCCCTTAAACATTATCAGCCAAGCCCTGAAAATGATTTTTAACTAAGGGCGGACTAGTTGAGTACCTCTGCAGCCACTGCAGTTTGGAGAAGGGAAATAGCAAATTAGAATATCTTTGGGCACATATTTCTCTTCCTGGGGGGGAAGAACACAAAATATACAGTTAATCATATTATAAATGAGAACTTCAGTGCATAAGAAACTTTGAAGTATGGCTGTTGTGTTCCAAAGGGAGGGGAGAAAACTCACAAAAGATTATGTTATCAATAAGATGTTTTTATTTTTTATTTGTTTTTGATGGGACCATCTTTTTAAAAATCTTTATTGTTCAAAGTATTACACATGTCCCCATTTTCCCCCCGTTGACCCTTTCTAGCCCCACCCCAGGCTTTCACTCTATTGTCTGTGTCCATGGTTATGCATATAAGCATACAGGTTCTTTAGTTTATCTCTTCCCACCCCACGCCCCCTGCCTTCCCTCTAAGATTCCAGTCTGTTCCATCTTCTACATCTCTGGATCTATCAATAAGATGTTTTGAGGAATGGGTGATATTGGCAGGTGCATGGAACACTGAACAAAATACAAAATGGGGAAATGGAAGACTTTATTTGGAGACTACAGAGAACATGCAGGTTGGGAAGTGGTAGAAAATAAGGCCAGGATCATGTTGTGAGGCCCTACATTCCAGACTGAGGAGTTTTTTTTGTTTTTTCTTCCCTATTTTTAAACAAGAGAACACATCCATTTTACTTATTTACTTTTCAGTAAGTTGAAATCCTTGAGGGGGACAGCATCACACGGATTCTGTGTCCAGTGGCCTTAGCAGGAAGGTTGCTTCAGAATTTGGCATGAACCATGCCTCTGTTTCCATGAGCACAAATTACCTTTCCCCTGATGACTCTGGTTTGGTTCACTTTGCCACCAGTAGTCACTGTGTTGCTCTTTGCTTAGTACACATAAGCACTTCTCTTGCCCAGATAGAATTCTGTTTCATCTCAAGTATAAACACCATCCATTTTAAGAAGATCCATGTGCTCCCTCTGGTTCCAGAGACTCCGTTATAGCCAGAAAAAAATGGCCTTGGACCACAGCCTTCCACACATATTTGTCCTTATAGAAGTCCTATTCCCAGCAGCCTCCACTGGCTCCAAGATGGTGGAAAGAGCCTGAGGACATTTTTCTTGATAGGCAATGGGGCATTTACTTTTTAAATAAATACATTTTTATTGATTTCAAAGAGGAAGGGAAAGGGAGAGATAGAAACATCAATGATGAGAGAGAATTACTGATGGTCTGTCTCCTGCATGCCCCACACGGAATCAAGCCCGCAACCCAAGCATGTGCCCTGACCGGGAATCGAACCCTGACCTCCTGGTTCATAGGTCGATGCTCAACCACTGAGCCATGCTGGTCAGGCAGCAATGGGGCTTTTTTGAAGGTTTGTGATGACTGAAGGTGATGAGAGATGACTAGAGCTGTTTGTTTAATAATATGGCAGTCCTAGGTCAAAGTGAGGAGACACTAGAGCAGCGGTTCTCAACCTGTGGGTCGCGAGCCCTTTGGGGGTCGAACGACCCTTTCACAGGGGTCGCCTAAGACCATCGGAAAACACATATATAATTACATATTGTTTTTGTGATTGATCACTATGCTTTAATTATGTTCAATTTGTAACAATGAAATTGGGGGTCACCACAACATGAGGAACTGTATTAAAGGGTCTCGGCATTAGGAAGGTTGAGAACCACTGCACTAGAGGCAAAGAGGCCATGGAGAAGGCCAGTATAGTATACTCATAAGAAGGGCAAGGACTAAGAAGGTTGGGGACAGAGCAGAGAGTGGCAGGTGAATGTGCATGGCACCCCAGAGGGACAAAATACAGGAAGTAAGTATGGAATTTAGTCACCTGCGCCCAGTAGTTGGGCTTAGCCAAAGTAAGGAATGGGTCCAAGTAGAGGAATTTCTGTTTGGGAAATGTTTGTGATACTGGTAGGCTATATATTGTACATATTTGGAAATGTGGAATGAGTTTAGTATAGAAGTAGAGATTTTGAATTTCCTCGGTTTAGAAGTGATTTTTTTGAAACAATAGGAAGAGATGAAATTACCAAGAAAAAAATACACAGGTAGAGGGCATACTTAGAAGTAAGGCAAAGAGAGAGTATTCAGGAAAAAAAATACAATGTAGTTATTCATTTATGTGGAAATCCAGGGTAGAGATATTTAAGAGGGAGGCTTGGTCAATAGTGTAAAAAAACTAGAAAAAGATCATGGAGGTTGAGAATGAGAACAGACCATTGTACATAGAAATTAGGTCTTCAGTGGGACCTCCAAGAATGAAGCTTTAGTAGAGTGCTCAAGATGGAAGCCAGGTTGCAAATGGTCAAATATGTGTTGTGGGCAGGTAAAAAAATAGACAACAAGACAGAATGTGCTTTGCAAAAGTCCAACCATCCAGGAATGGTGAGTGAAGTAGGCAGTTTGTTAGGTTAACAAGATCATACTAAGTTTGAAGAATTTTGTTGGTGTTTTTATTTTTAAAAATATGTATTTTATTGATTTCAGAGAGGAAGGGAGAGGGAGAGAGCTAGAAACATCAATGATGAGAGAGAATCATCAATTGGCTGCCTTCTGCATGCCTCACACTGGGGATCAAGCCTGAAACCTGGGCATGTGCCCTGACCAGGAATTGAACCATGACCTCCTGGTTCATAGGTCCACACTCAACCACTGAGTCACGCTGGCCAGGCCTCTTTGTGTTTTTAGTCACTGCAAGACCAGAGGATGTTTCTTTGGAGTCTGAGCAGAGAACAGATGGAGGTTGTAAAATAAACAGGAGATAAGTGATTGATGAGCAGAACAACCTCCTAAGAAGTTGGAGAGATTGGGACTGGGAATTTAGTTAATCTTTCTGAAACAGCAGGGAAGCTGTGACAGCTCAGAATTCAGTGGAAAGCCCATCTCTGTTTCTGGGTGGAGGACCAGATTATGAGTGATGCTAATTTTTCTTTATTTGTATTTTTAAGGTTTTTTTTAATGAACATGAATTATTTGACCATGAATTTTGCTTTAAGAAAAAGAACCTAAGATAGATACCCCCTCTCCCCAGAGGCACTAAGGGTAATAAATGAGGCCTTTTACCTCCTTCACAGCTTCGGCCAGGGCCACTCCCCGTCCCACAGTGCACCATCTTTGGCACACTTCTCCATGAAGGATAGCAAGCAACCTTTACCTTCACAGCAGTTAGGAAGGGCAGGCATCTTTTTGTGATGTTTGAACACAGGACAATCTTGAGGAAGACCACATAAATACTGAAAGCACCATATCTGTTGGATGACTCGGAAGAAAGAATAATAAAATTTAAGAGGAAAATAATTGCCCGTGTACTGCTTTGAAAGCTGTGGCCTCAATGTAGCAAGGGAGTCTCTTCATACATTGCTAATGCTCATTAATTACTTAGTAAGTGTACTAACTTAAGGATTCACTTTTACTAAGTGCTTCGAGCCTTCGCATCAATTTTGTACTTTTGAAACTTGTACACCAGCGTTCATAGGAACAATGTTTATATGAGTGCTAAATTGATGTAGATTTCTCCTTTAAAAGTGTGAAACATCATAAATTTCCATTTTTATGAATATTTATTAAAATGTAGAACTTCGGATATATAGCCTTTTCAGTGTTGTAGAAGAAAAAGGTATAAGTGATTTAGGTGTTTAACTTGTAGATGTATTACTACTGTACTTAATGTTATTTGATTGGTGTCTTTAAAACGTAGATATTCATTAATCCCATGCTCCCTGAAAGTGTCAGCTGTGCATCAAGCAGGCTGAGAATATGTTGCGTGTCCCAAGAAAATGTATATACACTTAACAACTGATAGCTCAATTGATGTTTCTTTCTTTTCAGATTTAACCCATTGGGATTAATAATTATTCAAAGTGTGGCCCTAGCCGGTTTCACTTAGTGGGTAGAGTGTCAGCCTGTGGACTGAGGGGTCCCAGGTTCAATTTTGGTCAAGGGCACATGCCCAGTTTGTGGGCTCAGTCCCCAGTGTGGGGCATGCAGGAGGCAGCCAATCAGTGATTTTCTCTCATCATTGATGTTTCTATCTCTCCCTCTCCGTTTCTGAAATCAATGAAAATATATTGAAAAATAAACAAAAAATTAATTAACCAATAACAAAAAAATAATATTCAATGTGCATATACATTTTTGGGGGCACCCTGTATTTGGGTGAGAAGAGATAGAATGTCTTGGGCTAATTCATATGTGTGTGTGTGTGTGTGTGTGTGTGTGTATATATATTTACATATTTATATGTATTTACATATTTATATATATATATATATACACACACACACACACACACACACACACACACACACACATATTTACTTCAGAGAGTAAGGGAGAGAGAGAGACAGAAACATCAAGATATACAAAAGGCTAATATGCTTTGTGTCCATCCGGGTAATGACGTCAGATAGCAACACCTGTCTTCCTCTCCCTAGCAACTAGCCTCCTTGCAGTTTCTTCAGCCCAGGAACATGACTTGCTTTATAGCCAGGTGGAAATATTTACACTTTAACCAAATGTCTGTGAGCATTTTCCCCTGCCTCATCTCATTTGATCCTTACAGAAGTCCCGGAGAAGGTAGATAGGAAACTCGGTGGAATCCTATTTTCTTTTCATTAGCCAGAAAACGGAGATTTAGAAAGCTTAGAAACTTGACCCAACTGAAAAGAAGTAAGAAATAGTGGACCTTGAAAATGACTTCAGGTTTTCTCACTGCACAGAATATAGTCAAACACTGCTACAGTTAAATATTTTACCCTTTGTTCTCCCTGCATGATCTACAATAATAATCTGCTTCGTGTTGATATTTACTACTGTGTTGCTGACAATTACCTGAAAGAGAAGTTGGGGTGCTTCGCTGGGCTGGAAAAGGTTTTGCTAAATCAGAAAGCAGGTCTAATTAAGCAAGTTTATTCTATATCTATAAAAGGCTAAGTTGACTCGTGCATGCACGATACATATAAAGCTCTTGCTGGCACCAATCACACGCCTGTGTTTTGATCTGTCATTGTTGATTGTGAATTTGGTTGACACTTCTATTATAGAGAAAGGGCAAATAGTGATATTAAAATATTTCTTCTAATCAATTTCCTTTCAATGTGCATGAATTTGTACACCAGGCCACTAGTCAATGATAAAAGAGAATCATGGATCGGCTACCTCCTGCACACCCCCTACTGGGTATAGAGCCCACAACCCAGGCATGTGCTTCAACCGGGAATTGAACTATGACCTCCTAGTTCATAAATTGATGATCAACCACTGAGCCATGCCGGCCGGTTTGGGCTAATTCTTATTCAGAACAATGGTGCCTGGAAAAATGTTGATGGGGACAAAATTGCCCTCGGTTTCTGTTTGCAGCGGGTGGGGTCTGTTGACATCGTGCTGACTGGATAATCTACTGCTGAGATCCCTCTGTGACAGAGCAGAGCAGCCGGGCCCGTGGGGAGGGAATCCTGAGCCCAAGCAGGACAGTTTGTGGAAAGCCAAGGGTGACAATCACAGCCAACTCAGTTGAAAACTGTTGCCCTTTGCCCCTTACTGGTATCAGTTTATGCTGCTTATCTGCCTGGCACAAGTCAAAACTACTCACGTCCACATGCCAGACATGTTGCATAGTCCAAAGCTTATGCTGATAAAAGCTGCCACAGAATAAATTCAGTTCTTCCATGGCAGCCCTGTTGCATCTTGGCCCTGACTCTCCCGGCGGCTGTTAGAATGCAGTCTTTCGGAGGGAACGGGAAAGCTAGGCCTGAGTAGCCTTTCCCTGTATGCCACTCCTGTCCCCACAGTCCAGCTACACTTTTCCGTACTCTGCACTTGGACTTCTCTTTGTGCCAGAAGAGAGCGGTGTTTCTGTTTGTGACTGTTCTAATGATGGAACTAAGCTGGCCTGCCCCATTGATGAATAGCCCTTAATCACAATGCTTCAGTCCACATGGATGAGTAGCAATGTCACTGTGACTGAAAGTAGAATTAGTTGTAATTCAGTGATATTTTATAAACAGCCTTGGGCTATGACTGACTAAGTACCGGATGCCATTCCTGCCTTTTTCCATTAAGATTACACTAGGCACATTTTCTTCTAGACTGATCTTTAAAACATGTTTCCAAAAGGAGTATGTGATATTTGTTAGCTGTTGGAACTCTTCTAAAACTTTATTTTTTAATGTATTTTTATTGATTTCAGAGAAGAAGGGAGAGAGAGATAGAAACATCAATGATGAGAAAGAATCATTGATCAGCTCTCTCCTGCACGCCCCACAATGGGGATCGAGCCCCCAACCCGGGCATGTGCCCTGGAATCGAACCGTGACTTCCTGATTCATATGTCAATCAATGCTCATCCATTGAGCCATGCCAGCTGGGCCTAAAACTTTAATATAATGACTTTTATTGTACTAAGTATCAATTTGAGTAATTTGTATTGTTAGTATTTCACTGCTTACTTTTAATAAAATTGTCATACTGTTTATTCTTCCCCCAATTATAGGTATGGAACAGGCTGCTTCTTACTATGTAATACAGGCCGTAAGGTGGGTGTTTTTTGTCTTTTTTTTTTCAAATTAAAAGATTGAGCATAATTTGCCATTAAGTTACTTTTAAGCTTCAGCTTTTACTTAATCTTTATCAGGGTTTAATTAAGAACTCAATGATGAATATCACTAAATTTGAATGTTTCGAATAAGAACCATTCTAAGTTATTTGAATTTCATATTTTTTTATTGTGTTGGGGGGATATGTACATTGGGACCTTGGTAGATTCTTAATGCAAACCTAATTTGGAACAAGAGATAAACTTTTTGTACTGTTTAAGTGTATTGCTCCTAATACTGGAATTTTGACTAAGATTGGTTTATTTTTAAATTGTTATGTTTATTGAATTATTTTGTACCTAGGTTATTTTAGCTTTACAAAATAAGCTATCTTTTCATTTTCCTGACTACTGAAGTCTTTTTCTCTTTCTTATAGTGTGTATTTTCTGAACATGGCCTTCTGACCACAGTGGCTTACAAACTCGGTAGAGATAAACCCGTATATTATGCACTGGAAGTAAGTATTTTTCAGTCAATATGGATACTATGACACACAATCAAAACTAAGAAAATTGCAGTGTTTTCTAATGCCTTTTCTGGTAATTCTTAATATATAGGACTGAAAAACTCTGTTTTCTTCTTGACATTTGGTTGAGTGGAAGGAACCTGGGACAGAACTGGGGGTCAGGACTCTCAGGAGACCTTAAGTATATTGGTTCCTCAGTTCTTTTGCCAATTAATTGTGGGACCTTAACCACATTACTATTATTTAGCTGCTTCACAATGTAAGATTTTTCTATTTCTAAAATATAATGAGGCATTGATTTGCTCTAATATTTCTTTCAGCTTGAGTATTCTAATATATTTTGGGGGGGGGAGAGAGAGAGAGAGAGACATCAATGATGAGAAAGAATCATTGATTGGCTGCTTCCTAAACACCCCACACTGGAGATTGAGCCTGCAACCTGGGCATGTGCCCTGACCAGGAATCGAACCAGGACCTCCTGGTTCATAGGTCGATGCTCAACCACTGAGTTATGCTGGCTGAGCAAAAATTCTTTTTTTATGACTACAGTGCCCCAGTGTGTCAAAGAGAAATACTGGGCACAAAAGGCAGAGCAGCTTTTCTTCATGTGTCTCTCCATAAAAATACTTTGTGTCACATTTTGATGTGGGAAATGAAGTGAGAAGATTTATGCCATATTTCACTGAAAGCGTTTGTTTCAAAACATGTTTGTAGATTCTAGTAGGAATGTCAGCCTAAGTCTGTAGGGCTTTATGGTAGGTTTGTATTAAACACCTTAGAAACATTTACTTCAGAAGTCAAAGATGCAGTACCCTTTGTAAAATCAGATACATTTCTGCCTGGCCAGTGTGGCGCAGTGGTTGAGCATTGACCTATGAACCAGGAGGTTGCATGTGCCCGGGTTGCATGCTCTATCTCCAGTGGGGGGCGTGCAGGAGGCAGCCGATCAGTGATCCTCTCTCATCATTAATATTTCTCCCTCCCTTTCTGAAATCAATAAAAAATATATTTTTTAAAAATCAGATACATTTTTCTTTTTTTTAAATCATCACCCAATGATATTTTTTCCATTGCTTTCTAGAGAGAGTGGGAGGGAGAGGGAGAGGGAAGAGGTGGGGATAGAGAGAGAAACATTGATGTGATGTGAGAGAGACAAATTGACTAGTTGCCTCCTGCACGTGCCCCACCTGGGGCTAGGGAACTTGCAACCAAGGTAAGTACCCTTGACCGGGAACTGAACCCGAGACCCTTCAGTCCACAGGCTGACGGTCTAACCAGCCAGGGCAATGCAATTCTTAAAAATACTTCTTTACAATTAATTTTAAATGTTCCCTTTTATTACACAAATATATTGTATGATCTGAAAAGTTATTGAGTCTTGTTTCCTGGAGTATCTATCTATATATATAAAAGCCTAAGCGACCAGACGGTAGCTATGATGCACACTGACCACCAGGGGGCAGACACTCAACACAGGAGCTGCCGAGCTGTGGTGACTTGGCAGCTGTGGTTCTTGGGTGACGCACCCGGAACCAGAGAGGAGGGAGCTCGATTCCTGGGTGCGTCACCCAAGAACTGCCCTCTCACACTCCGCGACCCCTCGGGGGATGTCGGAGAGCTGGTTTCGGCCAAGGGACCCCACCGGTGCACGTGCACTGGGCCTCTAGTCTAATAATTTGCTCAAAAGTATTAGATTTGCTTTTAGTTAAAACATTTTTTTAGTTGTTAAACCTAGAGCATGTGGGGTTTTACTTTATTTCAGTTATTTCTTGCCCTCCCCCTATATAAGCCCTGTAACCTCTGCCCCAACCCCTTTTCTGTGGATAATAGGAACATTTGTGAAACACTTGATCTGTGTATTCAAGATATCCTAATACTTCTCAGAAGGTAAACTCTTACAAGCCCTCTCTCCTTTTGTTTCCACTATGGAAAACTCAGTGGATAGAGCATTGGCCTGTTGACTGAAGGGTCCCAGGTTCGATTCCGGTCAGGGGCGCATACCTTGTTTGCAGGCTCCTCCTTGGCCCAGGTCCTGGTTGTGCGGGAGGCAACCAATCGATGTGTTTCTCTCACATCGATGTTTCTCTCTATCTTTCCTTCTCCCGCTCTCTTTAAAAATCAATGGAAAAATATCCTCGGGTGAGGATTTAAAAAAAAAACTTCCTCATGTCACATGATTTCTAAATTCTTTTTAGTTCTGGGCTGCCTTCATTGCATGCATTCCATTTTGCCACTGTCTTCCAGAACAGAATAGAATATTCCATATGCAACCTGATGTGTATTCGAGAGAGTGATTTGGGCATCTCTGACCATAAACACTACTTTGGCTGCTCTAGCCTGAGAGTTCATTAATTTGATCTGATAACCTCATCATATCCTTGGCTCCAGGAGCACATGCTAAAATATCTAGTGCTTTTCCAAATGAGTCATTGTCAAGACAAGTCCTGCTCCATTCTGTACTTGCACAGATCTTTTGTTCCTCTAAATTCTGGTCTGCGTTTTCCTTTTAAATTTCATGATAGTGATTTCAGCCTATGCCAACACAGACTCTATTCTGTTACTCTTCCAGTTTTAGCTCATCTGGAGGCTTAATAAGCATATGCTCTCTGATTTTGTTTCAATTCATGTAACTTTGTTTAGATTCATAAAATTTTAAAGCAGAGAGGGATAATAGATTAGGTGACAATAGGCTTTGCTACATCCTCCTCTCTCTTGTTTTACACACACAAGGAATCTGAGAATAGACAAGTGAAATTGGAGTCACTTGGCCAAGGTAACTTTTGACAGCCACTAAGTAGCTGATCCAGGAGGCAAATATCCAGGTTATTGGGCTTCAAGGTCTAGATGGATAAGCCACCCCACTGTGCCTTCTCCTTCCTTGTAAATCTGGATATTCAGGACTCCAGTCTCCCAAGTCCAGTATTTTTGTTTGTTCGTTTGTTTTTTATTTACTGAGAGCAAAAGAGGAAGAGAGAGATATGAGAGAGAGAGAGACATCGATTTGTTGTTCCACTTTTTTATGTATTCATTGGTTGCTTCTTGTATGTGCCCTAACCGTCCATTGAACCCACAACCTTAGCATGTAAATGTTCAAACAATTTTTTTAAAATTAAATCAGCCCTAACCGGTTTGGCTCAGTGGATGGAGCGTCGGCCTGCGGACTGAGGAGTCCCAGGTTCGATTCCAGTCGGGGGCATGTGCCTTGGTTGCGGGCACATCTCCAGTGGGGGGTGTGCAGGAGGCAGCTGATCGATGTTTCTCTCTCATCAATGTTTCTGGCTCTCTATCCCTCTCCCTTCCTCTCTGTGGAGAATCAATGAAATATATTTTGGAGAAAAAAAAAAAGAATTAAATCAAGCATGCCGTAACCGGTTTGGCTCAGTGGATGGAGCGTCGGCCTGCGGACTCAAGGGTCCTGGGTTTGATTCCGGTCAAGGACATGTACCTTGGTTGCGGGCACATCCCAAGTAGGGAGTGTGCAGGAGGCAGCTGAAAGATGTTTCTCTCTCATCAATGTTTCTAATTCTCTATCCCTCTTCCTTCCTCTCTGTAAAAAAAAAAGTCAATAAAATGTAAAAAAAATTAAATCAAACAAACAAAACAAAAAGGCAGGGATTAAAGCTAGATTGTTAAAACTTTTTCTAACAAATAAGTTCCTGCTTATTGCACTTGGTCATACTGCTTCCTTTTTTTTGTAAGTGCTCACAAAGCATATATTCAATACTCATTTTTTTAATTTGACAGATTATTGTTAGGCTTGGCAATTTTAGGTATTAAAACTTTACTTTCGTCCTGGCCGGTTTGGCTCAGTGAATAGAGCATCGGCCAGCAGACTGAACAGTCCCAGGTTCAATTTCAGTCAAGGGCGCAATGCCTGGGTTGTGGGCTTGTTCCCCAGTAGGAGATGTGCAGGAGGCAGCTGATCAATGATTCTATCTCATCATTGATGTTTCTATATCTCTCTCCCTCGCCCTTCCTCTCTGAAATCAATAAAAATATATATTTTTTAAAAGGATATTTTAAAAAATATTTTCCCTTTATTGAATAAGATATTACAAATGTGCCCTTATCCCCCCCCCAACATCCCCTCATCCCCCCAATCCTGCCCTCACCCTCACCCCCTGTTGTCCACATCCGTCACTTATGCTTATATGCATGCATACAAGTCCTTTGGTTGATATTTCCCCCTCACCCCCACCCTCCCCTGCCTTCCCTCTGAGTTTTGAGCATCTGATCGATGCTTCTCTGTCTCTACATCTGTTTTTATTCATCGGTTTATGTTGTTCATTATAATCCACAAATGAGTGAGAGCATGTGATATTTATCTTTCTCTGACTGACTTATTTCACTTAGCATAATGCTCTCCAGCTCCATCCATGCTGTTGCAAATGGTAGGAGTTCCTTCCTTTTTACAGCTGCATAGTATTCCATTGTGTAGATGTGCCAAAGTTTTTTAATCCATTCATCTGCTGATGGGTACTTAGGCTGATTCCAAATCTTAGCTATTGTAAATTGTGCAGCTATGAACATAGGGATGCATATATCCTTTCAGATTTCTGGTTTCTTGGGATATAGTCCTAGAAGTGGGATCACTGGGTCAAATGGAAAAAAGGATAGATAATTACTATTATTAAAAAATAAAAATTTAAAAAACCTTTACTTTCTATCCCTTTTAAAAACTGAAACTAGCTATCCATCTTAGTTTTCAGTCTTCTTTTATTTCCCTGTGATTTGGAAGCTACAAAATGCATTTCTAATATTTTGTTTTGTTTTGTTTTTCTTTTGTAGTACCTTGAAATTTTAAGGTATTACTTAATTACACATTTTCCTAAGTGTTTTTAGTTGTTTAGTATTTTTAACCTCCTGGCCATTTGAGGACCCCACCACCTCCACCAGCAATCATGTTGTTGTGCTTAGTTTTCATTTCCCCTTTTTCTTGAACATGCAATAATTGGTCCTATTTTCTTTTCAGTTGATAGTAAATCGTATTTATGAGTCTGGGTTGGTAAACCTGTTTCTTTTGCCCTCTAAACAGAGAGAAACATCCATTTGAGAGAAACACATCAATTGGTTGCCTCCTGCAGGAGCCCTGACCAGGGCCCCAGGCCAGGAAGGAACCTGTAACCAAGGTACATGCCCTTGACTGGAATCGAACCCGGGACCCTTTGGTCTGCAGGCTGATGCTCTATCCACTGAGCCAAACTGGCTAGGGCCAGTATGTACTTTTTGATCTGGCTTAGTCTTTGTCAGACTGGAGTGAATTCTATTCCAGCTGTTAGGTTTTGTTGACTGATGTCTTAGTAGATTTCTTGTATTTTGGAATTTTCACTTCCTGTTTCTTCTATGAAGCAGTAGCCTTAGGCAACAAGTGGACAGTTGCTTCTTTGCAGGCGTTCCTACACTGGTAGGAGAGCGCCACCTAGCCCCTGGCTTCAAGCACTGAAGCTGATTCTATTCCTTGTCTTTTATACCAAGCATTTTGGGTCCCTTTTCTCCAGAGGAACCAATTTTCAGCCACCACTCCTGCTCCCAGACATACAGAGAAATGAATCAGAACCCATCATGCTGTGGCTTCAAGTCGTGCATTTCTGTTTCTGTCCACATCTATTCTATATATGAGTCAGCGTGTGTTATTTCAGTTTTCTCTTGTTACATTTTGCCTGTGATCCTCTGTGTTTACACATCCTCCTGGCGTGTGATTCATCTGGGCCTGACATGGTTCCCATTTTCACTCTCCGTGGAAAGGAATTGGGTCACATGACCCTTCACTTGCTCTAAGACTTTAAACGCGTATTTAACTGCTTAAATTTGTCACGCTGTTTCTAGTTGGAAATTTTTTCTTAGTGGTGGAAAAGACAGAAGTGAAATAGGACGGTTGAGTGTTTCTGCTTTCCTTGTGCTGTCTATTAATAGCGTGTTATCTTCCAGAAGTTGTGTTTTCCTCCTTCCTTGTTCATCTGTTTCTAAATATTACTTCACAAAACAATCCTTTTGGGGGCTTTAATATGATTATGAACTAAAGCTTATTTAGGATCTGTGCCTTCTGTGTGCTGTATTCTGTCACTAGGATATAAATACCCTGAAGCCAGGCTACTTGTCTTTTTCATCACGCCACCTCAGCCAGCTGACATGTAGTAGACACTCAATAAATATTGTTTACATTACCAAATCCTATGTTATGCCATTTTTGTCTGTTTAAATATGAACTTCAAAGGGGGTTTCCTGTATCCCCCACCTTGGTTTATTTAAATGTCCTTTCTCCCATCTCTTCTTTTGTACAATTTATGATTATAGTGTTAAGATTTTAGAGTTTTTATCCCTCTTGAGCCAGCTATCCTATTTTAGGTATAAGCCTGTGCATTAGTTAACGATGGCTGTATAACGATATCACCACAAATGTCAGTGGCTTAAACCGTGCCCATGTACTTATTATCTCACAGTTCCCATGGGTCATCTGGTAGTGTCATACACAGAGAATATGCACAGTAAAACTTTTTATAGTACACAGAGAATATGCACAGTAAAACTTTTTATAGTGATAGCATATACTTCTCTTGGATTCCTTTTTTTTTTCCATAGGGTTCTGTAGCTATAGCCGGTGCTGTCATTCGCTGGCTAAGAGACAATCTTGGAATTATAAACAGCTCAGACGAAATTGGTGAGTATGTTCTAACAAAGGGTTAGAAACTGAATAACGAAAATGTTAAATATTTTACCTTTGCAATCTGTTAGTATTTGCGCTTTTACCCTATGTGTGATATTAACATATATGGATCCCTATTATTAGTTTCATTTATACATAACAGACTAGTTTGTGAAGATTTGTAAAACAATGAATTAACATATTTAGTGTTGGTTATTATTAAACTGGCAAAGTAGGGCATAAAATTTAATCAAGTGTAAAATCGAACACCAAAGATTTGCCAGAACCTTCAGGGGAAGTAGTCCAGTTAAGTTTATCTGATGAGAAAGAGCTTTAACTTTTGGATTAGAGTGAGAATTAGAACTCTAGTAACTATAATTAACTCCATTAATTAAGTATTAATGTGGCTATTTTTGATTTATGGGTAATTATTATTTTTAAAAAATATTTTATTGATTTCAAAGAGGAAGGGAGAGAGAGATAGAATGATGAGAGAGAATCATTGACCAGCTGCCTCCTACATGCCCCCTACTGGGGATCAAGCCTGCAACCCCAGCATGTGCCCTTGACCGGAACCTTTCAGTCTGCAGGACAGCACTATATCCACTGAGCAAAACCGGCTAGGGCTATGGATAATTGTTTTGAACTCACCTACCCACGCTTTCATCTAACTTGTTTAATTTTGCCCAAAGGTGAGATAATCAGAAACACATATTTGATTATGGATGCATTGGAGGCCACTTCCTCATTTTTCAGTCAACAACCTTAAAAATAGTGGAAATGAGCTGAAGTACCTTAACAAAACGCATCCAGTTCTTTTATTTTGGGGGGCTAGGTTACATTTTAGTTGTGGTATTCAATGTGGGGCAATTTATTTTGGTTCCTTCTAGCATACTGCTATAATTAGGAACATTTTATGGTACTAATGAATATTTATGGTACTAATGACTAGGAAACAAAAAGTCCTGTCCTCCTAATTTTTTAATGGATGTGTTTATTGACTAAAGTAAATAGAATATAGTAGAGTGACTTTTATTTTTCTTTTCTTTAATGTTAGAAAAACTTGCTAAAGAAGTAGGTACTTCTTATGGCTGCTATTTCGTCCCAGCGTTTTCAGGGTTATATGCACCTTACTGGGAGCCCAGTGCAAGAGGGTAAGAATTTAAAATAAGGTATGCTTTTGTGGGTTTAATATTAGTCAAGAGTTTCCTACCTATTTTCAAATTATTTTGAATCATCTGACAATAAGCCCCCACCATGTTGATAAGCGTATTAGTGTTATTACCTTTTTTTATTATTGACTTCAGAGAGGGAAAGGGAGAGAGAGACAGAAACATCAGTGATGAGAGAGAATCGATGATCAGCTGCCTCCTGCACACCCCACACTGAGGATCAAGCCTGTAACGCAGGCATGTGCCCTTGACCAGAATCGAACCTGGGACCCTTTAGTCTGCAGGCTGTAGCTCTATTCACTGAGCCAAACCAGTGAGGGCTTATTATTTTTTATCTTCAAGGCATCTGCAAGTTCTGTATCCAAGGGATATCATCTCGATAAATGTTGATTTGGTTTTATATTTTTGTCACCTATTTATATGGATCATGAACTTTTTCATATGTGGGTGCAGGATTTTGGACCACATTGACTTTCTAAGCTACTTAATATTTATGTCCAGTGTTGGTTTTAATTTATATATTAAATTGGGGTGACATTGGTCAACATGAATATATAGATCTCAGGTGTGGGTTTCTATGTCACAAGATCTGTATATTGCACCCTGTGCCCACCACCCAAAGTCAAATCTTCTCCTGTCACCTCATATTAGGAGCCCTTCTCCCCCCACCTCTGTTGTTGTTTTTAATTTCTATTTTTCCCCCTGCACATTCCTAACAAATTCAGCCTTTCTGTATTCAGGATATTTCAGACTGATGACTCATTTCTTATCACTCTAATCTTAAAAATCTTTGTGTTTTTAGGATCATCTGTGGGCTCACTCAGTTCACCAATAAATGCCATATTGCTTTTGCTGCATTAGAAGCTGTTTGTTTCCAAACCCGAGAGGTAATAAATATGGGCTTGTTTCCTTATGCTTAATCTGCTTTTATCATTCTTAAACAAATTACATATGCGTGTCAGAAATTTCATGAATTTTTAAATACTTAATCAAAAATTAAACCTGCCTAAACACTAATGTAATAAATATAAGTTTTTGTTCTTTTTGCTAGCTGGCATTACCTTCTGAGTTCCTGTCATCTGCCAGGCACTGGGCATTTTATGATTGGGGGCACGCTCAGTGGGACACATTGGGCAAAGGGAATAGCACTAACAGCCATTGCTGCGGGAAACCTGGGCATTAAATAGAGTTTTTTGGTTTGAGTGAGTACAGACGTGTAGGGAGAGAAAAGGTTGGTTGTGACCAGACCAAAGAGGGCTTAGAAGACCATAATAAGAGTCTAAATTTTATTCTATAGGCTTTGGGAAGCTCTTGAGCATTTTTTTGGATAGAAAATCGACATTTTTAGGGATGTTATTATGAAGTGGTTTATGTTCATTACATTGGTTTATTTCAGATTCTGGATGCCATGAACCGTGACTGTGGAATTCCACTCAGTCATCTGCAGGTAGATGGAGGAATGACCAACAATAAAATTCTTATGCAGCTACAAGCAGACATTCTGTATATCCCAGTAGGTTAGTAAACCTTCATTCCTTTACATTATGAGACTAATGTTTCTTTTGGAGGAGCTGGTGTTTAGGCATCTGTAAGAAATACAAAGTTGTTGATGTCACTTTCAATGTCACTTTGTCCTCTCAGTGAAGCCCTCCATGCCAGAAACCACTGCCCTGGGAGCCGCCATGGCAGCGGGGGCTGCAGAAGGAGTTGGCGTTTGGAGTCTGGAACCTGAGGATCTGTCAGCTGTCACAGTGGAGCGGTTTGAACCCCAGATCAATGCTGAGGGTACATTTGAAAAAATGAAACTTTTCATGGTGTACTGTGAACAGAGAGAGCTTGCCTTTCTGTGTATTCATAAGTTAAGGGACTAAGGACAATAACAAATGCTACTGCTTCAGGTTTGGCTACTAAGCGTATTGGGCTTAACTGAATGAGTGTGCATGAGAGAAATCGTTTCTTATTAAAAAAATATCTCCCAACTGGTGTGGCTCAGTGGTGTTGAGCTTCAAGCTATGAACTAGGAGGTCACAGTTCAATTCCTGGTCAGGACACATGTGCAGATTACAGGCTCAGTCCCCAGTGGGGGGCGTGCAAGAGGCAATGATTCTCATCATTGATGTTTCTATCATTCTCTTCCTCTCCTTTCCTCTCTGAAATCAATAAAAATATCTAAAAAATATATATAAAATCACATTTTTACTCTTCACATTTTTACAGTCCTTTTGTATAGAAGGATAACACTACCACACTACCAGTTCTAGCTTGTTCGAATAGCCTTTTTTATGAAAGGGAGAAGGAGATCTATCAGCCACCCATCCCTAATGTGTACACAGGATCATCTTTGGTGCCAATAGCCCAGTTTTAGGACATGATTAGCCAGGCTATAGGACATTCTGGTAACTGTTAAGCATAGCAGGGTTAGCCAGACAAAAGCAGCAACAGTTTAAATAAATGAGCATTAAATATTTTATTCACTTTCTTTTTTTATTTCTTTATTGATTTCAGAGAGGAACAGAGAAGGAGAGAGATAGAAACATCAACGATGAGAGAGAATCATTGATCGGCTGCCTCCTGCACACCCCCTACTGGGGATTGAGCCCGCAACCCAGGCATGTGCCTTTGGCTGGAATCGAACCCGGGACCCTTCAGTCCCAGGCTGACTGTCCACTGAGCCAAGCCATCTAGGGCTCTTATTCTCTTTCTAACAAACTAAACGAAGGCCCAAGTTCTGAATGACACCTTTATTAAAATAGTATAGTGATTCATCTCTTAAATTGAAACAAATTTTAGTACAATAATAAGCTTTTATATATATTGAATTTGGTTTTATAACTTAAAAAAAAAAACCTATGTGGGCCCAGCTGGCATGGCTTAGTGCCGTGGTCGGCAAACCACAGCTCGCGAACCACATGCAGCTCTTTGGCCCCTTGAGTGTGGCTCTTCCACAAAATACCACGTATGGGCGCGCACGTACAGTGTGATTGAAACTTCGTAGCCCATGTGCAGAAGTCGGTATTTTGTGAAAGAGCCGGTATTTTGTGGAAGAGCCACACTCAAGGGGCCAAAGAGCCTCATGTGGCTCGCGAGCCGAAGTTTGCCAGCCACTGGAGTGGTTGAGCATCAACCTCTGAACCAGGAGGTCACGGTTCGATTCCCCAGTCAAGGCATATGCCCAGGTTGCAGGCTCGATCCCCAGTGTGGGGCATGCAGGAGGCAGCCAATCAATGATTCTCATCATTGATGTTTCTATCTCCCTCTCCCTCTCCCTTCCTCTCTGAAATCAGTATATATATTAAAAAACCTATGCATAAAAATACCATCAAAGTGAATTTTGAGCTATTGGGAAATAAGCTCTAAATGCATTTTTAATTTTCTAGAAGACTATGTCAGTGCTTTTTAATTTTATTCACTCTTTTCCGTATACAAGAAAATGGATTGTAATACTAATTATTTTAAAGTCAAGCAGTATGCCATGTACTATGATTTAGAAATGTGTTACAAAATCTGATATTCTATCTGTAAATAATTTTTCACTTTTGCAATATTGGATAAAATATGAAGTTTAAACATTTTTTACACTTCTGAAAAAAAAATCAACTTTTTAATCAGCAAATAATGTTCACAGCAAGTATATGGTCTTGAGATGCTAATCCCACTCTTAAATCTAGGAAGTGTTTTGTGCAAAGAGTTGAGGATCACTGTTTTCCTGAAGAGAACTATCTTTGCAATTTTTAAGGCCTTACCCCAGAGTTGATGTTATGTCTGTTGTCCTTGCCTTCATCAGTCCCTCTGGTCTCCCCACAACATGCACATGCACACATGCACACATGTGTACACGCACACTCACAAATGGGCAACTAGTTGCAGATAGTTTACTTTGTATTTTGTTTTTAAAAATGTATTTTAAAAAACATTTTTTTGATTTTTTTTATAGAGAAGAGGGGAGAGGGATAGAGAGTTAGAAACATCAATGAGAGAGAAACATCGATCAGCTGCCTCCTGCACACCCCCTACTGGGGATGTGCCCACAACCAAGGTACATGCCCTTGACCGGAATCAAACCTGGGACCTTTCAATCCGCAGGCCGACGCTCTATCCACTGAGCCAAACCGGTTAGGGCTTTAAATATATTTTTATCGATTTCAGAGAATAAGGGAGAGGGAGAGAGAGAGAGAGAAACTGCAATGAAGAGAGAGAATCATTGATCGGCTGCCTCCTGCACACCCCCTACTGGGGATCGAGCCCACAGCCCAGGCATGTGCCCAGACCAGGAATCAAACTGTGACCTCCTGGTTCATAGGTCAATGCTCAACCACTGTGCAACACCAGCCGGGCAATAGTTCATTCTTACAGCAAATATTTGTTTAGAGCTTACAAATGGCCTAGTCTCAGCAGGCAGCCTGTCTCCCAGTCGCTGACCATCACTTTCAACCATACTCTCTCAAATCAGAGTCCTGGTAAAGTCCCACATCAGTTTAATATGTGTAACAATTTGTCAAGGATGCTGAGTGAACATAAGTATAGTGCTTAAAACATCTCAGTAAACAGCCTTTCATGTGTGTGTGTTGTTCCTATCTTCTATTTCTAGAAAGTGAAATTCGTTTTTCTACCTGGAAGAAAGCTGTGATGAAGTCAATGGGCTGGGTTACAGCTGAGTCTTCGGAAAGCAGTAACTATGTTTTTATTATTATTGCCACTTTGTCTCACTATGTTTTAAATAGCTTATTTAAGCATCTGACTATTTATACTTAGCAAAGCTGTATTACCATATATCTAGAGGTTCTAACATTCTGAAAACACTTTAAGTTCTAAACATAGTGTAAATTATCAGGTTGCTGTGCACACATCCTGCCATCTTATTAGTTTATTTCTAGTACTTTGATTTATCGCTTTGTTTTCTAAAAGTAAAATTATTTCTAGTTCCTACTTGTTTTTCTAGTTTCTCCTTAATGAAAAAACAATCAACTACAATCTTTGTTTTTTTTCTCCTAATGTCTTACTTTACCTTTTTGGGGGGCCGTCTTCATGACCTGAACCAATAATCGCTTAGGTAGGAAAGTATTCAGTTGAAGTAGTAAACCATCTATATATATAAAAGCCCAGCCACCAGAATTCCAGAATGACCGGTGGCTATGACGCACACTTTGGCAGCCAACCAGCCTGCTCCAGGCCCCGATTGGCCCCTCCCCAGCTGACCAAGCCCCCAATCAGCCCCCAACACCCAAACCAGGGGTGGGCCGGCTGCCAACTGCCTGTGGCCCCTCCCCCCAGCAGCCCAGCCCAATGGGCCCCCATCGGAGTGGGCCAGCCGGACCCCACCTGTGCACGAATTCGTGCACCAGGCCTCTAGTTTAGTTATAAATAGCCTTAAGCTTCCTTTAATATGCCTGTGCTATTTAAACAGCCTTAAACAGGCCTTTAATATAACAATATTTTTATTATTTGCTAAATATAAGATTTGGAATATAATGAAATTTATTTACAGAAGCATATACTTTGCTGAAGAAGAGTTTATAAGTGAAATATAACCTGCCTTCCAAACCAAAGTAGGTATAGAACCACTTTTTCCCCACCTCCACCCCTACAACCACTTTTATTTATTTGTTTTTTGTTGATTTGAGAGAGAGAGAGAAACATCAATTTCTTGTTCTACCTTTTTATGCATTTATTGCTTGCTTCTTATATATGCCCGGACCGGGGATCAAACCTCTAACCTTGGTGCTCTAAAAACTGAGCTACCGGGCCAGGGCCAAAACCACTTTTAAAGTATCTGGGTTTTAGGAGAAGCTTCTGGAACTGTCCACTACCACGGATCACTATGATCTGTATTTTTAGTCTTGGATGTTCCTACTTGAAGATTTGCTTTTTCTCCTAAGTAAGCGTAATACCCTTTTTCCTCCAATCTTTTATTTTCAGTTAGAAAACATCAAAATAATCATGTTCTCAGGCAATTTTTTAGAATGTACATTAATACACTTTAGTTTTCAAATGAGAGTAATATTAACAGTCGGGTGCATTTCCTTATATGCCGAATTCTATTTTTTTTAAATAAAAGAAAACAAAACCTATAGGGTTTGACATTTATTTACAGTAGGTTAATATAATTTTTCTGATAGCCAAAGCATCTATAATTTGAATTTGGGGGGAATTGGATTGCTTATTTTGTAACTTTTGGGGAAGAAAGCTAAAATCAACAGCCTCCCAAAAAGTTCTCCATTGACTTTCTTTGGCTTTGCCAGTGGAAGGCATATGGTCTACATTATGTTCTTGGCTACTTGTGGCATGCTCTCTGTATTGTCTGTTAATTGTTACAAGCTTTAATATTGATTATATTTTTGATTTGAAGTAATAACTCTTTGCTAGCTTTTATGAATATACTATTTTTATAACTTATTTTGTTTTGCTATCATGTGATTCTTAACACAAATATTGTAATTATGTGTCTCTCTTTTGGTTTGCTTGACGGGAAATCCCTTCTACTTGGATGACCACAGGTGACCCTAGTATCTTCTGTAGTCTACCCCTGGGCTTTTTTATAATGAGTAGCATGATAATGTTTATCGGAGCAAGGTACATCTCAGGTCAGTTACTCTTTAAATTAGACAATTTTATTAGTTAGCGTTAATATGTTTGTATATAACGCAGCAGAAAGTTTTCAGTGTTTTTCATTCTTCCTATGCTTAGGAACCTGGATTATCCATTAAGGGTCTAACTAGACTAATTAATCTTTTGTGGCAGTCAAAATTAAGGACTGAGGCATTGTGTTGTCAACTATAGCAATGAGCAGAAGTGAAAGTACTACTTTTAATGCTAAATGACAGGACTTTCAGAATATTAGCAGAGTATCTGTAAAACCAAAACTGGGGAAAATGTATAGTCACTTTTGCTTTAGTTTAAAAAAATACATTTTTTGAACTGAAGTTTTAAAAATTATTGCTTAAATAAATGGGTTGAATTAAAACTGAATTATTATTTTTACACCTTAACTTCTACTGAATATTTTTATGGAAGTAAAATTGCTCAGCATGTGATGAAATAAATTGTGTAACCTATATTCATTTAAATATAACCATCATTTTGGAAGCCATTCCTCATGATAGCTCAATTTTTCTACAAATTAATCACTTAAATTGAAACAACTTGTTCCATACGTTGCCAAGAAAGTGAAGCATTTTAAAAGTCTTCATGATTAGAGAAAGAGTTCAATTATTTCTCTTAATTAATTAGATTTTGACCTAGTTTTAAAATTTAAGCTTTATTGATATGGGGGAAACATCTGTTTGTAGAAATCTGATAAGCCTTAATTTAGCTTGCCATCATCAGTTTAGTGCTATAAATAAATATGGAATGAAAATTATTTATATCAGAACATTAGTTTATTTTTATTAATCATAAAATATGGGTTACTTGCATGAGAATTTAAAACTAAGATTGCCTTTTTCTGTATTCTTCACATTTGGGATGAATTTGTTCGAATCTTTTGTTTCCATAATAACAATACCTTATGTTGGTATTAGTGCTTTATACCTTACAGAGGTCTTCTGTATATACACATCTTTTTTAAAAAATATATATTTTATTGATTTTTTTGCAAAGAGGAAGGGAGAGGGATAGAGAATTAGAAACATCGATGAGAGAGAAACATTGATCAGCTGCCTCCTGCACACTCCCCACTGGGGATGTGCCCCCAACCAAGACACATGCCCTTGACCGGAATCGAACCCGGGACCCTTGAGTCTGCAGGCTGACGCTCTATCCACTGAGCCAAACCGATTAGGGCTGTATATATACATCTTGACTGAATTAGCAGATATCTATTTTCTTGGTGTAAGACGCAAATATTCCTCAGAAGAACTATAATTTAAATTTGTAACGAAATGTATATGCTGTTTGGGGGAAAGTTCTATATTTTTTTCAGTATCCTGCTGTATTTTTGGCTGCATAATCATCTGGAAAAGGAAAGAAAAGAACATTGCAACTAAAAGTTTTCATTGATTTTCTTTTCCCCCTGTTTCCCCTTTGGTACCATGACAGGATGGAAAGGGCTGCTGTCTATGAAAATTGAGCCATGTAGCATATCTCTAAGCTAAAGGTTACATTAAGTTTCCAAATTCCTAGGCTTCCAAAATGAATATGGTAGCATCTTTAGGTTCTCTGTTGGTAACATAGGCTGAGATTTGATAACAGTGGAATTGTTTGCCTTGGTAAACATTTAGCAATAGTGTTAATATTTGCTAATTCTGGAATTGGCCGTTATATTTGCTGCATTTTTAACTGTGAAAGCAATATTTAGAAACCATATGGAATTTCTAACTCTATAAATGATTAAATAGTCTTCATTGCTTTAACTCCTGAATTGCATGTATGTTATTACTGACATGGTTTTTGTCCCCCATTTTAGGTATCCTATAAATAATAGAACTCATGGATTCCAATGGTGCGAGCTCTTTACCTAACAAGAGACTCCAGCGATTCTCTTACTCTGATGACACTATTCATAGACTCTGATTTTATTTATAAGCCATTTGCTGCATGACCCTCGAAGTTGACCTGTGGCTCGAAATAAAGAAAATGCAGCAGAAAGAATGCTATAGAAACATGGGTGTGTTTTTTAACATCAATCATAAGATTGGACCAGCCACCTTTGGAGCTGACCCCTCCTTTGCCATCACTTTCTGCCCCTTTTCCTCTAAGATGTAGGAAGAATCCAGATCCTATCCATTGGCAGCTTTCCTCAAGCACAGTCAGATGCTGGTGGGCCAGGATTTGATTCTCTGCACTACACACACTTGATCAAGGGGTTATTGCTAACTGGCTAAAAATGAGCGACTTTGTGTTTCTTTTTAGCAGAACCCCGAAGTTCTCTTTTCTGCATATGCAGGAAGCCCACAGAATCTTCACTGATTGTTTAAGTGGAATTCTCTACTAAATCCTTAAAATGAAAATTTAGTATTCTCGTAGCTTAGCTATTTTTCTGAAAAGTATTTGCCAAAATCAAAATTCTTCAGCCATTTTACATGGTATCACTAATTATACTGCATTGCTGTCTGGATCTTATAGGGAAGGACACTTTTTTTCTTTTTTTTCCCCATCTCTGCTTTTTATATTTTTACTTTATATGTATAACATACATGCCTATATATTTTATATACTGAGGGTAGCCCATTTATAAACTAAGAGTACATTTTACATGGCCTCACTAATTACACTGAATTTGTGTCCGGATCTTGTAGAAAAGAACACTTTTTTTTCTTTTTATATTTCTTACTTTGTATGTAGTACATACATGCCTATATATTTTATATACTAAAGGTAGCCCATTTATAAATTAAAAGCACATTGTATTCAGTAGGTTATAATGGGGCTGGTCTTAAGTGGACCACTATGTGTATAAATATTTTGGGGAAAACAGCTGTATATGTTTTGGGGCAACAGTTATACATATTATTTACTAGGAGAAACTTTTTCTTAAAGAGCCAACATTTGAAATTTAAAGTATGTGTTCTATGTCAATAAAAGAAAATAGACTTCATTGTGACTTCAACTATGTTTCTTATACCTTACATTTTTATTTAAAATTTTTAGCTGGATATATGCTAAAGAGAGAAAACTGTGGAATACTATAGTAAATACTGTTTTCAAACACAAGTACTAGTCCATATGAAGTTATTTTCCTTTAATGTAATTTTAAACATATTTGGGATCCTTTTGAGGGGATGTCAAAAAAGGTTAAAAATTTAAGTTAAAAAACACACACCGTTAGAAATAAAGCCAAGATCACTTTCCACCCAAATATGTTATTAATTGCTGATAAGCAATTATCATTTCTATTTGGGATGACAGTTACCTCTGCTTACTGTCAAAACTTTAAAAGGTTTACTATTAGAAATGGCTTCCAATGAAACCAAGAATTTCTCAAAATATTTAGTATTGCGTGTGCCTATTGTAGCTTCTTAATGTCAATTTTAAAAACATCCTAAAATTAATTGCTGTTTACTGCAAGTAAGAATATACTGCCTCCTAATTATTTTATTCAATCAGTGCTGAAAATGGAAAAATATTTATATGTTAATATGAAAAGTTTTGTTTGGAATCAATGCTAACTTGAATTTGCAGTGCTCGTTGTGCTGTTTCTAAATTGTTGAATCTGCTGGGTTTTTATTGATGCTGCTGCCACTTTAGTGACATAAATATTAAAGAAAGGTACTGTGAAATTACTACTTTGTGGCAGGGTACTTTTAAACATAACTGATGTTTCTACAAAGGTAGTTTCAGTTCATTGTAAATAATTGTAAAAATCACTGTTCAGATAATATTAAGATTACATTAATTTTCTATAAATGGCGATATTTGTAAATGTTTGAAATTGTACACATTGATATTTCATGATAAGTGTGCTTAAAATAAATTGACCCCTCATTCTTACTTGCATTTCTCATTTACAGTCTATAACTTAGTTCTAAATCAAATGAAGAAAGATGTTTAGGAAATGAGAAACTCGGCTATTAGCACTTGATCAGGCACATTCTGCAGAAAGAACCAACAGTCGAGGAAGTTTTCTGGAATGATGAGCACCTCAATCATCCTATTACAAAAGACTACACTATCTATCCAGAATATACCCCAGCAAGGTTAGCAGCCTTTATCAATAAGGGTCTCTCGTTAACTGACCATGACCTCCTAGTTTCATTCTATGCTTATTTTTCTCTCCTTGGTGGAGTCAAGTATACCATTCCCTCAACTCAATACCCCACACCTTAATCTTTTTTTCTCTAACTGATGGGTAAAATAATGGATCTTTGCTTCTGAATTTTTTAGTGTGTTTCTTTTGAAGTGCCCAAAGCTCAGTTCTTTGGTTTATGGGTGTTGGATATCACGCAGAAATGAAAAATGATACCTATTTAAAGAAATCACCAAATGAAAGATGTCATAGCAAAGAAACAAACAACATTGGCAGTAGAGTAGGTGGTATTTACTTCAGAGTGTCTACCTAATAGTACAACAATTATTTTTATAGCTTTAATGAGGTATAATTGATATATAGAAAACTGGACATATTTCATGCATGTAATTTGATGAGTTTGGACCTATGCATACACCTATCATACCATCACCACAATCAAGGTAATAAATCTTTCCTTCACCTCCAAAACTTTCCTTGTGTCCCTTTGTGTGTGTGTGTGTGTGTGTGTGTGTTAAGAATGCTTCATACAAGATCTGCCCTGTTAAATTTTTTTTATATTTTATTGATGTTTACAGAGAGGAAGGGAGAGGGATAGAGAGTTAGAAACATCGATGAGAGAGAAACATCGATCAGCTGCCTCCTGCACACCTCCTACCAGGGATGTGCCCACAACCAAGGTACATGCCCTTGACCAGAATCGAACCTGGGACCTTTCAGTCTGCAGGCCAATGCTCTATCCACTGAGCCAAACCTGGTCAGCAACCCTGTTAAATTTTTAAGTGCACAGTATGGTGTACAGGAGAGCTCCTTAAAGCCATTGGAAAACTCAGCATAATGTACTCTAGTTCTATCCATAAATTGTGGTACAGCCACAAAATAGAAAATGTGTAGCTTCAGAAAGAATGAGGATACTGTCTAGAAACATGAAAACATCCAGGAAAAGAGGAAAAGCAAGGTGCAGAGGATTACATGTATTACCTTTCCATTTAAAAAAAGAGATGGCTAGGATCTTTGCCCATGCTGGAAGGACATAGAAGAAGCTGTTAATAGTGTTGACTTGTGTTACATGCCCTTGCATCCCGCTCCAATTCCTAGCCACCCTGTGAATGAGTGATGTCTGCAATGTCCTGTCCTCAACAGCCCTGCTCAGCTCCTGAAGACTCATTCCTATGACTTCTTTTTTTTTCTTTATTGATTAAGGTATTATATATCTGTCCTTACCCCCCCCATTACTCTCACCCCCCGCTCATGCCCTCACCCCCCTGGTGTTCCTTTGGTTGATTTCTTCCCCCTTACTGCCACCCTCCCCTGCCTTCCATTTGAGGTTTGACGGTCTGATCGATGCTTCTCCATTTGAGGTTTGACAGTCTGATCGATGCTTCTCTGTCTCTCGATCTGTTTTTGTTCATCAATTTATGTTGTTCATTATATTCTCCAAGTGAGTGAGATCATGTGATATTTTTATTTCTCCAACTGACTTATTTCTCTTAGCATAAGGCTCTCCAGGTCCATCCATGCTGTTGCAAATCCTATGACTTATTTTATGGACCCAATCCATCTCATATTTGGTCTTCTTGTTCTGCTGCCTTCTATTTTTCCCAGCATTATTGTCTTTTCCCAAGGACCCTTCACATGATTTGCCCGAAGTAGGACAGCTTCAGGTTTGTCATTTTTGCCTCCCACAATGTTTCAGGCTTGATTTGCTCTAGTTCCCACTTGTTTATCTTTCTGGTGGTCCAGGGTACCCATAGAGATCTCCAATGCCATCTTTAAAATGAATCATTTTTTCCTACCCTATTCACAGATATTTTTCTTAGTAAATTCCGTCAAACACTTAAGGATGAAATAATACAAGTAATCTGAAATCTTTTTCAGGAAATATAAGACAGTAGCATTCTTAATTCTTTTAGTGAGGCCAGCATTACCCTAAGCCCAAAGCCAAGTAAATATAATACTAGAAAAGTATAGACAAATATTTCTCATGTACATAGATTTTAAAATCCTTAAAATAATAGCAAAAATCCAGCAGTATATAAGAAGAATAATGCCTTATTATGAAATGGGGCTAATTTCCAGAATTTATAAATCAACACTGATAAATCAATTAGTGTACTTCATCATATAATAGACTGAATTAAAAATGATCATATCAATAGATGTAGAAAAATATTTAAAAATTTTATTACCCATTTATGTTCAAATCTTTGAAAATTAGGATTAGAAGGGAATTTCCTTAACCTGATACAGGGTACATAAGAGAACAGCTAATATTATGCCAAATGATGAAAGAGTGAATGCTTTCCTCCTAAGATTGGAAACAACAAGGATGTCTTATTACTCCAATCAGTGTTGTAATGGAAGTCCTATCTTGTGCAAGACTACTTTGGAATTAAGAAATCCAAATTAATTTTATCTAAGAGAAGCAATGATTTTTTTTTGCATTGTACTATTAGCGAGAAATATAATTGTGGATGTATAGATGCTAAGGCATAGTGAAACATTGCCTTGCTTCCAAAACTTCTTGGAGCTCTGCTGTAGAAAGACATTTACAAAGTTTTTATCCAGCCCGGCCAGTGTGGCTCAGTGGTTGAACATCAACCCATGAACCAGGAGGTCGCCTTTAAATTCCTGGTCAGGGCATAATAGGCAGCGTGCAGGAGGCAGCCAATCAATGATTCTATCTCTCCCTCATCCTCTGTGAAATCAATAAAAATATATTTTTGAAATCAATAAAAACAAAAGTTTTAATCCAAAACAGTAAGATGCTAACTTGCAATCACGTGAATGGTCTCAGAGATAAACTATTCCTTTCTCTGCCTTAAGGTTTCTAGGTTAAGGAATAATGAGTTCTGTTTCTAAAATTGCTTTTAGTGGTGCTAATTTTAGTCCCCTTGGGGAAGGTATTGGAGAAAGGAAGGTGGAGTTTATCTTACATGCTTTAGTGATCAATTGACTTTAGTATATCCAAATGAACTTAGCCATCTTAACTTAATGTGCTTAAAGATTTTCTGAGATCAAAAGGAAAAAGGGATTAAAATTCAATTCCGACATCAAATATTTGGTTACTAAAGTAAAATGTACTTAGATTGTTAGCTTTATGTAAATACCTTCTCAAAACAATAACAAAAAGTTAAGTTAGTGACTTTTTTAGCGTCAAATTTTCAGTTTAGGGTAGTTGTAGTTTTTGATAGCTGGGGCTATCGGTTATCTATTGTTGCATAGGACACTACCCCAAAACTTCATGGATTTACACCATAACCATTTTATTGGTCACAATTATGTGACCATCAGTTTGGTCTGAGCTCAGTGAGGGCAGTTCTGTTGGTCTTGTCTGGATCACTCATGGGCATACAGTCAGATGACAAGTTGGCTGGGGGCTGGCTGGCCCCAGTTGACCTCACTTAACCATCTGGCAGTTAGCCGAGGCTGCTGGCCAAAGCACCTAAGTTGTTTTCCATCTTGCCTAGCCAGCTGGGTAGCTCAAACTTTTCCCCATGGTTCCAACAGGGCAAAGTGGAAGTTGTAAGGCCTCTTGAGGCCTTGGCTTTGGCAGTTCCACAATGTCACTTCCATTGCTCTCTGTTGGTCAGAGCAAATCATAAGGCCTAGATTCAAGGGAAGGGAACACTGACACTACCTCTTCATAGGAAAAACTGCAGATAGTCTATGGAATATTTATCTATCATACTAGCTTATTTAGATAAACCCGCTCATTCAAAAATGTCAAAATAGCCTGGCTGGTGTGGCTCAGTGGTTGAGCCTCAACCTATGAACCAGGAGGTCACGGTTGGATTCCTGGTCAGGGCATGTGCCTGGGTTGCGGGCTCAATCCCCAGTGTGGGGTGTGCTGGAGGCAGCCAATTAATGACTCTCATCATTGATGTCTATCTCTCCTTTCCTCTCTGAAATAAAAGTATTTTTTGAAAAATGTCAAAATAGTAGCCCTGGCTGGTGTGACTGGATTGGGCTGGTGCACCCAAGGATTGCTGGTTCAATTCCCAGTCAGGGCACCTGCCCTGGTTGTGGCTCAATCCCTAGTCCCCTGCAGGAGGTGATGCTCAGAGGTGGCAATCAATGTTTCTCCTCCCCCCTCTCTCTTCCTCTCTCTCTAAAAATCAATTTAAAAAATCTTTACCTTAAAAGTATTGAAGAGCTGAAAAGACAGTAGTGAACCTCCAGGCTAATTTTTAATTTGGGAATGATAGCCCGTAATCAGAGATATCGTATATGATAAAAGGCTAATATGCAAATTGACCAAACGGCAGAATGACCGTTCGCTATGACACGCACTGACCACCAGGGGGCAGACGCTCAATGCAGGAGCTGCCCTGTGGTGGTCAGCGTGCTTCCATAGGGGGAGCACAGCTCAACCAGAAGCCCTGAGTCGGGCTCACGGTTGGGGAGCGCAGTGGTGGTGGCAGGAGCCTCTCCTGCCTCTGTGGTAGTGCTAAGGATGCCCATGGGGAGCGGGCCTAAGCCATCAGTAGGACATCCCCCAAGGGCTCCTGGACTGCAAGAGGGTGCAGGCTGGGCTGAAAGACGCGCCCCCCCACCCCAGTGCACAAATTTCGTGCACTGGGCCTCTAGTAAGCTATAAGAGCACCAAAGTTGAATAAGCTTCACACTTGGAATCCAGAAGTCCAGAATTAGGGCACATTCAAAATAAAGGAAGTCTTATACAAATTTCTCCAGCATTACAGGAGGATCCAAAAAGACTACACCTCCAGGATAAGGACAGGATCTACTCCCTCACCCCCGATCCCAGGAGACTACAGGGAAGGCTGCCTTGACTCTGAGTGAGAGCTAGAGAAGAAAGAAAAAGTGATGATCTTGAGCTCTGCCTGGGTTTGACAGTCATTAGTTTTGTGGCCTTGGTCTAGTTGTTTAACTTGCTTGCATCATTCCCTCATCTAGAAAATAAAGATAAGAATCTCCACCTTTTAAGAGTTGTGAGGGTTAAGGGAAACAATACAGATTGCTTAGAATAGGTGTCATGAGCAACTGCTCAATAAATGTTATTTAATAGTTAGGAAAATAGTCATGATAAGATAAGGTGTTACAAAGCAAGAGGGTTGCCTGGCTGGGCTGGTGTGGCTTAGTGATTGTCAACTCATGAACCAGCAGCAGGTCACTGTTTGATTCCCGGTCAGGGCACATGCCTGGGTTGTGGGCTCGATCCCTGATCAATTATTCTCTCTCATCATTGATGTTTCTATCTCTCTCCCTCTCTCTCTTTGAAATAAAAAAAAAAGGCCTTAGCCGGTTTGGCTCAATAGATAGAGCGTCAACCTGCTGACTGAAGGGTTCTGAGTTCAATTTTGGTCACGGACACGTACCTCAGTTGCAGGCTGGATCCCTGGCACGTTTGGGAGGCAACCAATTGATGTGTCTCACATTGATGTTTCTCTTTCTGTCTCCCCCTCTCTTCTATTGTTTCTAAAAATCAGTGGAAAAATATCCTCCTGTGAGGATTAACAATAAATAAAAATTTTAAAAAGGAAGACGGTCTACTAGTGTTTTTCTTTTTCCTTCTGGATCCTCCTGGTCCTTTCATGCCCTATGCCCAGGTCGAAATGTCAAATGCCCACAGAGGCCAGACAAGAAATGTAAAGAGGTGAGAAAGAAAGTAAACAGGGAGAGCCCTAGCCGGTTTGGCTCAGTGGATAGAGCGTCAGCCTGCGGACTGAAGGGTCCCGGGTTCGATTCTGGTCAAGGCCACATGCCCGGGTTGCAGGTTGGGTCCCCAGTAAGGGGTGTGCAGGAGACAGCCCATCAATGATTCTCATCATTGATGTTTCCATCTTCCTCTCTCTTCTTCTCTGAAATCAAAAATATATTAAAGAAAACAGGGAGAGATAGACTCTGTAGCAAACAGACTACATGCCCTATGTGAATGGGGATTATTGCCATGGGAGAATGCAAGCCCCTGCTACAATATCTTAATTAGCACAATCCTACTCATATAAAGTAAACATTTGGGAAATAAGAATAGACTACATTAAATTCAGAAGCTCTTGGGAGGCAGGTTACCAAAGTATAAAAAAAACTGCATGTCCTTGAGAAGGAGGAGCCAGAATTTTAATCTAAATCTGTCTTCAGGGGGAAATGCCTGCAAAGTTTAATATAAAATATTGAACCTCTGGTTTATAAAATGTTGCTCATGTGAGGTGATAGTTAGGCAATAATAATAATAATAATAATAATAATATTTATTGAGTTGTTGCTATATATCCAGCTTAACTGCTTTACATACTTTCTCATACATTATCACATTTAATTCTCAGAAATACCCTTTAAATTAGTTGACACTATTTCCACTCTGCCTAGATAATTTATTTAGCTATTACAGTAAGTTTTGTTTCTGCTGTATTTTTTCCCTTTTAACCCTTTGAGGGGGAGAAAGAGATAAATGCTTCTAAGGGCAGTGAGTGAGGAAAAAAGGAGACAGAGCACAGAGTTTCCACCACAGGCGACACTCAGGTTCTTCTCCCTACAGAGACTTGGCAAGGGAGCCTCAGAGGCCTCTCAGGTGGACAGGAGCAGACGATGGAGTGGTTGGTACTCAAAACTGATTTCAGAGAGGAAGGGAGAAGAGAGAGAGAGAGAGAAACATCAATGATGAGAGAGAATCATCAATCGACTGCCTCCTGCACAACCCCTACTGAGGATCAAGCCTGCAACCCAGGCATGTGCCCTTGACCAGAATCGAACCCGGGACCCTTCAGTCCCCAGGCTGATGCTCTATCCACTGAGCCAAACTGGCTAGTGCCCAAAGCCAATGTTCTTAACCAAACTTCTTAGCATCCTTGACTCTCTTCTGATCATGATTAACTATTGTTCTACCAGGTGCATTTCTGGGGCCAAAAGATGAATAATGTACACTTCTAGAAATGGTAGTGGGCCCAGCCGGTGTGGCCCAGTGGTTGAGCTTTGACCTATGAAGCAGGAGGTCATGGTTCTATTCCCAGTCAGGGCATATGCTGGGGTTGTGGGCTGGATCCCATTGTGGGACGTGCAAGAGGCAGCAGATCAATGATTTTCTCTCATCTTTGATGCTTCTATCTCTCCCTCTCCCTCTCAGAAATTAAGAAAAATATATTTTAAAAAGATGGTAGTGGAATAGTAGATAGTGGCGTGGAATTCAGCCACCTGCCCTGCAATCCTACGGTGTTAGCTTTGATTCCACATTCTAGTGTATGATACAGACTTGCTTCCTAGAAGTGTGGCCCACTTTCACTCAAAGTTCCTATGATGACTATTTGCAGATGTATTTACTTTCAAGCCTTTATTTTCTACTTCAGTAATCTCTGCCATTCATATTTATTATTAATCCATAAAGCATACATAATTATACCTGAGTAGAGGACTCTAAATTAGCAAATTCCTATCCCATCAACCACAGAAGATTTATCCGTTCTAGGAGTAATTAATCTTTTTCATCACTGATTCTCTGGAGGGATTTCAGAACTTTTTTTCATGGCCATTGCTTCTCCGCTAACTGGCAAAGTAGCCTGAGCAGCCTTTGAAAGTGCTGGATGTTTGATAAATGTCTAGAACTTTCATTTAAAGTAGAGGACAGAAGGTAATCTTTCCTCTGTGAATAATAACACCAGAAAAGGAAAGAGCGTCTTCATATACTTAGGACAAAAAGGGCACAGTGAGTGATACACTTGATAACTTAGTTTAGTGAAGAAATTTCTTTCCCATCTGTTCTGGCAACTGTATAGAAATAATAGACAAACTAAAATGTCTCTGTTAATTTCATAAATAAAATGGATAAAAGAAAAGGCATCTCGCCTTAGCTGGTTTGGCTCAGTGGATAAAGCGTTGGCCTATGGACTGAAAGGTCACAGGTTCGATTCCAGCCAAGGGCACATGCCTGGGTTGCAGGCTCGATCACCAGTAGGGGGCATGCAGGAGGCAGCCAATCAATGATTCTCTCTCATCATTGATGTTTCTATCTCTCCCTTCATCTCTGAAATCAATTATATGTATATATATATATATATATATGTATATATATTTATATATATAATATATGAAATATAAGTCATTGAAAATCCTTATTAGCTAACCCCATACAGATAAAGGACAGTGAGAAACACAGGGAGCTGACCCAGGTTCACCTTAGATTAGCAGACTCCCCAGCTGCCCCAGACATGTAAGCAAAATCAACATTTATTGTTGTATCCATAGAAATGTGTTTTGTCATTCCATACCAATAGCTGATTGATATATCATAGTGTCTGTTAGAAAGGACATTTTTTAAAATGGAAAGCTTACATAAGCAAATATATAGTGATCCATGAAGTACTTCGAGTCAAATACAAGATATTTGAGGCCAGAAAATAATTCAAAATTTCCTCATTAGATGCACCAAAAATAAATCACAAGAAGTTATCTTGCAGTGGCCAGCTGGCTTGGGAATCGATGCATCAAAACCATGGTGGTTCACGCCCTGGCCGGTTCTGCTCAATGGATAGAGCATCTGCCTGCAGGGTCCCGCAATTGATTCTGGTCAAGAGCATCTACTTCAGTTGCAGGCTGGATCCCTGGCTCTGGCTGGGGCACATGGGGGAGGCAACCAATTGATGTGTCTGGCATCAATGTCTCTCTCTCTCTCTGTGTCACTCCCTTTCCCTTCCACTTTCTCTAAAAATCAATGGAAAATTATCTTCACATAAGGATTAACAATATCCTATATATAAAAGGGTAATATGCAAATTGACCCTAATGGCTGAACGACCACGAACAACTGGTCTCTATGATGTGCACTGACCACCAGAGAGACAGACACTCAATGTAAGAGCTGCCCCCTGGTGGTCAGTGTGCTCCCACAGAGAGAGCTCTGCTCAGCCACAAGCTGGGCTGATGGCTGTGAGTACAGCAGTGGTGCCCACATCCTCGGCAGTGCTAAGGATGTCTGACTGCTAGCTTAGGCCCGATCTCTCGGGGATCGAGCCAAAGCTGGCAAGTGGCAAGTGGACATCCCCCAAGGGGTCCTAGACTGCGAGAGGGCGCAGGCCGGGCTGAGGGACCCCCCCAAGTGCACAAATTTTTGTTCACAGGCCTCTAGTGTGTGTGTATATATATATATATTGGTTCAGAAGGACAGCCAAGGCCTGGGATGAGCATCAATTAACTATGCTCTGGTCTTAACCACTGAAAACATACATTATGTCACTAGAGCTAGACACTAGGTCAGGAACACTGGGTCAAGCCCAGCCAGCATGGCTCAGTGGTTGAGCATCAACCTATGGACCAGGAGGTCACTGTTCAATTCCAAAGTTGGAGCACATGCCCAGGTTGTGGGCTCCATCCCCAGTGTGCAGGAGGCAGCCAGTCAATGATTCTCTCTCATCATTGATATTTCTATCTATCCCTCTCCCTTCCTCTCTGAAATCAATAAGAATCTATTTCTGAAAAAAAGAAAACTAGGTCAAATAGTGGTTGTGCCTAGATAATAATCTATTGTGTCTATATAAGGTAAATCAATCCCTGAGATCATAGGAAATCTGTTAGGGGCAGAAATAGAATATTGGGGACTAGCTACAGTTATAAGAAATATTAATCATGCTCTGTTAACTGTGATTGTTCTGTTCTGATTAGAGAAAGCACATTTTAACCTGGCTGAGAGTTGTATGCACTGGGAACTAACATCGGAATGCAGTCCATCCTCCTTTCCCAAGAACTGCCTATCATTATGGAAAGATTTACAACCCAGTGGCTGAAACAATCTAGTCCTAGAGGCACCCCCCCTTTGCAACCCCCAGCCCATATTGTCTGTAATCTGATCCTGGAAGTGCCCAGAGGCACCAGTCCTCTGGATCCCCCCCACCCCCCAGCCCGAATTGCCTGTAACCTGTAACCATCATACTTTGCCTACTTCCCCATGCCTGTAATTCTTATTCTCCCACGTAATCTTTGCCTTCTACCCCATATAAGCAGCTGGCTTATGGTTGGGGGTGGGGCAGAGCAAATTTTCATACATGACCTGCTGTGCTCCCATACTGCCGGTATTATTGGAATAAATGCTCATATATGATTTAAACCTGTATCTGCTGAATTGGCTCAAGTAGTGACAGCGGCCCGGACCCATTGGTTGTCCGGTTACAAATCCACCCCCGAGTTTTGAAGTCACTCATAGTTAAAACAATTAAACCATGTGTGGCAGGTTGTTTCAGTAATTGTCCCCAATTTGGTCAGAGCTCTCTATATCCATGGCCCTGAGAGATCCTCTTGTGCAACGACTCAGGGAGAGACAATGTGAATTGCTTTGTCCAATGAGACAACAGTAAATGAGGTGCAAGCAATAGCTTGAAAAGTGATAGCACTTAGGGAATTGCTACTCTTGTTATTCTCTGGAGCCCTGAGACCACCAGGTAAAGAAGTCAGGCTTGCCCTAGCGGGTTTGGCTCAGTGGATAGAGCATTGGCCTGCGGACTGAAGGTTCAATTCAGGTCAAGGGCATATGCCTGGGTTACAGGCTCCATCCTCAGTAGGGGGCGTGCAGGAGGCAGTCGATCAATGATTCTCTCTCATTATTGATGTTTCTATCTCTCCCTTCTGCTCTGAAATCAATAAAAATATATTTTTAAAAAAGTCAGCCTTATCCAGTGGAGATGAGATCACGTGGAACAGTCAATAAGTTCTCAGCTGAGGGCTTTTAGGCAGCAGAACAGACAGCTGACGTGTGTGAGCCCACAGGCTAGAAGCAGAGGAACCACCTTATACAGTAAATCATTGTTGGTTTAAGCCATTGCATTTTCGGAGTGGTTTACAGCATGGTAAAAGCGGACTGATAGACCATGTGAACAACCTCATGGATTGCCTTTGCAATTCTTATCCAAAAGAAAGTGTGCCTTGTTTCCACCTCTAACTAGTTGGTAATGTGATATTGTGATTTGTAATAAGAAATATATATTTGGTCTTTGTCCCAGTTCCTGGCACAGGGCTCCTAAAACCCTTGGAATTTCCTGTGTTGAGAGCCTTAAAGGTGTCTTTTGTAATGTTAATGAGGTGACTTTAGGAAAGTCCCTAGGTCTGGTAGGGATGGGGGCTGGTTGCCAGGGAAACCAACCACATGATTAGAGGGTTGGAACTTTCAGTCCCACCCCCAGATCTTTGGGATGGGAAAGGGCTGGAGGTTGAATCAATCACTAATGGCTAATGACTTAAGCACTCTTGCCTGGGTAAGGAGGCCTCTATAAAACCCCAAACGGAGGGGATTTGGAGAGCTTGTGAGTTGGTGAACAAACGTGTGGAGGTGCACAGAGAATGCTGCTTCGAGAGCTTGGCAGCCCCATGCCCTTTCCCAGGCCTTGATCTACTCGTCTCCTCCATCTGGCTGTTCCCGAGTTACATCTTTTTATAATACGCCGGTGATCTAGTAAGTAAAATGTTTCTCTGTGCCCTGTGGCCACTCTAACAAGTCAATTGAACATTGAAGAGGGGGTCTTGGGAACCTCTGAGCTAAAGCTGGTGGGTCCGAAGCATAGTAACAACTTGGACTTGTGATTGGCGTCTGGAGTGGGGGCAAGTCTTGTAGGACTGGACCCCTAACCTGCGGGATCTGTCGCTATCTCCAGGTAGATAGTGTCAGAATTGAGTTAAATTGTGCCCAGCTGGTGTAGGAGATAATTGCATGGTGGTGGAGGAAAAACCCACACCT
Source organism: Myotis lucifugus (assembly GCF_000147115.1). Lineage (NCBI taxonomy): Eukaryota > Metazoa > Chordata > Mammalia > Chiroptera > Vespertilionidae > Myotis > Myotis lucifugus. Next base: position 8,126,711 of record NW_005871068.1, read on the forward strand.
TGGAATTGTGTAGAAACCGTACTAAAGGTATTATTGAACCATTTGGGGACCTAGAAGTCAAGTCAATTTTGATACTTCCTTCTCTCTCAGCCTGCATATACCCATCACCAAAGTCTGTTTTTACCTCCTATAAATCTGAAATCCATCTCCTGGACCAAATAGGGAATCCTCCTGCCCATCTCCCTGCATTCACCCTGGTCCCACTCGGATCTGTACCCTAATGTAACAACAATCATTTTAAAAACCAATCTGGCTATGCCTCCCCTCTCACTTAAAACCCTTCACTCACTTTCGTTTATTCCCTGTATTTCCCATGACCTACAGTCCCTCACAGTTTGAGCCACCCCCACCCCCCACCCCCCACTGCCAGCCTCATCTCCACAGCTTCCCATATTCGTGTCTGCCCCAGCCCTTCCTTTTGTTCTGCTAATGGGCATTGGCAAGCGCTCCTCCTGCTGGAGCCTTTCAGTGTGCTGTTGCCCTACTCTTGCCCCAGTCCCCCACTGACTCTATCCAACCTTCTCGTCTTACCTTAGGCATCACATACTTAGGGGAGCCTTTTTCTGGGCCCCTAGTGCAGGTTATATTCTTTTCCTTTATTGTACTTCTCTCTTATTTCATTTGTGATTGAATATACTCATGTTTGTGTGATTTTAAGATTAAT
>NW_005871068.1:8130393-8131924 GCF_000147115.1 Myotis lucifugus
TGGGGATTTTTTTGCACATATGACCCTGACCGAGAGTAGCATAGGGAAGGAGAGGTGTAGGCAGTCATTTCTCCTTGATGAGATTCCTTTGCCTGCAGACTCAGCATCTTAATGCCTGCTCTGGTTAGGATGCAGTCCCCTTTACATTGTTAAACAGTGATAAATAGGTCCAGATGCTTTGCATTAAAAGGACATTTTAGTTAATGTTCCCTGAGGAAAAGCAATAGTAACCAGTGTTGCCCATTTGTCTGGTCATTCTGGGCTCCAGATGGCCTCATCAGTACTTGAGGAACTAGGAATGTTTTATTGAGCTGGAAGATTAAGTAATATGTGTTGAGCCACTTCAACCACTTGGGGAGGGGTTTTAAATGTGAGCCTACAGCATTTCTGGTAAAGTGCACACCAAGTGCGACAGAGCAATCACAACCGCTCTTACAACAGGATGAGCGAGCTGTTACTGTCTTTTCCACAAACAACATTTTATAGAACTGTACCTCCTTGCTTACTAGCAGAAAAGCACTTTGGAGCATTATTAGCTAAATTTACAAAGGAACTAGTTATATGTGCTGAGCCAGCTCAGCCAGGGGTTTGAAAGCCTGAGTGAGGGCGGAAAGGATGAAGAAATGACAAAGAGAATAAGCTGGGGTGGATCTTCTGTGCCTGGCTGAGGCCACAGAGAGAGATCCAGAGGCAAGCTGAGCCTTTATTTTATAGCCAGAGGTAAACAAGGTAGTGGTCACCATAGTTACAATGTTCTTGTGAGTTTCACTTGTTTTGGCAGCACTTGCTGCACCTCCCACAGCCCATTAGCTACCCAGATAAGATCTAGGGAGTGTCATAAGGTCAAGCCTAATTATGCTAAGAGGACTGTGCCCTCTAAACTGGGACTTGTTTGTGGCTTTGCCAACAGGTCAGTCCGAGGCTTAACCCTATAGCCGCGCCCTACAGTTATATAGTGTGTCTTTTTTAAAAAAAATATTTTTATTGATTTCAGAGAGGAAGGGAGAGGGAGAGAGAGATAGAAATATCCACGATGAAAGAATCATGGTGGATCGGCTGTCTCCTGCAATCACTGGGGATCGAGCCCACAACCCGGGCATGTGCCCTTGACCAGAATGGAACCTGGGACCTTTCAGTTTGCAGGCCGACGCTCTATCAACTGAGCCAAACCAGCTAGGGCTATAGTGTGTCTTTGAAAAAATTAAATATCCTATCCAAAGTCTTTGAAAATGGGATTTTACCCTGTTAAAATTCCAGTAGAAGATTGCTTTGAAGTCACTGTTAATTTATAAACTTAAAATATATTTATTGTAAAGTTTGCCTGATTAGTTATAGAACTGTTGTGCCAATGAGATATGATTATAAACATTATCCACATTAACACTTTTTATAATGTTTTGTGTTGATTTTCAGAGAGAGGGAGAAAGAGAAATATCAATCAGTTGCCTCTGCACTGACCCTGATCAGGGGCAAAACCTGCAATCTGGCATGTGCCCTGATGGGAATTGAATCAGGGCCTTTTTTTTTTTTT
>NW_005871068.1:8133442-8135983 GCF_000147115.1 Myotis lucifugus
ACAGGGGCAGCGCCCAACCCCTGATCGCCCTGCAGCTCTGTGTGTGACAGGGGGCGGGGCGACAACCTCCCTATCCGCACTGTTCTGTTCGTGACAGGGTGCAGCGCCCCAACCCCCTGATCGGCCCTGCTCTGTGGGTGATAGAGAGGCGGCGCCCCAACCCCCCCCACCCCCCCACGGGCCCTGCTCTGTGTGTGACGGGGTAGAGCCATAACCTCCCCATCGGCCCTGCTCTATGGGTGATAGAGGGCGGCGCCCCAACCCCCTGATCCACCCTGCTCTGTGTGTGAAGGGGCGGTGCCCCAACTCCCCTATCGGCCCTACTCTGTGAGTGACGGGGGGAGCTCCTCAACCCCCTGATGGGCCCTGCTCTGTGCATGACAGGGGGCAACGCCCCAACCCCCTGATCGGCCCTGCTCTGTGCGTGACGGGGTGACGCCACAACTCCCCTATCAACCCTGCCCTGAGTGTGACAGGGGGCAGTGCCCCAACCCCCCAATCGGCTGTACCCTGAGCATGACTAGGGGTGGCATCACAACCTCCCGATCTGCCCTGCTCTGTGCATGACAGGGGACAGCGCCCCAACTCCCCAATCGGCCCTGCTCTGAGCCTGACCAGGGGCTGCACCTAGGGATTGGGCCTGCCCTCTGCCACCGGGGAGCAGGCCTAAGCCAGCAGGTCATTATCTCCGAGGGGTCCCAGACTGCAAGAGGGCACAGGACGGGCTGAGGGACCCCCCCTCCCCCCCGAGTGCACAAATTTTTGTGCACCAGGCCTCTAGTATATATATATATATCTCATATTTTATTGCTTTCAGAGAGAAAGGGTGAGGAAGAGAGATAGAAACATCATTGATGAGAGAGAATCATTTGATCGGCTGCCTCCTGCACGCCCCCCACTGGGGATCTAGCCCACAACCCAGGCATATGCCCTTGACTGGAACCAAACCCAGGACCCCTCAGTCCACAGGCCAATGCCCTATCCACTGAGCTAAATATATTTCATTGTCTTTTATTTGCTCTTCTGTACTGCAGATGCACTGTATTGCATTTTAAAAACTTTTTCCTCATTGATTTCTTTAGCTCCAGAAGTTTTGCTTTTTTAAAAAAAAATTCTATCTCTTTGGTAAATTTCTCATTTTGAACATGTATTTTTGTGTGTGTTATCACTGAATTGTGTGTAGTTTCTTGTAGTTCCTTGAGTTTCTTCAAAACAGCTTTTTTAAATTCTTTATTAGCTAGATAGCAAAATGTTCTTTTCAACGGTTATTGACGAATTCTTCTTTTGGTGATGACATGTTTCCTTGCTTTTTCATGTTTTTTATAGTGTTGTGTCACTGCTTTCACACTTGAAGCTGCAGATACTGCCTTAAATCTTTGTGAGTTGCCTTTAGTTGGGGAATTCTGCTCACTGGCATTGCTCTTTTCTGGGGTTTTCTCTGCTTTTGTGTGAGGACTCCAGCTCCACTCTTCTTGCTCCCTCTTGTGGCAGAATTCTTAATTAAACATGTCTTTTCTGGTTCTTACAACTTAGCAGGCTGGCTGCTAGAAACCTCTTTTGTTTTCCAGAAGGTGGTGCTACAGTTCAAGTTTGTGGTTTCTCCCTTGCCCGTAGACCCCATTTCCTGAGCACACTCCTTATCTACCAGATCTTGCTCTGACTGCTGCTCTAGCTAGCTTGCCCTCTCTGCACAGGAAGCCAGCAGCAGAGTGCGGGGAGGTGTTTGTTTAGCACTCAGGGTAGGGGGTGCCAGCAGTACCCCCCAGAGGCTCTTGGTTGGACTTCCTGCTGAGTGTAGTCAGCAGAATGGTGTCCCTTTAATGAGTTTTTTATTTTTTTATTTTTATTTTTAAAATATATTTTATTGATTTTTTACAGAGAGGAAGGGAGAGGGATAGAGAGTTAGAAACATCGATGAGAGAGAAACATCCATCAGCTGCCTCCTGCACACCCCCTGCTAGGGATGTGCCTGCAACCAAGGTACATGCCCTTGACCAGAATTGAACCTGAGACCCTTCAGTCTGCAGGCCGACGCTCCATCCCCTGAGCCAAACCAGTCAGGGCCCTTTAATGAGTTTTTAAAAAAATATATTTTTATTATTTTCAGAAAGGAAAGGAGAGGAAAGAGAGAGATAAAAACATCAATGATGAGAGATAATCATTGATTGGCTGCTTCCTGCACACCCGACACTGGGATCGAGCCCACAACCCGGGCATGTGCCCTGGCCAGGAATCGAGCCTGACCTCCTGATCTCAACCACTGAGCAACACTGGCCGGGCTCTTTAATGCAGTTTTTTTTAAATTAAATCTTTATTGTTCAGATTATTACATTTGTTCCTATTTTTTCCCCCAAAACTCCCCTCCGCCCTCACTCCCCACCCACTGTGTTCATCCATAGGTGCATGATTTTTGTCCAGTCTCTTCCCGCATCTCCCACACCCCTTTTCCCCCCCAGAATAGTCAGTCCATTCCCTTTCTATGTCCCTGATTCTATTATAATCACCAGTTCATTCTGTACATCAGGTTATTTATTCACTTGA
>NW_005871068.1:8137436-8142387 GCF_000147115.1 Myotis lucifugus
AAAGCTCACTTCGTCTTCTAACGCTCCAGTCCTCCGGATGTCCCGTATACTCACGGGTCCCTAGAGACTCGTCAGGATCGGAGCTCATAACCTAAGACTCCTCCCGAATGAAAAGGGCATCGTGTCCTCCAGCCGCCAGCCTGTCCACAGCAACCACGGCACCTTTGTTTTTTAGTTCCGCACCACACCTCCTCTGAGTCTCGGTATGATTTTTTTCCTTCCTTCTAGTTGTAGAATTTCAACTCAGCTAGCCTTCCTGTGGTTCTGGATGATGTCCGTTCCGTCTTTTAGTTGTATTTTTGAAGTGGTTGTGCGAGGCAGCAATCTCCAGTGTTTACCTATGCCGCCATCTTGGTTTTTTTTCTTTAATGCAGTTTTATTTTCTTATCTGCCTCTTTCCTTCACTACACTCCTGGTCATGGAGATCCCATTGCTGTACTGTGGGTGCTGCTTCAGCTGCATCCTGCACCACCGGAGCAGCTGGGCACTCACTCACTGCTCTCCTTTTCTACTTACTAGTAGAATTTAAGAGCTTAGAATTTAAGAGAGGTTGGTACCACCTGATAGTACAGCCCTGTGCAGTGTTGCCTTAAGCGAGACATAGTCCTGGTAAAGTTCTTACAATCTCTCATGTGTCCAAACTTGTACCGTATATATATTTTTGCTCCAGTGGCATGGTGGACTCTCCCCTTTGAAAGCTGGGCTTCTGTAATTTCTCTCTTTTTCATGGGAATTTTCCCAGGTCAGCACTCTCCAGTTTTTTTTCTCAACTAAAGAGAGGGGTTAGGGCAGGTTTGCACAAGTGGGCAAGAATCTTCCTGGGTCCTTGGTGTATGGGTGTTGGACCCCACAACTACTACAAAAATGCGTTTGTTCAGGGATAGATGTCCAATTCTTTTTAAAAATACATATTTTTTATTGATTTCAGAGAGGAAGGGAGAGAGAAAGAGAGAGAGAGAGAGAGAGAGAGAGAGAGAGACATCAATGATGAGAGAATCATTGATCAGCTGCTTCCTGCACGCCCCCTACTGGGAATCAAACCCACAACTCATGTATATGCTCTGACTGGGAATCGAACCGTGATCTCCTGGTTCATAGGCTGATGCTCAACCACTGAACCACACTGGCTGGGCTCAGATATATTAATATTTTAAGGATTTTATCACTGCATTTCTGTAAACATGAATACCGTTATTATTAAATGGAAATGCACTCTTTTCTTTCCAAATAATGATTTGGAAAAAAATTATAATGGTGAGGACAGCTATTGGCTGGTACACTATCTTCTGTGGCCAGAATTCCAGAGTACTGTTTAAAGTACTTCATGAATATGTTAATACTTCACAATTATGTCAAGTGGGGCTATTCATAGATCAAACTACCTTAGGGGGGAAGAGGTAGAGCAGAAATTTATCATCTCATATACACATGATTCATGAACACAAAGGTATCAGTAATGCTCACTCCCCCAACACATACACACACACACACACACACACACACTCACTCACACTTACATTCACACTCACACAGACTATATTAATTCTTCTTCTCTGCCTGGTGATCTCATTTTCTCCCACTGCAGAGAGAATTCTCCACAGAGACTACCTGGCCTGCCACATGGAAGCCCTGGGTACTCTTCTCGACTTTGTTCTGACTGAGGAAAAAAAAATTCCTCTGGCCCTGACCGGTTTGGCTCAGTGGATAGAGCGTCGGCCTGCAGACTGAAGGGTCCCGGGTTCGATTACAGTCAAGGGCATATACCTTGGTTGCGGGCACATCCCCAGTGGGGGGTGTGCAGGAGGCAGCTGAACGATGTTCCTCTCTCATCGATGTTTCTAACTTTCTATCCCTCTCCCTTCCTCGCTGTAAAAAATCAATAAAATATATTTTAAAAAAATTCCTCTGTAGCTGCAATCCAGAATAGTCTGGGAAGAACTTAACTTTGGCCCTGCTGGGGCCATTCACCCACCACTCAGGCTACTTATTATGGATAAGGAAAAGGAGGGACTATGATTGGCATTTCCAGAAACACCCAGATGAAGTGAGGAAGGAGCAGTTCCTTAAAGAAGATCGTTGTTTTGATGAGTTAATGTTCTCCAAATAGTTTATAATCCAGTTGTGAGCCAATAGATCTAAACACAGAGAACAGAATATAATGCAAAAAGGCTTACCAAAGATTATTTTGAAACTAGTGCCCCGGTGCATGGATTCGTGCACATTGAAAGGAAATTAATTAGAAGGTGGCCAGTGGGGCGGGACAGGGAGAGACAGGCCAGACATGCCCTGGAGCCAACCTCCTGCGGTCCCTCCCCAGCCAGCCGCACCTGGGTGGCGCTGCGGCTTGAAGGGTATCTGTGGAGTGAGTGGGGTCCCTCTGGCAGGTGGGGTTCCTTGGCCTGGCCTGCAGGGATTGGGCCGAAACCAGCTCTCCAACATCCCCTGAGGGGTCCTGGATTGAGAGAGGGTGGTTCTTGGGTGACACACCAGAATCGGGCTCCTTCCTCTCTGGTTCCAGGGTGTATTACCCGGGAACCACTGCTGCCAATTCACCACAGCTCAGCAACTCCTGCATTGAGTGTCTGCCCCATGGTGGTCAGTGTGCATCATACCTACTGGACAGTTGGACAGTTGGATGGTCGCTTAGCCTTTTATATAAATAGATTATCAATATGTTATGATCAACGTACAGTTTACATTTACCAAGAAGTTATCCTATATAATAAAGAGCTAATATGCAAATGGTCATCACACCCTCACACCATAATGGCTCAGACACTCAACACTGGGGAGAGAGGAATGGGAACCAGCCAGGTACAAATGAGCTCGCGAGAGTAGAATGGGAAGCAGCCAGGCACAAATGAGTTTGTGAGAGAGGAATGGGGACCAGCCAGGCTGTGGCTGGAGAAAGGGATAAGCCGCCCGCCCCGCGGTCCTGGGTGCCAGTGGCTGCGGCCCGGGGAAAGCCACCCTCCCGTGGTTCCCTGTGGCTGCGGCTGGCCCTGGCAAAGCTGGCCCGGGTCCTGGGTGCCTGTGGCCAGCCAGAGGGAGGGAAGCCCAGGTCCCAGGTGCCTGCGACCAGTGGGAGGAGGGAATCCTGGCTCCCAGGTGTGGGGCGAGGCAGAGGTGGTTGGGCGATCAGGCCAGCAGGGGAGCAGTTAGGGGCGATCAGGCCAGTAGGGGAGCAGTTAGGGGGTGATCAGGCAGGCAGGCAGAGGTGGTTAGGTGTGATCAGGCAGGCAGAGGTGGTTAGGGGAGATCAGGCAGGCAGGCAGAGGGGTAAGGGGCGATCAGGCAGGTAAGCAGGCAAGCAGTTAGGAGCCAGAGGTCCTGGATTGCGAGAGGCAGTTGGGGTCCCAGATTGTAGAGGGTGCAGGCCGGGCTGAGGGACCTCCACCCCCTGTGTACAAATTTCATGCACCGGGCCTCTAGTAACAAATAATACATTTATGCACTTAATGCAAATAGAATCCTATATAATAAAAGCTTAATATGCTAAGTGTCCAGTCGACCAGTCAGCTGTTCAGCCAATCAAAGCATAATATGCTAATGATATGCTAAGGCCGCTCAACCGCTCGCTATTACATGCACTGACCACCAGGGGGCAGATGCTCCCACCGGTAGGTTAGCTTGCTGCTGGGGTCTGGCCGATCGAGACTGAGCAAGATTGGCCAGACATGCCCTGGAACCCTCCCATGATCCCTCCCTAGCTGGCCAACCTCCTGCATCCCTCCCCGGCCCTGGATTTTGCACTGGTGGGGGTGGGGTCCCTTGGCCTGGCCTGCACCCTCTTGCAATCTGGGACCCCTTGGGGGATGCCAAAGAGACGGTTTTGGCCTGATCCCGCAGGCCAGGCCGAGGGACCCTACCTACTGGTGCATGAATTTGGGCACCAGGCCTCTAGTCCAATATAATAGAGTCCAATATAATAAACTATATATATTCAATATATTACATAATGTACAGGGTGGGGCAAAAGTAGATTTACATTGGGAGTATGTGAAACAGTTTATTCTTGTATTATTATTTATTAAATAGAGGCTCGGTGCATGAAATCTGTGCACTGGGGTTGGGGGGGAGTCCCTGAGCCTGGCCTGTGCCCTCTTGCAATCCAGGACCCATTGGGGGATGTCTACCTGCCAGCTTAGGCCTCATCCCCCTGAGGATCAGGCCTAAGCCAGCAGTCAGACATCTATCTCTCTTGCAGTCCGGGGCTCTCGCAGTCCAGGACCACTTGCTCCTTACTGTCCGCCTGCAGCAGAGGCAGGAGAGGCTCCCGCCACTGCCGCTGCACTCGCCAGCCATGAGTCCAGCTTCTGGCTGAGTGGCGCTCCCCTTGTGGGAGCACACTGACCACCAGGGGGCAGCTCCTGCATTGAGCGTCTGTCCCCTGGTGGTCAGTGCACGTCATAGTGACCGGTCATTCCACCATTGGGTCAATTTGCATATTAGGGTTTTATTATATAGGATCATTATACTATTTTTCATACAAACAACTGTAAACCTACTTTTGCCCCACCCTGTATCTTTTCAAGTTAATGATTTCATTTTATTTGGATGTATACTCAGAAATGGAATTGCTGCATCATGTGGTAGTTGTATTTTAATTTTTTTTGGTATTTTTAATTTTTTGAGGAACCTCTGAACTGTTTTCTACAGTGTTCTGACTGGGAATTGAACTGGTGACCTCTTGGTTCATGGGTTGATGCTCAACCACTGAGCCACGCTGCCTGGGTAGAAGTATTTTTATTATGAAACTATATGCCTAACCTGGCCCCAGCCAAATAATTCCAAACAGTTGGCCAAAAGAAAAATAAAGGATTTTTTCCTAAAATTAATTCTTGTCTATGATCCTACCCCTTTGGCTATGTGGACTCTCTGAACCTATCCTATCTAATAATAGACAAACATGGTAATTGACCATACCTTCACTACGCTTCCCATTGGCTAA
>NW_005871068.1:8143402-8147006 GCF_000147115.1 Myotis lucifugus
CCTCGACTGGAGTTGACTGGGAGTTTGACCAGGGGACGGAGCCAGCTGCCACCTCCCGTGTCCCCTACCCCAGGCCAGCCTGACCTGATTGGCCCTAATAAGGGCAGGCCAGCTGGACCCCACCCATGCACGAATTCATGCACTGGGCCTCTAGTTCCATCATAATTGTGATGCTGAAACTGAGTAGTCCTAGCTCACTTTGTTACCTTTGAAAATTCATTCCAAAAAGATGCATATCCTATCTAATAAATAGGGAATATGCTAATTGACCCTCACACTGTCGCAAAGATGGCGGCCCCCCACAGCCAATAAGGAGGGAATATGCTAATTGACTGTCCCGCCCTCAACGATGGCGGCACCCACATCCACAAGATGGCGGCGCCCAGTCCCCTCGGCCTTGCCATGCGCCTGCCTCCGGAGTCTCCCAGTCCCCTCAATCCCCCCAGGGCCAACCCAAGGTGCAGGCAAGCCTCAGATGGCAGTTGCCCAGCCACCCAGGGCCAGCCCGAGGTGCAGTCAAGCCACTGGCCCCAGCTACAGGCAAGTCTCAGATGGCGGCTGCCCAGCCACCCAGAGCTGCCCGAGGCTTGTGCTGCCGGCAGTGGCAGCAGCAGAGGTGTGATGGGGTGTCACCTTCCCCTGATCACCGGGTCACCTCCTGCCCCTGATGGCTCCCGGACTGTGAGAGGGGGCAGGCCAGTCTGAGGGACCCCCCCTTCAGTGAATGAATTTTCATGCACCGAGCCTCTAGTCTATATATAAAAGCCTAAGCTACCAAATGACCGGTTGACCGGTCGACCAGATGCTATGATGTACACTGACCACCAGAAGGCAGACACTCAATGCAGGTGATGCCCCCTGGTGGTCAGTGTGCTCCCACAGTGAGAGTGCTGCTCAGTGGACTGGCGGACGCCAGACGCCAGGCTCACGGCTGGCAAGTGCAGCTGCAGAGGCGTGAGCCTCTCCCACTTCCACAGCAGCACTACCTAGTGGCAGTGGCTACCGAGTGGCGGCTGCAGGTGTAGTGGGGCTGGGATGAGCGGGAGCGGCGTGGTGCACAGCCTGGGCTCAGGCTCCTTTCCGGCCGCCTGCTGCTTCACGCACTACTACATCGACATCCCCCGAGGGGTCCCAGATTGCAAGAGGGTACAGGCCAGGCTGAGGGACCCCACCGGTGCACAAATCCATTAACTAGGCCTCTAGTTTACATATATAGATGTAGAAAGATGACCTAAACCTTCATGATGGGAAGTTAGAATTCATTTACTAGTCCTTCCTCCTCTTCTCCTCCTTCCCTCTTTCCTTTCATTAACTTAGTGAGAAACGTAATGTCTCTGAAACCATCCTATTTAGATTAGTGGCAGGTCACTAAGTCAATGATGGATTTGTCATTAAGGTAAAGTTCTTTCTATTTGCCGATGTTACTTTTTTAACCATGTGTAAAGTCTCAATAATGAAGTAGAAATCTGGTAAATTGAAACAATTTAAACTGCATTCATGTGGTTCATGTGTATTTGTAACAATTTTGAATGGGAAAGACCCCAAGGACATACCAATAGACTTGTTGAAAGTTCAATGAGAAAGTCAGTGGGAAATTGGTCATGGAAGCCAAGAGTTGAATAAGGAGCACATGAAAAACCAGAAGCTGCTGAAAGAGTAGAATATAGTCTGTGTAACAACAAAACCTCTTTTAAAAAGTGAAGTTGCCTTTCACTCTTGTGTGGAAGAGGTACTCTTGGCACAAGGCCCTTGTAATGAGTCAAGTAAAGGAAATGTTTTTGATTATATGAGGATTTTTTAAAGAAAGAAAATAAAGCATATTTACTTATAACTTGTCAGTAGTTGTTAGTTTTATGGCTGTAACTTTTTATTTGCTGCCAAACAAGCAAGTGAATGTTTTCTGTGTTCTGGAGATCTCCCAACCACCATTCCGTGTGCCCTATTAACAAAAATTAAATGGTATATCAGTTAAATTGTTTTTTCTTTCAACACACAAATGCTTTGTTTTTTAGACATGCCTCCATTGATTTTTGTAGAGAGAGAGGGGAAGGGAGAGGGTGAAAGCAAAACATCGATGTGAGAGCAAAACATCGGTCCTCCCCTCCCCCCACCTCTCTAGGTACCCAGACTAGGGATCAAACCTACAACCCGGGCATGTGCCCTTGAAACTAGACAACAAATGGGTCTGGGCTGCCTGTCACTACTTGAGCCAATTAAGCAGAGACAGGGTTGAATCATAAGAGTGTTTATTCCAATAATACCGGCAGTATGGGAGAGGAGCAGGTCATCTATGAAAATCTGTTCTGCCCCCAACCATGAGCCAGCTGTTTATGTGGGGTAGAAGGACGAAGATTACATGGGGGAGTAGGCAAAAGGAATAAGAATGGGTATAATTGTTACAGATTACAGGCAATGTGGGCTGGGGTTGCAAAGGGCAACAAGGTTGTTAATCTTTCCATGATGATAGGCAGTTCTCCAGTAAGGAGAATGGACCACATTTTGAGGTTAACTCCCAGGTCCAGGCCATACAACTTCTAGTCATGTCAGAATGTACTTTCTTTAATCAGATGGAAAAAAAATAATCACAGTTAACAGAACATGGTTAATATTTCGTGTAACTATCGCTAGTCCCCACTATTCTATTTCTGCCTCTAATACCCTGATTTTACCTTTGGTTGTAAACTATTAACAAGATTGAAATCAGTAGAAAACAAGGCTGAAGAGGAATCTGATGAGATGTTAAGAGTGGCTCTCTCTTAGGAATGGCATTTTATTTATTTATTTATTTAAAAATATATTTTATTGATGTTTTACAGAGAGGAAGGGAGAGGGATAGAGAGTTAGAAACATCGATGAGAGAGAAACATCGATCAGCTGCCTCCTGCACGCCCCCCACTGGGGATGTGCCCGCAACCAAGGTACATGCCCTTGACCGGAATCGAACCTGGGACCCTTGAGTCCACAGGTCGATGCTCTATCCACTGAGCCAAACCGGTTATGGCAGGAATGGCATTTTAGTTAATTTTACTTTAATCTTCATACTTTTCTATATTTTTCTACCCTGAAGATATACTTCAAAATCAGGAGAAACACAGACATTGAAATGGAAAACATCTCCGACAAAGGCCATGTCAGAACTAGTCCTTTTCTCAGGGCAATTATTTCATTTATATAAACAGCACATGTTTACTGACATCCTTTGTTTATCTTTATAGCCTCCACAGTTCCTTGTAAGGTAGTATAACAAAGGGTTTAAGTGTAAGGTGCAATGCTAAGCACTGCAAGTGATACAAAGAATTAATATGTCAATACATATGAAGAATTACACATTATTTATCTTGCCCTGCCAGCATGGCTCAGTGGTAGAGCGTCGACCTATGAACCAGAAGGTCATGGTTCGATTCCTGGTCAGGGCACATGCCTGAGTTGTGGGCTCAATCCCCAGTAGGGAGCGTGCAGGAGGCAGCTGATCAATGATTCTCATCATTGATATTTCTATCTCTCGATCCCTTTCTCTTCCTTTATGACATAAATATATATTAAAAATTGTCTTTACTAGGACTTTGTGATATAAATAGTATCTGCATTTTACAGATTAAAGAGA
>NW_005871068.1:8147578-8149358 GCF_000147115.1 Myotis lucifugus
AACGGCATTTGATTCAATAGAAAACCAAACATATAGATTTCTAAGCCAAACTTAGAAAGATGGCTCAAAAACAAGCAATCAGAAGAAAAGAGATGGGGGATAATTGCAGCCACTTAGGGAAGAATCAAGATGATGGGCGCAGTGATGGAAAGGATGCACCAGATTCAAAAGCTGAATTGTCAGGACTAAGGAGATGTAGGGTGAAATCAAGGAAGAAATAAGGGTGACTAACATTTTGAAAAGTATATGAAAGGGGAAGTAATTTTTGGTATCTGCTGTGTGCCACGCACCCTCACACTCAATGTCTCCTTTAATTTTGACACCAATCCTAAATGAGGTGAATATTATTCTTCCCATTGTACAAAAGAGAAAACCCAAGCTTGAGATAGTTTGAAAAATGTGCCCCGTTTCAAGTCAGAATTTGAACCCAAGCCTGTGTAACGTCTGGTTGGGTGGGGGGATGGTGGCATCCTGAACATGAGGCAGTGTAGAGGGAAGAGTTGAGGTGAAGTTGAAGTCTACTGCATCCGAGGCACGGGCTAGCATTCAGGTGTGAATGTTCAGCCACCAGAAGGAACAAGCACTCCTGAGGGTTTTGGGAGAGGCCAGAAGCCAGGAAGCAAATTGGGGCCAGTTGCACATGACTTGCCTCACACAATATCCTCATACATACAATGATGTATTCTTTTGTTTAATCACATTAAAATTTAATTCTAAGTAAAACTATGCATATCAATTTAGGGAAGTTATCCAAAAATTGCATCTAAGCCAACCAAGTCAGATGTGAGTTCGTTCTTTCTGAATGAAAACTAATGCCTGTTAGTTGAAGCATTTATTTTATTTATTTTTAACAAATATATTTTATTGATTTTTTACAGAGAGGAAGGGAGAGAGATAGTTAGAAACATCGATCAGCTGCCTCCCACACCCCCCCCCCGCTGGGATGTACCTACCACCAAGGTACATGCCCTTGGCCAGAATCGAACCTGGGACCCTTCAGTCCACAGGCTGATGCTCCATCCACTGAGCCAAACCAGTCAGGGAAGTTGAAGCATTTAAAAAAATCTTTATTGTTGAAAGTATTACATATGTCCCCCCATTGACCCCCTCTAGGATGGCCACCCCCACCCCCTGCCATAGGCCTTCACCATCCTTTTTATTTTTTTAAATATATTTTATTGATTTTTTTGCAGAGAGGAAGGGAGAGGGATAGAGAGTAAGAAACATCGATGAGAGAGAAACACCGACCAGCTGCCTCCTGCACACCCCCTACTGGGAATATGCCCGCAACCAAGGTACATGCCCTTGACCGGAATCGAGCCTGGGACCCTTAAGTCCACAGGCCGACGCTCTATCCACTGAGCCAAACTGGTTAGGGCCTTCACCATCCTTTTGTCTGTGTCCATGGGTTATGCATATATGCACACAAGGTTTTTGGTTGATTACCTCCCACACACCCACCCTCCCCCACCTTCCCTCCGAGATTCCGTACTCAGTTCCATGCTTCCATGTCTCTGGATCCACTCTGTTCATCAGTTTATTTTGTTAATTTGATTTTACATATGAGTGAGATCATGTGATACTTTTTTTTCTCTGGCTGACTTATTTCACTTAGCATGATACTCTCCAGGTCCCTCTATGCCAGTGGTTCTCAACCTTGGCTGCACATTAGAATCACCTGGGAATCTTTTTAAATTCACGCCATATGGACTTTACTGCGCGCCACGCAGTTAACCTGAAAGTCACTGGGGGCCTTTAATAGGACTCTCGGTATCCACGG
>NW_005871068.1:8149458-8219299 GCF_000147115.1 Myotis lucifugus
GGATTTAAAAGATTCCCAGGGGATTCTAATGTGCAGCCAAGGTTGATAACCACTGCTCTATGCTGTCTCAAAGGGTAAGGGATTCTTCTTTCTTATTGCTGCATAGTATTCCATGGTGTAAATGTACCACAGCTTTTTATCCATTCATCTACTGATGGGCACTTGGGCTGTTTCCAGATCTTAGCTATTGTAAATTGTGCTGCTATGAATATAGGTGTGCATACATTCTTTCTGATTGGTGTTTTGGGTTTCTTAGGACATATTCCTAGAAGAGGGATTACTAGGTCAAGTTGAAGTATTTTTAAAATGTTTTCAAAGCAGCAGTGGCACAAGTAATCAAGATCTTACATTACTGATGTTGATTTACTGTCTTCTGAATTTGCAGGGAGCAAAATTGAGAGTCAAATGCAGGTAAACATTTGGAGGACAGGATGAAATAAATAAATTACCTATATTTTGTAGAAACATTCTTCTTTTCCACCTTAGATAAGGAGTTGGCAAACTTTTAAAAAAAATATATTTCTTTATTGATTTCAGAGAGAAAGGGAGAGGGAGAGAGAGATAGAAACACCAATGATGAGGGAGAATCATTGATTGGCTCCTGCACACCCCCTACTGGGGATTGAGCCTGCAACCCAGGCATGTGCCCTTGGCCAGAATCGAACCTGGGACCCTTTAGTTCACAGGCTGACGCTCTATCCACTGAGCCAAGCCGGCTAGGGCAGGAGTTGGCAAACTTTTTCTGTAAAGGTCCAGATAGTAAATATTTTAGACTTTGTGGGCTATACAGTTTCCATCACAACTATTGAATTCTGTTGCAACTATTTAATTCAGCACAAATGAGTATGGCGGTGTTCCAATAAAACTTTATATCCGGACAGTGGGCTGTATTTGGCGCACAGGACACATTTAGTTAACCTCAGCCTTAGATTTATGTAAGCTAATAGTGATATATTTTTTATTTAAGTGTATGTTCTAAAACTTTTCTTGGAATGAGTATTTAATGTTTGAAAACGTAGTTTACATTATTTATGGATCTGGAATATTAGAGATCATCCTAGTTTAAAAAATATATATTTTTATTGATTTCAGAGAGGAAGGGAGAGGGAGAGAGAGATAGAAACATCACAGATGAGAGAGAATCATTGATTGGCTGCCTCCTGCACGCCCCACATTGAGGATCGAGTCCACAACCCGGGCATGTGCCCTGACCAGGAATCGAACTGTGACCTCTGGTTCTTAGGTCGATGCTCAACCACTGAGCCATGCCAGCCAGGCCATTTTTTTTTAAGCAGTGTCATTTTATATTTGATGAAAAGCAAACAGTTCAGTTCTAATTAGGCCAAACAGAACACTTCTAGTTTGCCTGAAAAAAAAAAGTGAGTTGCTGTGACAACCTCAAAAACAAATACACACGGATTCTACCAGAAACATTTAGAAGCTATTTGCTAATTAGAGTTTAATCAATTTAGAATAAGTATTTTTCATTAGGTGTTTTGTTTCTTTTCTTTTCACTATGAAGTAAAACTACTCTTGCACTATGTAATATAAAACATTTGAGACCAAATATTTAGGGAAGATTTCCATTTATGTAGTTAATGGGCCAAAGAGGATTTTAGAAAACTAAGGACAAATCTGAAAGCTAGAGGAAAATGAAACAGAATCTGATAACCTGGGTCATTAATGGGACAGATGGCAATGTTAGGAAATTAGAATATAAAAATAGTGTTAAGAATGAAGCAGTTGCTTACTATTGAATTAATGACAATATGGTATCTTGGCATCATTTTACAATTTTTAATTATAAGAAGTTAATGAAATAGAGACCCAAAATATAAAAACTAAGAAAAAAAGGTAACAAGTTCATGATATAAGTAGGAGTGACAAGTTAAATGTTTGTTTTTTTCTAAAGAATAAATTATTTTTTATTTTAGTAGAGAAAGAATTTTTTTTTGGTGAATTATTCTAAGCAGTCTATCTTTCAAAAAAGGACTCAATTTATGATAATAAATTGTTGCCTGTTTTAAATATTTTGATTTTGGTGTTTTATATTTTCTATATACCAAAAATTATTTTGGATATTCATCTCCCATATCATTTGCATTATTATAGCGTGTCTCACTTTCAATTCATGTAACGAACCAAAAGTTATGATGGACTAACAGTTTCATTAACCCTGATATTTAATCCTATACTTGTTGGTCCCTGGATTTACATGAAAGGTTTCTAGTTCAAAATTGAGAATATGACTTTTTAAAAAATGTAACCTCTAAATGTCATGAGACAATTGTAGATTCACATGCAGTTGTAGGAACTAATACAGAAAGAGCCTATGTAGCCTTTTCCTAGTTTCTTCCTGTCTTGCAAAGCTATAGTATATACAAGTATATCATAATTGTGTCACATTGCTACAATCAAGATATAACATTCCCAGCATTGCAGGGATTCCTTTTATAACTATACCCATTCCCTCCCATCCTCACCCCTCCTTAACACCTGTGAGTATTATTTAAACCATGTACATATATATTTAATAAAACAAGTACCTATTTTTATGTTTTTAAAAATTGATTCTTAGAGAGAGAGGAAGGGAGAGGGATAGAGAGATAGAAACTTTGATGAGAGAGAAATGTCATCGATTGGCTGTCTCCTGCATGCCCCTACTGGGGATTTAGCCCAAAACCCAGGTATGTGCCCTGACTGGGAATTGAACCATGACCTCCTGGTTCATGGGTGGATGCTCAACCACTGAGCAACACCTGCTGGGCCAACTATCTTTTCTATTTAATGAAACAAGTATCTTTTATTTTCTTTTTTATTTTCTTTTATTTATTTTTTATTTTTTAAAAATTCTTTATTGTTTAAAGTATTACATGAGTCTTCTTTTTCCCCCCATTGACCTCTCCCTCCCCAACCCCTCCCCGCCACTGTCTGTGTCCATTGGTTTTGCTCATATGCATGCATACAAGTCCTTTGGTTGATCTCTTACCCCCTCACCCCCGCCTTCCCTCATAGGTTGTACAGTCTGTTTAATGCTTCTATGTCTCTGGTTCTATTTTTGTTCACCAATGTATGTTGTTCATTATATTCCACAAATGAGTGAGATCATGTGATATTTATCTTTCTCTGACTGGCTTATTTCGCTTAGTATAATGCTCTCTAGTTCCATCCATGCTGTTGCAAATGGTAAGAATTCCTTCTTTTTTACAGCAGCGTAGAAACAAGTATCTTTTCAAATGTGTGGACCTACAATAAAATAAGTATAAGGGATGCTTTTCTTTTCCCTCCCTTATTATTAGTGAGTAAACTCGTTAGAAAGTCTAATTCTTCTTAATAAGATCACGTAAATGGCAAACATTCATGTCTTGAGCAAGGGCTACTGGGGCTCACTGCTTTATTTTTTAAGTGTTTTATTTTGGAATAATTTTAGATTTACACAAAAGCTGTAAAGATAGTACAGAGTTCCCATATATCATGCATGTATTACCCCTAATGTGTCCCCCGCCCTCCCTTTGGGGGAAAGCTATAAAACTGAGACAGTTTTAAGTCAAATATCCAACATAAGAACAGTCTGCATGTTTTCAGCTCATCTTCCTTTAAACCTGTGGTTGCCCTTCTCCTGTAAAATAAACATAACAGTTGGGAACATTACTTAGCAGAAGTTGATTTAGATTACATTAAAGCCATGCAAAGGACACTACAGTTTTGGTTTTATAAGATAGACTTCAAACATCTATTTTACCAATATTTTTTTCCAATTGCAGTATACATTCAATATTCTGTATTAGTTTCAGATGTATGGCTTCCCCTGTTAATATCTTAATAGCTATAATACATTTGTAAAAACTAAGAGATGCATATTAGTACATTATTATTTACTAAACTCCAGACTTTATTTGAAGTTCAGCAGTGTTTTCACTAATTTCCTTTTTCTGTTCCAGAATCCAGTTGAGGATACCACAGTGTATTTAATTTGGCATTATTTTAATTATAAAAATTCATCCAGCCCTAGCTGGTTTGGCTCATTGGATAGAGTGTCGGCCTGTGGACTCAGGGGTCCTGGGTTCGAGTCCAGTCAAGGGCATATGCCTGGGTTGTGGGTTCAATACCCAGTGGGGGGTGTGCAAGAGGCAGCCAATCAATGATTCTCTCTCATCATTGATGTTTCTTTTTTAAAAAAATATATTTTATTGATTTTTTACAGAGAGGAAGGGAGGAGAGGGATAGAGAGTTAGAAACATCGATGAGAGAGAAACATCGATCAGCTGCTTCCTGCACACTCCCCACTGGGGATGTGCCCACAACCAAGGTACATGCCCTTGACCGGAATCGAACCTGGGACCCTTCAGTCCGCAGGCCGACACTCTATGCACTGAGCCAAACCAGTCAGGGCTCATCATTGATGTTTCTGTCTCTCACTTCCTCTCCCCTCCTCTCTGATATCAATAAAAAACATATTTAAAAAAAATTCATCCAGTGTGTTTGACAACAACAACATTATATAGCAATTCTATTTTGATCCTAAAATACGTAAATGTTAACATGATATCCAAATCTAGCCATTTAGTAGATAATATTGGTTTAACATTTTGCCAGGAAAATCTGCCCTAGTACCCAGAGAAAATATTGAACCAATAAACTGAGGGGCCATTATGTATTTCAAACTGCTTAGGGAATTGTGTTCATATTGTTTGATGGTTATTTGCTTGAGAGAGACTTAGAACTGGGATATTTTAAAAAAGAAAAGTTGGTTTCACAAAAACAAGTGCTTTTGTCCTTCAGCTTATTCCCACTTTCCGGGTGGTGGAAATAGCATATGATAATTATTTCAGTAGAAGTTTTCTTTCAAATGTATTCATTATTTAATTCAACCTTTTTTTTTTTAAATGATAGACACATACTATTTTTAAATATATTTTTCATTGATTTTAGAGAGAGGAAGGAAGAGGGAGAGAGATATAGAAACATCAATGATGAGAGATTATCATTGATCAGCTGCCTCCTGTACACCCCCTACTGGGGATCGAGCCCACAACCCAGGCATGTGCTCTTGATCAAAATCAAACCCAAGACCCTTCAGTCCACATGCCGACACTCTATCCACTGAGCCAAACCGGCCAGGGCTACCTTTTATCAGATATTTGTTGAATGCCTATAATATGCCATGTGGGAGGAAGAAATTTTCCTCTTCCCTCCTAGGTTCTTCTGGGTGGTCTAATAATTCAACCTGCATGAGACAGATTAACAAGAGAAAAGAACCAAATTTAATTACATGCGTATATATAGGAATCCCACATATATGAGCGGTTCGGGGACAGAAAGTGAAAATGAGGTATGGTACTAGCCGGTTTGGCTCTGTGGATAGAGCGTCAGCCTGCGAACTGAAAAGTCCCAGGTTTGGTTCCGGTCAAGGGCACATGCCCGGGTTGTGGGCTCGATCCCCAGTGGGGGACTTGCAGGAGGCAGCCGATCTATGGTTCTCTCTCATCATGGAATGTTTCTATCTCTCTATCCCTCTTCCTTTCTCTCTGATATTAATAAAAATATATTTTTTAAAAAAGAAAATGAGGTATGAAGACACATTCTGAGCTAAGCATGTGGTAAAGCTCCTGGGGCTTCAGAAGTGAGGAAGGTCATTCTCAGGATGGTAAGGAGAGCAGATAGATGTTCAGTAATTGGAAGTTTGCCCAGTCCTATAGAGAGGTCATAAAAGGTCATCTCTGAAAAAAAAAAAAAGGTCATCTCTGGTGGTAACTTTTACTATGGGCAAGGTCCCTAATTTACATTTTTCTAGGTAGTCCAAAGGTGGGGGGGCAGATATTTCTCTTGAGCTCACAGAGTCACAGTTGCCTTAAGCGCAAAATGATCCACATGCCACATCTTGGGGTGACTCATTCTAAACCCTTATGATACCAAGCACTCTTTTAAACCCTTAGGACTCCTAGGTCAGTGTGGACATCCTGATTCTGAAGGGTTTAGTCTCCACTCACAAATGCCACCAGTTGTCTTAATCACTTGAGCTTTTATCAATCCTATTTGCCTCTGCAGATATATACATGCCACGCTGAGATATTAAACATTCACTCTCCTCCAATGAGACTATGCTCATGATTACACCCCCCTTTTCAAACAAGCAGTAGTGTCCATAGCTCACCCTGGGGTTTTTAAAAATATATTTTTATTGATTTCAGAGGGGAAGAGAGAGAGAGAGAAAGAGAGAGAGAGAGAGAGAGAGATCAATGATGAGAGAGACCCCTAGCTGAGAGAGAGAGAGAGAGACATCAATGATGAGAGAGACCCCTAGCTGAGAGAGAGAGAAACATCAATGATGAGAGACCCCTAGCTGAAAGAGAGAGAGAGAGAAACATCAATGATGAGAGACCCCTAGCTGAGAGAGAGAGAGAGAGAGAGAGAGAGAGAGAGAGAGAAACATCAATGACAGTAGGGGGCGTGCAGGAGGCAGCTGATCAATGATTCTCTTATCATTGATGTTTGTATCTCTCTCTCCCTTCCTCTCTGAAATCAATAAAAACATATTTTATTTTTTTAAAATATGTTTTATTGATTTTTTTACAGAGAGGAAGAGAAAGAGATAGAGAGTTAGAAACATCGATGAGAGAGAAACATCGACCAGCTGCCTCCTGCACACCTTCTACTGGGGATGTGCCCGCAACCAAGGTACATGCCCTTAACCGGAATCGAACCCGGGACCCTTCAGTCCGCAGGTCACGCTCTATCCACTGAGCCAAACCGGTCAGGGCAATAAAAACATATTTTAAAAAATGATTAGAGAGAACCATTTATTGGCTGCCTCCTGCATGCCCCCCCACTGGGGATCGAGCCCACAACCCGGGCATGTGCCCCTGACTGGAATCGAACCCAGAACCCCTGAGTCTGCAGGCAAATGCTCTGTCCATTGAGCCAAACTATCGAGGGCTTTGGGTAGAAGTAGATCACTTGGAGAGTGAGTATAACTTGGAAAGGGACTCCTTATATTTTATGTTTGTTTTTCTGAATCCCACCATCAAATGTCCTCTAAGCTACAGCAATCTTAGTCCAAACAAACAAAAAAAAAACTGTCCTGCAACCAACTGCCCCAGACACAAACTGTATGAATACTTTTTTAAAAATATATTTTATTGATTTTTTACAAAGAGGAAGGGAGAGGGATAGAGAGTTAGAAACATCAATCATCGATCAGCTGCCTCCTGCACACTCCCCACGGGAGATGTGCCCACAAGCAAGGTACATGCCCTTGACCAGAATCAAACCTGGGACCTTTGAGTCCGCAGTCCGACGCTCTATCCGCTGAGCCAAACCGGTTAGGGCTGTATGAATACTTTTTTTTAAAAATCTGTTCTTATTGATATTTTTGAGAGAGAGAGAGAGAGAGAGAGAGAGAGAGAGAAACAGAAACAGAAACACCCATGAGAGAGCGAAACATCAACATGCTTTGGCTGCCTCCTGCACGCCACTCTTACTTTGGGACTTTATCTTGAGGTCCGAGAGGAATAACTGACTTGAGATTGCCCTCTGGTGGACAGAAACTGAAACTGGAGGTGGGGGGCAAGTAAGGGGTGGGGGCAGTGGTCCCATCTGGTTCTAGTAACCCTTCCCCACCTTACCCCTGCAGGCCTAGGGACAGAAAGGGCTCCCACTGATGCTGGCCTGCAGTGGCTGCACCAAGTCTAAGTAGTCCCTTGAACCCAACCTACAGCTTTGTAAATGGCTCAAATACTGAGCTTAATAAGAATGACTGTTTTCAGCTGGGACTTTTACATATCGCCTGGGACCGGGCTGTAGACAGAAATTCTGCTTGGGGCTGGCAGGCTAGAGCAACACCCAATGGTGCCCAGAAAGCCTAGTGCAGGACAGGGTGTGGGTGGCAGGATGTGAATGTGGTCCACCAGCCCAGGACTGACCTGCAGGGCCAGGTGAGGTGAGTGCTAACATAGAACATTGTCAGGGCCCTTGCCATTCCTCTCCATCCAGCACCTGGGCCCATTTCATCTCAGAAGGCAGAAATGCCACATACTCACTTCCCCCAGGGTCTGGAGCCCAACTAGTCAGATGTACCCTCCCTGGAGTTTGCTGGGGGCTGGTGACCAGCAGCAAGACAACAGAGACTCTGCTTTGGTGGCAGCCAGGCTGTGTCTGGGCCAATGGTGAAGGCTGTGTATATTTTCTGTATCCATTTATCTTTTGATGAATATTTTGATTGTTGCCATATCTTGGCATTGTAAATAGTGTGGCAGTGAACATGGGTGTGCAGATATCTCTTTGAATTAGTGTCTTTTTTGAATAATAGTCATTCTAACAGGGATGAGGTGATAGCTCATTGTGGTTTTGGGTTGCATTTTCCTGATGACCAATGTTGAGCATCTTTTTATGTACCTGTTGGCCACCTCTATCTTTGGGAGCATATCATATCCATTCAGATCTACCTATTTTTAAATTGTATATATTTTTTGCTATTGAATTGTAGAGGTATTTAAAATATATATATTTTGGCCCTGGCTGGTTTGGCTCAGTGGATAGAGCGTCGTCCTGCGGACTGAAGGGTCCCAGGTTCGATTCCGGTCAAGGACATGTACCTTGGTTGAGGGCACATCCCCAGTAGGGGGTGTGCAGGAGGCAGCTGATCGATGTTTCTCTCTCATCGGTGTTTCTAACTCTCTATCCCTCTCCCTTCCTCTCTGTAAAAAATCAATAAAAATATATATTTAAATATATATATATATATATATTTTGGATATTAACTCCTTGTCAGATATATGATTTGCAAATATTTTCTCCCATTTCATAGATTGCCTTTCATTTTGTTGATTGTTCTTTTGCTGTGCAGAAGCTTTTTAGTTTGATGTGGTCCCACTTATTTTGTTGTTATTTGTTTTTATTTTTTTGCTTTTGTTACCTTTGTTTTTGGTGTCAAATCCAAAAAGTCATCACCATGACCAATGTCAGGGAGATTACCACCTATGTTTTCTTCAAGATTTATAGTTTTGTGTCTTATGTACAAGTCTTTAATCCATTAAGAATTAATTTTTGTGTATGGTGTAAGGTAGAGGTCCAGTTTTATTTTGTATCTGGTGGTTCAATTTTCCCAAAACATTTATTGAAGAGACTGTTCTTTCTCCATTATATATTCTTGGCTCCTTTGTGATAAATTCATTGACCGTATAGGAGTGGGTTTATTTCTAAGCTCTCTATTTTGCTCCATTGATCTCTGTGTTTGTTTCTATGCCAATACTGAGCTGTTTTGATTGCTATAGTTTTGCAATATAGTTTGAAATCAGGATGTCACAACAATTCACACCTTCAACAATACAAATACATGCAAATTTTAACATCATAGTTTTATTTTTACAAAGTAGTTTTTAAATTTTTTATTTTTCTTTTGCTTATTTATTAAAATACAATTGACATGACATTGCATTAACTTAAGGTGTACAGAATGTTAATTTGACACATACAGGGTGTGGCAAAAGTAGATTTACAGTTGTGAGTATGCAAAACAGTTTATTCTTATACTATTATATACTTGCATTATTAGTTATTAATTATTGTATTCAACTGTAAACCTACTTTTGCCCCACCCTGTATATAGTAATATGATTGCCATTGTAGCAATAATTGACATTTGTATCATGATATATAATTATCCTTTTTTTTAGTGGTTTGACTAATGCCATAGTCTTTTGTGTGGTGTTTTTAATATTTTTGGCCCTTCGTGGATCACACTTTTTAAAAAGAAATATTTTAAAATTGATTTTTAGAGAGAGGAAGGGAGAAGGAGAGAAACATTGGTGTGAGAGCAAAGCATCCATCGGCTGCCTCCTGCACACACACACCCTAGTGAGGATTGAGCCAGCAACCCAGGCATGTGCCTTGACAGAAATTGAATGAGCAATCTTCAGCACATGGGTTAACACCCATCCAACTGAGCCATAGTAATAAAAACCATGGCCAGATATGTAAAACTTAGACAATATATCAAAAAATAAATCATCTGTTTGAAAAAAAAGAAAACAAACAAACCATGGCCAGGGCTTAATGCCATAGTTTTAAAAAAATTCTATAACTAAGAAAGGTGTAATGAAATGGTTACTTTTAGTCTGCTGTTGAGGACATCTCTATAATTAGGTTTAAAAACCAAAGTGGAAATTAAATTAGATTGTTGTATTAATATGAGGTTTGCTTCAGTTTAATTTAGATTTTTGAAAGTTAACACTACAGGGCACTCTTTTTGAAAAGAATATTGATTGCCCTAGCTGTGTTGGCTCAGTGGATAGAGCCTTGGCCTGCGGACTGAAGGGTCCTGGGTTTGATTCTGGTCAAGGGCACATACCTGGGTTACGGGCTCAATCCCTAGTAGGGGGCATGTAGGAGGCAGCTGATTAGTGATTCTCTTTCATTATTGATGTTTCTATTTCTATCTCCCTCTCCCTTCCTCTCTGAAATTAATAAAAAATATATTTTAAAAAATATTGATGAGAGAGGGGGGGGCTGAGATTTGTGGTTCCAGTTATTTATGCATTCAATGGTTGATTCTTTTTTTATTTTTTTTATTGCTAAAAGTATTACAAAGGGTATTACATATGTGTCCTTTCTCCCCCTCAATGGTTGATTCTTGTGTGTGCTCTGACCAGGAATCAAACCCGCTATCTTGGCTTATTGGGACAATGCTCTAATCAACTTCACTACCAGCCAGGGCTACAGAGCACAGTGATGATTTGTACCAAAATTTGGAAACTAGATCGGATCTGAATGTAGGTAGCATTTAATGAATCCCTTTGGAGAGCAGGGTTATGGTTTAGGTACCTGAAACAATTTGATTTTTTTCTCAATGTTGTGGTATCTTGTAGATCATATTGCAATTATCAGTTTGCATGTCTGTGTTCTTCTCAATTCTTTTCCTTTAATTTCTCAATTATTGTTACTTTCAATTATAGTTAACAAAATATTATTAGTTTCAGGTATATAACATAGTGATTAGACATTTATATAACTTACTGTGAGTATAGTACCCACCTGACATCATACATAATTATTAAAGTGACAATTTGATGTCTTTATAAAACTTTGATACCATTAAAAAAAAATTTTATGCCCTACCTGGTTTGGCTCAGTGGATAGAGCATCAGCCTGTGGACTGGAGGGTCCCAGGTTCGATTCTGGTCAAGAGCACATGTCCAGGTTACAGGCTCAATCCCCAGTGTGGGGCATGCAGGAGGCAGCCAATCAAGGATTCTCTCTCACCATTGATGTCTCTATCTCTCTCTTATCATTGATGTCTCTATCTCTCTCTCCCTTTCCCTTCCTCTCTGAAAAATATAAAAAAAGCACAAAAAATATTTTTTTATTTTGAAATGATTATGGACTCACAGGAAGTAGCAAAATAGTACAGAGTCCCATGAACCCTTCACCCAGCTTCCCCCCCATGGTGACATATTATATAACTGTAGTGTAATATCATGACATCATTTTATGTTTAGAGTTGAGTCAATATTTGCAGTAGAGAAAACAAACCAATTGTCCAAAATAAATTTTCTCTCAGATGTAATTTCATCTGGCTCTACTGAAGATTGCATAGAGAAGTGGTGGCATGCTCTTTTAAGATAAATAACCTTTAGGCTGGCCAGTGTTGCTCAGTGTTGAGCATTGACCTATGAACCAGAAGGTCATGGTTTGATTCCTGGTCAGGGCACATGCCCAGATTGCTGGCTGGATCCCCAGTGTGGGGCATGCAGGAGGCAGCCAATCAATGATTCTCTCTCATCATTGATGTCTCTATCTCTCTCCCTCTCCCTTCTTCTCTGAAATCAATAAAAAGAATATATCTTTTAAAAAGAGAAATAAACTTTAATCATATAAGAGGTGGTAATTCTTGTGTGCAAGAGAACACTTCAATAGTTAGAATATGCTTTGTTAAGCTTCATCTGCTTTAAATTTAACACAGTGCATAATGGTTAGTTGATCAACCTTTGATTCTTTCCAAATTCATATATCCTCAAAATTTTAGCTGAATGTCTTGTATATTCAGTTTCCTATAATTTAATGTGACAATTCTTTTTTTAAAATATATTTTTATTGATTTTTTTACAGAGAGGAAGGGAGAGGGATAGAGAGTTAGAAACATCGATGAGAGAGAAACATCGATCAGCTGCCTTCTGCACATCCCCTACTGGGGATATGCCCGCAACCGAGGTACATGCCCTTGACTGGAATCGAATCAGGGACACTTCAGTTTGCAGGCCGACGCTCTATCCACTGAGCCAAACCAGTCAGGGCTAATGTGACAATTCTTAAGTCACATCATAGCACATTTAATTCTTTAGAATAGATTGTGCTATTCTAAGAGATAATATGGCAGTTTAAAACCTAATGATACTCCTACACATTAATATCTCAATATAATCATTATATTCACTACTTACCTGCTTTAAGTGAAATATATATATATATATAAATATTTTGGCAAAGCAGCCCATCCATGTGGATAGATGAACAGAGCTAAGATTTCCTGTGCCTTTAGGTTTATAATCTATTCTGTAGGCATCTGAAATTTGCCTTCCAGGCATGCTGAGAGCTCAGTGATATGGACTAGCAAAGTGGAAGAGAAGCTGAGAACCATCAAGGCCAAGATGAAAAGAACTAATTCAACCACACACCTGGTTCTAGGGAAGCATATTTTGCATTTTTAAAACAGAACATTTTCCACAATTGAACCTTGAAACATGCTGGTATGATCTGTGCATCTGGATTTCAAGGAGAGGAAGAAAAATATATTTTGCAGGAAAAAGTCCGCAGTTCAGAGCCCATCATTTGCTTTACCTTTTAATATCCAAAACAAGGTTGGACATTTCCAACCATATATATAATGTTTTTTTAAAGAGAGAGGAAGGGTGAAGGAGGGAGAGAGAGAAACATCGGCTGCCTCCTGCACGCCCCTACGGGGGCATGTGTCTTGACTGGGAACCCATCAGTGCACGGGACTACTCCCAACCAACTGAACCACACCGGCCAGGGCATGTTAACCATTTTTAAGTGTCTAATTCAGTGGCATTCAATATATGTACAATGTTGTGCAACCATCAACACATCTGTTTCCAAAACTTTTTCATCACTCCAAACAGAACTCTAATCATTAAGCACTTTCTCCCATTTCCCCATTCCCCTGGTAACCTCTACTCTACTTTCTGTTGCTGTTAACTTGGTTTTTCCAGATATGTCATAGAAGTGGAATTATACATTATTTATCCTTTTGTGTTTGGATTATTTCCCTTGCATAATGTTTTCAAGATTTATCTATGTTGTAGCATGTGTCAGAACATTATTCCTTTTTTAAAAAAATGTCTGAATAATCCATTGTGTGTATATGCCACATTGTATTTATCCATTCCTCTACGGTTGGACACTTAGGTTGTTTCCACCTTTTGGCCATTGTGAATAATCTGCAATGAACATTGATGTCCATGTATCTGTTTGAGTCTATTTTCAGTTCTTTTGGGTATATACCCAGGAGCAGAATTGCTGGGTCTTATGGTAATTTTATGTTGAGATTTTGAGGGTCTATCACTGTTTTCCATAGCAGCTGCCCCATTTTAAATTCTCACCAGCAAAGTACAAGTGTTCCAATTTCTCCATACTATTGCTAACACTTGTTATTTTATGGTTTTTTTAAATAGCCTTTTTTAAGTTTAAGGTTCATAGTACCTCACTGTGGTTTCGATTTGCATTTCCCTAGTGACTTATGATATTGAGTATCTTTTCTTTCTTTTTAAAAAATATACGTATTTTTATTGATTTCAGAGAGGAAGAGAGAGGGAGAGAGAGATAGAAACATCAATAATGAGAGAGAATCATTGATCAGCCGCCTCCTGCATGACCCACACTGGGGATCAAGCCCGCAACTCGGGCATGTGCCCTGACCAGGATCAAACTCGTGACCTCCTGGTTCATAGGTTGATGCTCAACCACTGAGCCACACTGGCCGGGATTGAGCATCTTTTCATGTGCTTATTGGCCATTTCTATCTATATCTTTGTAGAAAGACTCTATGCAAGTCCTTTACCCAATTTCGAATTGGTTTTTATTGATTGTAGGAGTTGTAAATGTTCTAAATATTCTAGATATTAAACTTATCAGATACATAATTTGCAGATATTTTCTCTCATTCTGTAGGCTGTCTTTTCACTTTTTTGATCTTGTCCTTTAATGCACAAAAGTTTTTAATTTTGACGTTCAGTTCGTTTTTTTGTTTTGTTGCTCATACGTTTGATGTCATATCTAAGAATTCATTGCCAAATCCAAGGCCATGAAGATCTATCCTTACGGTTTCACCTAAGAGTTTTATGGTTTGGGCTCTTCTATTTAGGTCATTGATCCACTTTGAGTTAATTTTTATATATTTGCTGTGGCATAGGAATCCAAATGTATTCTTTTTTTATTTTTATTTTTTATTGATTTCAGAGAGGAAGGGAGAGGGAGAGAGAGATAGAAACATCAATGATGAGACATTGATCGGCTGCCTCCTGCAGTCCCCACACAGGGGATTGAGCCTGCAACCTGGGCATGTGCCATGACCGGGAATCAACCCGTGACCTCCTAGTTCATAGGTCAAAACTCAACCACTGAGCCACACAGGCTGGGCAGCATTTTATTATTTTAGATGCTTTTATAAATGAAATTACTTTCTTAATTTCATTTTCAGATTGCTCATTATTGGAATGTAGAAACAAAATGGATTTCTGCATGCTGTTCTTGTACCCAGCAACTTTGCTGAATTTGTTTAGTAGCTTTCATGTGAAATTTTCTATATATGGGATTATGTTTTTTGGCTCAGTGGATAGAGCATTGGCCTGCGGACTCAAGGGTCCCAGGTTCGATTCCGGTCAATGGCTATTGCTCTGTCTAGAACTTCCAGTACAATGTTGAATAGCAGTGGTGAATGTTTCTCTCTCATCGATGTTTCTAACTCTCTATCTCTCTCCCTTCCTCTCTGTAAAAATTCAATAAAATATATTAAAAAAAAAAGAAATTTTCTATATATGGGATTATGTTTTCTGAGAATAGAGATAGTTTTAATCCTTTCTTTTTCAATATGGATGCTGCTATTTATTTCTTTTTCTTGGCTATTGCTCTGTCTAGAACTTCCAGTACAATGTTGAATAGCAGTGGTGAAAGCAAGCATCATTCTTTTATTCCTAATCTTAGGGGAAGAGCTTTTAGTCTCTCACCATTGAGTATAATGTTAGCTGTGAGTTGTTCATAAATGCTCATTATTGTGTTGAACAGGTTTCCTTCTAAGCATAGTTTCCTGAGTGTTTTTTTTTTTTATCATGAAAGGATGTTGATTTTGTCAAATGCCTTTTCTGCATCAATTGAGATGATCATGTGAGTTTTTCCCTTTTTTCTATTAATGTGATGAACTACTCATCCATTCTTGGGATAAATCTCATTTGGTCATGGAGTATAATTCTTTTAATACTAGAGGCCCGGTGCACAACATTCATGCACTGGGGGAGGGGGGGCTCCCTCAGCCCGGCCTGCACCCTCTCGCAGTCCGGGACCCCTCAGGGGATGTCCACCTGCCGGCTTAGGCCCACTCCCCCCAGGGGTCCTTAGTGCTGCAGTGGAAGCAGGAATGGCTCCCGCCACCTCCCCAGCAGTTGCCAGCAAGCCAGGCTCACAGATGGAGAGTGCAGTGGTGGTGGCGGGAGCCTTTCCTACCTCCGAGGCAGTGCTAAGGAGCAGCAAGCCTGTGGGAGCACACTGACCACCAGGTGGCAGCTCCTGCATTGAGTGTCTGCTCCCTGGTGGTCAGTGCATGTCATAGTGACTGGTTGTTCCACCGTTTGGTCGATTTGCATATTAGGGTTTTATTATATAGGATGCTGTTGGATTCAGTTTGCTAGTCTTTTCTTGAGAAATTTTACATCTATTGCATAAGGGATATTTTACATAAGGGATATTGATCTGTAATTTTCTTTTTTTAATCCTCATCTGAGGATATTTTTCCATTGATTTTTAGAGGGAGTGGAAGGGAGGGGGTGAGTAAGAGAGAGAGAAACATCAATGAGAGACACATTGATTGGTTGCCTCCCACGCGGACCCCAACCAGGGCCAGGGATAGAGCCTGCAACCAAGGTGTGTGTCCTTGACCAGAATCAAACCTGGGACCCTTCAGTCTGCAGGCTGACACTCTATCCACTGAGCCAAACTGGCTAGGGCTGTACTTTTATTTTCCTGTGATGTCTTTATCTGGCTTTAGGATCTAGCTAGCTAGCCTCATAGAATATTTTTTTGGAAGGGCTTGAAAAGGATTGGTGTTAATTTTCCTTTATAGTTTTGGTAGTATTCAACAGTGAAGCAAGCAATCTGAGCTTTTCTTTTTTGGACGGTTTTTGATAATAGACCTATAACAAGCCCTAGCCGGTTTGGATGAGTGGATAGAGCAGTGATGGCGAACCTTTTGAACTCAGCGTGTCAGCATTTTGAAAAACCCTAACTTAACTCTGGTGCCGTGTCACATATAGAAATTTTTTGATATTTGCAACCATAGTAAAACAAAGACTTATATTTTTGATATTTATTTTATATATTTAAATGCCATTTAACAAAGAAAAATCAACCAAAAAATGAGTTCGCGTGTCACCTCTGACACGCGTGTCATAGGTTCGCCATCACTGGGATAGAGCATCGGCCTGCGGACTGAAGTGTTCCAGGTTTGATTCCGGTCAAGGGTGCATGCCCAGGTTGCAGGCTCGATCCCCAGTAGGGGGCATGCAGGAGGCAGCCAATCACTGATTCTCTCTCATCATTGATGTTTCTATCTCTCTCTCCCTCTCCCTTCCTGTCTGAAATCAATATAAATATATTAAAAAAATAGACCTATAACAAGCAAAGACACTAAATCAGTTAAGATTTTCTGTTTCTTCTTAAACCATTTAGGTAACGTGTGTTTCTAGAAACTTGTCTATTTCATCTAGATCAGGGGTCCTCAAACTCCGGCCCGTGGGCCACATGCAAATACAAATATTGTATTTGTTCCTGTTTTGTTTTTTTACTTCAAAATAAGATATGTGCAGTGTGCATAGGAATTTGTTCATAGTTTTTTTTTAAAACTATAGTCCGGCCCTCCAACGGTCTGAGGGACAGTGAACTGGCCCCTTGTTTAAAAAGTTTGAGGACCCCTGATCTAGATTATCTAATTTCTGAATGTGCAGTCATTCCATCATTACTGTCCCCATTTTATTTTTTAAAATATATTTTTTTATTGATTTCAGAGAGAGGAAGGGAGAGGGAGATAGAAACATCAATGATGAGAGAGAATCATTGATCAGCTGCCTCCTGCACACCCCCTACTGGGGATCGAGCCAGCAACCTGGGCATGTGCCCTGACTGGGAATTGAACCGTGACCTCCTGGTTCATAGGTCAACGCTCAACCACTGAGCTATACCAGCCAAGCCCCACTTTCATTTTTGATTTTAGGTATCTGTATCTATTCCCTTTTTTTTCTTCTTTGTCAATCTAGTTAAAGGTTTGTCAATTATTTTTTTCTTTTCAGAGAGCCAACTTTTGGTTTAATTGTTTCTCCTGTTTTTCTATTCTTTAGTTTATTTGTCTCTGCTCTAGTTTTTTAAATCTTTATTGTTGAGAGTATTACAGATGTCCCCTTTTATTTCCCCCATTGTTCCTCTCCACCCAGTTCCCGTCCTTCTCACAGGAGGCTTCCACAGCCTAGATTTTAAAAAAAGCCACACGTGGGTGTCGGACTAGCCCATTCAGCGCCTCTGCCCCTCTTACCAGTATTGATGTGCTTTCTTCTTTCCTTCTCTAGTTGTAGGATTTCCATTCAGCCAGATTTCAGGTGGGTCTGAATGATGGTTGCTCTCTATTTTAGTTGTACATTTTTTTAAAAAAATATTTTTTTATTGATTTCAGAGAGGAAGAGAGAGAAAAGAAACATCAATGATGAGGGAATCATGGATTGGCTGCATGCTGCACGCCCCCTACTGGGGATCGAGTGCACAACCCGGGCATGTGCCCTTGACTGGAATCAAACCTGGGACCCTTCAGTCCACAGGCCGACGCTCTATCCACTGAACCAAGCCAGCTAGGGCTTAGTTGTAAATTTTGATGTGGCTGTGGGAGGCAGCAAATACTGGCATTTACCTATACTGCCATCTTGGTTCTCCTAGCTTTAAAAGTATGTTTTTATTGATTTTAGAGAGAGAGGAAGGGAGAGGGATATAGAGATTGAAACATCAATGAGAGAGACATTTATCAGTTGCCTCCTGCATTCCCCTGTGGGGAATGAGCCCACAACCTGGGCATCGAGCCTACAACCCAGGCATGTACTCTGACCGGGAATTAAACCATGATCTTCTGGTTCATAGGTCAATGCTCAACCACTGAGCCATGTCAGCCAGGCAGTAGTTCACTTTTTTTAAAAAAAATATTTTTATTGATTTCAGAGAGGAAGGGAGAGGGAGAGATTGAAACATCAATGTTGAGAGAGAATCATTGATTGGCTGCTTCCTGTACGCCCCTAACTGGGGATCGAGCCTGCAACCTGGGCATGTGCCTTTGACCAGTATTAAACCCGGGACCCTTCATTCCGCAGGTGGACACTCTATCCATTGAGCCAAACCAGCTAGGCCCAGTAGTTCACTTTTAATCTCCTTCATTGCATGCTTCATTTCCAGAGTTTCTGATGGGTTCTTTTTTAAAGTTTCATTATCTTTGGTAAAGTACTTGTTTTGTTCATTGATTTGTTTTCTAAGTGTACTGAATTACCTGTCACTATTTTCTTGCATCTTGTTGAGTATTTTCAGAACTGCAATCTTAAAATCTTTGTCATTTATATCACATTTTTCCATGTGTTCCGGCCTGCTTTCTAGGGATTTTTCCTTTCCTTTCTGGTCATCCTTGTTGCTGTGGTTGTCCATGGTATTTGCTGTCCTCCTTTGCTTATGCATTTATCTCTGAAGAGGTGTTTCTATTACTTCCCAGTAGAGGGCACTGACTAGCAAGATTTTATACCTCTGTGGTCTCCCAGTCTTCAACCTCCATGGCTTCTGTTAAACAGTACAGTCATGCTGCTTGGGGGTGGGGCTTGCTTTGCCCTCACCATAATGGTGATCCTGATCTCCATGGGGTCCTGCCCCAAGCACTCCTCCCAGGGATCAGTCACAGAGGAAAACGGTGGTTCTCCTGCAATATCTCTTGGTTTACAGATAATGTGCTCCTGGACCTGACTCCAAGGGCAACAGGACGTGAGTTTTGGGAGTCAAGTGGCGTCAGAACTCTTTTCGTTTCTTTGACTGAAATACCACCACTGGCCTGATAGTGGAAAGCCACATGGCATAACCCCTTGCTCTGTCAGGTGTCTACTGGCATAGTCACTGTTTGCCCCACTTTGCTCTCCCTGTACCCCCCCCCCCCCACAAACACACACACACACAGCTCTCTGTTCTTTTTGGCTATCGGAAGGAAGCATCCGCTACCACCAGCTTCCTCCCCTCTTCTGGCCCCTGGCTGCAGGGCTGTGTCTGTGGGCCTTTTGTGCTTTCCTCCCTTCTCATCTCTCCCAGTTGCCCACCTTTAGATGTTTCAGTTCACGGGTCTCTCAGGAGCACATCTGTGTTGAGCAGGGATTTCTTTATTGAATTATAGTTGGTTGACTTGTTGAAATTTCAGAGAAATAGGAAAAGGTACACTCTCACGTCACCAGCCCATATGTTCTATTTTGGAGAATATTCCCTGTGCACTTGAGAAGAATGTGCATTCTGCTGTTGTTGGAGCATTCTGTGTGTCTGCCAGGTGTAGATGGTTTATAGTGCTGTTCCAATTCGGTTTCTTTTGTTTGTTTTTAAATGTTATTTTTTAATCTTCATTGTTGAAATTATTTTTTTTAATATATTTTATTGACTTTTTACAGAGAGGAAGGGAGAGAGATAGAGAGCCAGAAACATCGATGAGAGAGAAACATCGATCAGCTGCCTCCTGCACACCTCCTACTGGGGATGTGCCCGCAACCCGGGACCCTTCAGTCCTCAGGCCGACGCTCTATCCACTGAGCCAAACCAGTTCCGACGATTGTTGAAATTATTACGTATGTCTCTTTTTTCCCCTATTGACCCCTTCCAGCACTTATCATTTGTTGATTTGTTGATAGTAGCCATTCTGACAGGTATAAGGTGATACCTCATTGTTGTTTTAATTTGCATCTCTCTGGTGATCAGTGACTTTGAGCATTTTTTTCATATGTCTCTTGGCCATCTGTATGTCCTCTTTGGAGAAGTGTCTACTCATAGGTCCTTTGCCCATTGGATTCTGTGTCTTCCTTTTGTTAAGTTGCATGAGTCCCTTATATATTTTGGACATTAACCCTTTATCAGATGTATCATTGTCAAATATGTTCTTCCATACATTGCACTCCCTTTTCGTTTTGTTGATTTCTTTTGTTGTGCAGAAGATTTTTATTTTGATGTAGCCCCATTTGTTTATTTTCTCCTTAGTTTCCTTTGCCTTAAATGTATCTGTAAACATATTGCTATGAGAGATGTCTGAGATTTTGCTGCCTGTGGTTTCTTCTAGGATTTTTATGGTTTAATGACTTACATTTAAGTTTTTTATCCATTTTAAGTTTATTCTTGTGTATGGTGTAAGTTGGAGGTCTATTTTCATTTTTTTGCATGTATCTGTCCATTTTTCCCAACACCATTTATTGAAGAGACTCTCTTACCTCTTTTGTCAAATAGTAATTGAGCATAATGGCTTGGGTCAATTTCTGGGTTCTCTGTTCTGTTCCATTGATCTATATGTCTGTTCTTGTGCCAGCAACACGCTGTTTTGATTACAGTGGCTTTGTAGTATAACTTGATATCTGGTATTGTGATTCCTCCAACTTTTTTTCCCCCTCAAGATTGCTGCAGCTATTCAGGGTCCTTTTTGATTCCATATAAATTTTCGATGTATTTGTTCTAGCTCTGTGAAATATGCCATTGGTATTTTAACAGTGATTGCATTGAATCTGTAGATTGCCTTGGGTAGTATGGACATTTTAATGTTGATTCTACCAATCTATGAGCATAGTATATTCTTCCAGTTGTTTATATCTTCTTCTTTTTTTTCAATGTCCTGAAGTTTTCCGAGTATAAGTCTTTTGCCTCTTTGGTTAAGTTTATTCCTAAGTATCTTAATTTTTTTGTTGCAATGATAAGTTGAATTGTTTGTTTAGTTTCTCTTTCTGAGAATTCATTATTTGTGTATAAAAAAACCATTGATTTTTAGGTGTTGATTTTGTATCCCGCTATATTGCCAAATTCAGTTATTAAATCTAGTAGTTTTTTGATGGAGTCTTTAGGGTTTTCTATGTACAATATCATGTCATTTGTGAATAATGAGAGTTTTACTTCCCCCTTTTCAATTTATAAGCCTTTTATTTCTTCTTTTTGTCTGATCGTTATGGCTAGGACTTCCAGTACTACCTATCTATAATAATAAAAGCATAATATGCTAATTAGACCGGACAACCTTCTGGACGAAGCCAGGGCTGCGAGGAAAGCCTGGGTCCCGGGTGCCTGCTGGCGGCCGGAGGGAAGCCCGGTTCCCAGGTGCCAGAGGGAAGCCTGGGTCCCGGGTGCCAAAGGGCCCATGCTGGGAGCCAAGGGAAGGAAGGCCTACTCTTACATGAATTTTGTGCATCGGGCCTCTACTATATATATAAAAGCCTAAACGACTGTTACAACCAAACGACTGTTACAACCGAATGACCAGAACGACTGGTCGACCAGTTGCTATGATGTGCACTAACCATCAGAGGGATGATGCTCAATGCAGGAGCTTCCCCCTGGTGGTCAGTGCACTCCCACAGCCAACCTCCCATGGCTGGCAAACCTCCTATGGTTCCTACCCCCAGCTGGCCGGCCAACCTCCCGTGGTCCTTTCCCCCCGACCAGCTGCCCCAATTGCCCTGATCAGGGCTGGCTGGCCAAACTTCCGCAGTCCCTCCCCCTGGCTGGTCCCTCCCCCCGGGCCGGACGACCCTAATCCGCCTTGATTGGTGCCAGCCAACCTCCTGTGGTCCCTCCCATGGCCAGCCAGCCAACCTCCTGTGGTCTTTCCTCCCAGCCAGCAGGTTTTGATCGGCCCAGCCCTGCCCATGCACAAATTTGTGCACCAGGCCTCTAGTATTGAATAAGAGTGGTGAAAGCAGATAACCCTGTCTTGTTCCTGTTCTTAGGGGAAATGGTTTTGGTTTTTGCCCATTGAGGATGATGTTCACCATAGGTTTGTTATATATGGCCTTATCGTGTTGAGATGTGCTCCCTCTATTCTCACTTTCCTGAGAGTTTTTATAAAAAATGGGTGTTGGATTTTGTCGAATGCTTTTTCTTCGTCTATTGATTTGATCATGTGATTTTTGTCTTTCAATTTGTTTATGTGATATATCACATTTATTGATTTGCAAACATTGTACCAGCCTTGCATCCTGGAATGAATTACACTTGGTCATGGTGTATGATCTTTTTAATATATTGCTGGATACAATTTGCTAATATTTTGTTTAGGATTTTAGCATCTATGTTCATCAGGGATATTGGCCTGTAATTCTCTTTCTCTGTAGTGACTTTATCTGGTTTTGGAATTAGGATAATGCTGGCCTCATAAAAACAGTTTGATAGTGTTCCTTCCCCTTGGATTTTTTAAAAAATATATCTTTATTGATTTCAGAGAGGAAGGGAGAGGGAGAGAGAGAGATAGAAACATCAATGATGAGAGAGAATCATTGATCGCCTGCCTCCTGCACACCCTCTATGAGGGATCGAGCCCGCAACCCAGGCATGTGCCCTTGACCGGAATCGAACCTGTGACTCTTCATTCCACAGGCCAACACTCTATCCACTGAGCCAAACCAGCCAGGGCCCTCTTGGATTTTTTGAAATAGTTTGAGGTGTTAGTTCTTCTTTGAATGTTTGGTAAAACTCCCCTGTGAAGCCGTCCAGACCTGGGCTTTTGTTTGCTGGGAGTTTTTATTTTTTATTTTTTTTTATTACTGCTTCTATTTCATCAGTTGTTATTGGCCTATTCAGGTTTTCTGATTCTTCCTGATTCAGTTTTGGGAGATAGTATTTTTCTAGAAATTTGTCCACTTCATTCACATTGTCTGGCTTGTTGGCATATAGTTGTTCATAGTATTTTTTCTTTTACAATCCTTTGTATTTCTGTGGTGTCAGTGGTTACTTCTCCACTTTAGTTTCTGATTTTATTTATTTGGGTTCTCTATGTTTCTTGATGAGTCTGGCTAACAGTTCATCAATTTTGTTTATCCTTTCAAAGAACCAGCTCTTGGTTTCATCGATTTCTTTTGTATTGCTTTTTTTAAAGTCTCTATTATTTTTTTTCTCTAATCTTACATTGAGTGGCCAGATTATTATGACCACCCCATTAGTACTTCATTGGGTCACCTTTTGCCTTCAATACTGCAGCGATTCTTCTTGGCATTGACTCCACGAGATGTTGAAAGGTAATGCGAGGAATCTGACACCATGCCTGATGAATAGCACTGTCCAGTTCTGTGAGATTTGATGGTTGTGGAACCAGCTGCCTGATGGCTCTTTTAACTTCGTCCCACAAATGCTCAATTGGATTGAGATCTGGTGATTGTGGGGGCCACCTAAGCAAGGTAAAGTCTCCCTCATGTTCTTGAAACCACTCCTGCACAATACGAGCACCGTGGCATGGCGCATTGTCTTGTTGGAAGAAGCCATCCCCATTGGGATACGCCATCAACATGATAGAATGAACTTGATCAGCAACGATACTTAGGTATGTTGTGCAATTCAGACGTTGTTCCACACGAATTAAAGGGCCCAAATCATGCCAGGAAAACATGCCCCAAACCATAACACTGCCCCCACCAGCTTGAAGGGTTGTACTCATGCAGGTGGGGTACATGCTTTCATGCTGTTTCCGCCAAATTCTTACTCTGCCATCTGCATGATACAACTGGAAACGTGATTCATCGGACCACATGACTTTTTTCCAATGCTCGACTGTCCAATCCTTGTGTTCCTGTGCGAATTGGAGATGTTTTATCTTGGTAACTGCAGACAGCAAAGGTGTTCGAACAGGCCTTCAGCTTCCATATCCCATATGATGCAATTTACGGCTAATTTGCCTACAAACATCAGTTGGTCATCATAATCTGGCCACTCAGTGTATTTCCTTCCTTCTACTTTGGGCTTTTCTTGTTCTTTTTCTAGTTCTTTAAGCTGTTAAACAGTTTATTGTTGAATTTTTTAAAAGAAATCTTTATTGTTCAGATTATTACAGATGTTCCTCTTTTTTTTACCCCCATAGCTCCCTTCCACCTGGTTCCCACCCCACCCTCTGCCCTTACCCCCTGCCACTGTCCTCATCCATAGGTGTAAGATTTTTGTCCAATCTCTTCCTGCACCCCTCACACCCCCTTCCCCCAAGAATTGTCAGTCCATTCCCTTTCTATGCCCCTGCTTTTTTATATTCACCAGTTTATTCTGTTCATCAGATTTTTTTTATTGACTTAATTTTTAGATTCACTTGTTGATAGATATGTATTTGTTGTCACTTTGTTGTTCATAATTTTTATCTTTACCTTTTTCTTCTTCCTCCTCTTCTTAAAGAATACCCTTGCCGAAACCTGTTTGGCTCAGTGGATGGAGCGTCAGCCTGCGGACTGAAGGGTCCCAGGTTCGATTCTGGTCAAGGGCATGTACCTGGGTTGCGGGCACATCCCCAGTGGGAGATGTGCAGGAGGCGGCTGATCGATGTTTCTCTCTCATCGATGTTTCTAATTCTCTATCTCTCTCCCTTCCTCTCTCTAAAAAATCAATAAAATATATTTAAAAAAAAAAAGAATACCCTTCAGCATTTCATATAATCCTGGTTTGGTGGTGATGAACTCCTTTAGCTTTTTCTTGTCTGTGAAGCTCTTTATCTGACCATCAATTCTACATGATAGCTTTGCTGGGTAGAGTAATCTTGGTTGTAGGTTATTGCTATTCATCACTCTGAATATTTCTTGCCACTCCCTTCTGGCCTGCATGGTTTCTGTTGAGAAATCAGCTGACAGTCGTATGGGTACTCCCTTGTAGGTAAGTAACTGTTTTTCTCTTGCTGCTTTTAAGATTGTCTCTTTGTCTTTAACCCTTGGCATTTTAATTATGATGTGTTTTGGTGTGGTCCTCTTTGGATTCCTCTTATTTGGGGTTCTCTGTGCTTCCTGGACTTATAAGTCTATTTCTTTCATCAGGTAGGGGAAGTTTTCTGTCATTATTTCTTCTAATAGGCTTTCAATATCTTGCTCTCTCTCTTCTTCTGGCACCCTCATAATTCAGATGTTGGTACGTTTTAAGTTGTCCCAGAGGTTCCTTACACTATCTTCATATTTTTGGATTCTTTTTTCTTTTTCCTTTTCAGGATGAGTGTTTTTTGCTTCCTCGTATTTCAAATCTTTGACTTGATTCTTGGGATCCTCTAGTCTGTTGTTGGATCTCTGTAAATTATTCTTTATTTCAGTCAGTGTATGCTTAATTTCTGACTGTTCTTTTCCATTTTTTTGCATTCTCATTAAGATCCTTAAAGGTCTCAATAAGTTCCTCGGTTCGTAGAAGATTCTTGAGTAACCTTATAACTGGTTTTGAACTCTATATCCAGTAGTTTGCTTTCCTCCATTTCTTTCATTTGTGACATGTTTCTTTGTCTCCGCATTTTGGCTGCTTCCTGTGTTGATAGAGTGGCCTCGTGTGCTAGGTGTCATATAGGGCCCAATGGCTCAGCCTTCCCAATTACCTGAGGTGGACACTCTTGGTGCACCCCTTTGTGGGCTGGGTGCACAGTCTTGTTGTAGTTAAGCCTTGATTGCTCTTGGTATCACTGGGAGGAAATGACCTCCAGGCCAATTGACTGCGAGGACCCGCTGTGTCTATAGTGGAAGAACTGCTGTGCAGGAGACACCCTTATGGGGAGGACTTGCTTCAGTGGGGCTTTGGTGCTCACTGAGTCTGCCTCTTGAGTGTGTCACTTATGGATGTGACGAGTTGAAATCTGGTATCTGACCACTGGGTACACTGGCTCCTGGATCTCCAAGGAGGTGCAAAGTCAGCTGCTGTGTGAGTCCACCCAGCAGGAGATACAGCGAGATCTACAGATTTCTCCTTTTTGTTTGGGGTTTGGAAATTTTGGAGCTCTCTGACCCAGCTGCAGTTTGTTAGGTTAGGCTGCAGGCGGACAGGCAATTCATTTGAGCCACTGTGCACAACTTGGGTGGGGTTGTAAATTGGGTGGAGCGGGGTCTCAGAGAATCACCAGGGTGGAGCAAACAGCGATGGCTGTCCGTTAGCCGTCTCTGCGTCTCTGTGTCTCTGCGTCTCCGAGTCCCTGAGTCCCACGCCCCCACAGTAACAATGATCCCTGCGAGCAGCTCTGCGAGAAAGCCACCCTTGCTTTCCAACCCGATGCCAGACAGCCCAGTTTCTCTCCATAGGAGTCTGGGTCCCCAGAGTCTTGCCGGAAACGAGTTCAGTGCAGTCGGGAGCTTGTATCTTCCTTCCAATTGAAAAAAAAACATGCACCCAGGTGCCGCTGTTTCACATGCCTCCGTACTTCTGTTCTTGGCGCCTCTGCACCTCCTACCCAATCTCAATGTGTTTTTTTCTTTCCTTCTAGTTGTAGAACTTCCACTCAGTCAGCGTTCCCCTGGTTCTGGATGATGGCCGTTTTGTCTTTTAGTTGTAGTTTTTATGTGGTTGTGGGGGGCAGCACGTACAGGTATATACCTTATGCCACCATCTTGGTTCTCTTGTTGAATTTTTTTTGTCTTTTGTCTCATGAGGGAATGACTTAACACAGGAAACTGGCGGTGCCTGCCTGAGTCCCTAGTCCTGGCTTCTGCTCACACAGCTCCAGTCCACTCTGCCCTCCCTCTGCCAGAACACAAGGTGGGTGGCTCCACAGGGAATTTTGTGTGTTGGTCCTTTAAGAAGATGCCTGAATTTCCAGCCTTCATTCACTGGCAGACAACAACCCTGCTTCTTTTCACAG
Organism: Myotis lucifugus; assembly: GCF_000147115.1. Classification (NCBI taxonomy): domain Eukaryota; kingdom Metazoa; phylum Chordata; class Mammalia; order Chiroptera; family Vespertilionidae; genus Myotis; species Myotis lucifugus. The sequence continues at coordinate 8,176,553 of NW_005871068.1, forward strand.
CCCAATGTTAGGTGGGTACCCTTCTCAGTTCTGGTGCTGTCTGGTGGGAGGCCCAGCTTGGGGATTAGACCCCAGAGTTTTCAGTGGTGACCCCTATAGCTGAGATATCTCTCTGAAACTTCAGTTGCTGTCTGTGGGAACTCGGCCAACACTTTCGTGCCTCCGCTCCTCCTACCAGTCTTTATACAGTCTCCACTTTCAGTCCTCAGGTATCAGGGTTCTCTCCAGTGAGTCTTCCATTGATTGTTCAGGAAGTTTTTCTGTATTTTAGTTGTAATTCCAGTTTGTTCCTGGGAGCGTGTCCATGCAGCATCTACTCACTCTGTCACCATTTTCCACCTCCAGCTCTGTTTCTTTATTGATCTTCTGTCTAGATGTTTAATCCATTATTTAAAGTGTTATATTGAAGACTCCAGCTATTTTAGAACTATTTTTCCTTCAATTGACACTTTGCTGTATATATTTTGTAATACTAATGGTAGTTCTTTTAATGTTTTTATTGATTTTTAGAGAGGAGAGGGATAGAGAGCTAGAAATATCAGTGAGAGAGAATCATTGATTGGCTGCCTCCTGCACGCCTCGCCCCCACTGGGAATCGAGCCCACAACATGGGCGTGTGCCCTGACAGTGAATAGAATTGGTGACCTCTTGGTTCATAGGTCAACGCTCAACTACTGAGCCACATCAACTGAACTATTGTGTTATTTTTACAATAGCATTAACATAATGATAATAGTTAAAGTTTTTGAGCATTTAGAATATGCTAGGAACTATTCTATGTGCTTTAAATATAATTTATTTAACCCGCACACCCCATGAGATAGAGTGCTATTATTGTCCACCTTTTACAGATGAGGTGACTGAGTTTGAGAGAAAGTAATTTGTAGGTCACTCAATAAGTAGGTTGTAGGTAGGTCAGATAGTCCACCTCTACAACTGGAATCCTTAACCATTAATAGTTCAGGCACTTCTCACACTTCAAACAAAGAAAAAATACTGTCATAAGAATTTGTGTGGCATAAAAAAGTTGTGTGCCCTACCGGTTTGGCTCAGTGGATAGAACGTCGTCCCATACACCAAAAAGTTTCCAGTTAGGACACATACATAGGCTGTGGGTTCGATCCCCAGTCAGGACATGTGCAGGAGGCTACCGATTCATGTTTCTCTCTTTCTCTCTCTCTCTGTCTCTCCCATCCTCTCCCTCCTTCCCTTTTCTCTCCCTCCCTTTTCTCTCTAAAATAAATTTTAAAAATGTTTGGTAGACATTTGGAAGAAGATTTAGTTTATGTGAAACACATAATCTTATTATATGGAGATTTAACCAAGCTCACAACTTTGTCTATTTTGCCTGTTAAAATATGAGAGTTGTGTTTGAGTTTTACACATAGATGTAGGAGAATTCTGATGTGACCTTTGTTGCTTCTATCCTAGCTGCTGTGTTGATTCCTTCTGGTATCCCTTATTGCACCTCTTAGATCCAGAATTCACAATGTGTAAACCTAGAATAATTTCTCCATTGATTCAGTTTTCTAAAGTTTTACTGCCTGAATTTGTAGTTTAGAATTTCATAAAAATTACTTTTCATTTGGCCCTAGCCGGTTTGACTTAGTGGATAGAGCACTGGCCTTCAGACCAAAGGGTCCTGGGTTCGATTCCGGTCAAGGGCATGTACCTTGGTTGCAGGCTCCGCCCAGGCCCTGGCCACGGCTCATGCAGGAGGCAACCAATCAATGTGTTTCTCTCACATCAATGTTTCTTTCTGTTTTTCCCTCTCTCTTCCACTCTCCCTAAAAATCAATGGAAAAATATCCTCGGGTGAGGATTACCAAAAAACACATTACTTTTCATTTGAAGCAACCATTCCTGATCTGATTGTTCCTTTCTGAGAGGACATTACTGAAATTTTTGTTTAGAATTAAAATTAGAAATTAAAGTTTTCTCTTCTGCTCTGATTCTGTAGAATAAGGTCCTCCTTTCAGAATACTCTTTCTATACATTCACTGATTTTTAAGGAATTTTAAAAACGATTATGTGGGTCATTCCCTGGCCAGGTTGCTCAGTTGGTTGGAGTGTCATCCTGTACACCAAAATGTTGTGGGTTCGATTTCTCATCAGGACACATACCTAAGTTGTAGGTTCGGTCCCTGCCTGGTTAGTGTGAGTATGGGAGGCAATCAATTGGTATTGGTGTTTCTCTCTCACTTTGATGTTTCTCTCTCTCTCTCTTTCTCTCTAAAAATCAATAAAGAAAAAACATATCTTCAGGTAAGGATTAAAAAGGGATTACGTGGGTCACTGCTTGAATAGTTTAATCCTTAATGAAAAAGAAAGCATCAAAGTTTTCTACTTTTTCCCTGTAGCTTTATGTTTCTTGATTAGAAATTACTTGGTTATAGATTATAGGGAAGACAGGGAAGTTCAATGTTTTGCTAAGCATTTGTTTTTTGCCCCTCAATAAGCAAGCACTAGTGGGTGCTGCTTTAGTTATTTACTGTGGGGCTGAAAGTTGCTCCCTGGAATCCTCAGCTAGGCCCAGCGAGTTTTCCCTCCATGTTCACTATGGCAGCTTGTAGATACTGGGTGCATGACACCACATAAGGATGTGGTGAAAACACTCCCACTTAAGTGCCTTGCTTATTTAGCGAACCCTGGTGTGAGACAGAAAGCAAATTTGAGTCTCTGTGCTTCCTGTCCAGCATACAGATCCTTCCAGTTACCTGCTGCTCAGAGTTTTTTGGTCTTAATGGGCTCTGTTGGGGAGTCCTATAAGACCTGCTTTTGCAGGTTGACCTTCACTGATGGCTGGAATTGTGGCCTGGCTGACCCTGGTCACTACTGCCCTCAATACTTTCCCATCTGCATCCTGTCAATTCCAACCTCCTGAGAACACCCTTCCTTTTCTCCAACCCTTAAAAATGCTTTTGTTGTTTTTAGTTATTTCAGAATTGGGGTAGAAAAACTCAAATTGTAACCTTGAACTTGGAGTCCACCACATGTGACCATTTGATTCGTTATCAAAGTGTATAGGGAATACAAACTATTTTAATATGCTAACACAATTTCCTCTTCTCCCCACAACCCAAAATACCTTTCAAATGAAGATCTTTTTGAATCCTGCACATCCAAAGCAGACTACTCTTAGTGATTTAAATCTGTTAGTGGTTCTTGATCAAGGGAACAGAACTACCTAAAAACAGGCTCAGTCCCCAGGACAATAAATTATATAAGTAAGTCCAAAAAAAGTAGAGTATATAATCTTATCTAATAAAGAGGGAATATGCAAATTGACCATCATGCAGCAGCGGTCAAGATGGCTGCACCCCCAGCGGAGGCAGGGATTCTGTAACACAAAATGGCTGCGCCCACAGCGGAGGCCAAGTTCCCGTAATGAGCCTTAACGAGCAATCAGCAAGGACCTGAGGCTGCGTGGTGTTGGGCCCCCCCGCCCGGCAGGGCTTGATGGGGGACCTCAGGCTGCACCCCCCGGCACCGGGCAGGAGGACCTCAGGCCGCACCCCCCGCCTGGCGGGGCTTGACAGGGGACCTCAAAGTGCGCCCCCCGTCCTGGTGCTGGGCCGGGAGACCTCAGGCTGCTCCCTCTGCCCCAGGCTGGGGGACCTGAGGCTGCACCCCCCTCCTAGCGCAGGGCCAGGGGACTTGAGGCTGTGCCCCCTGCCTGACTGGGCTTGACGGGGGAATCTCAGACCATGCCCCCCGCCCAGTGGGGCTTGACGGGGGACCTCAAGGTGTGCCCCCAGCCCCGACTTGGGCTTGGGGACCTCAGGCCATGCCCCCCACCCCGGCACTGGGCCGGGGGATTTGAGGGTGCGCTGGGGGACCTGAGGCTGCACCCCCCACCAAGTGGGGCTTGACAAGGATGGGACCGGCCAGGTCTGGATCTCGCCTAATGGGTGTAAGGCCGGCTGGGTCTGGGTCTCGCGTGATTTTGAGGTGCCATGGGTGGTCAGGGACTTGACTCTGGGTCCTGTGGCATGCCTCAGACTCTGACAGGAGGAAGATTTTCATATACATTTTACTAATTTTCTTTCATCTCTGACACTTCTATTATAGAGAAAGGGCAAATAGCAATATTAAAATATTTCCTCTAGCCCTAACCGGTTTGGCTCAGTGGATAGAGCGTTGGTCTGCAGACTCAAGGGTCACAGGTTCGATTCTGGTCAAGGGCATGTACCTTGGTTGTGGGCACATACCCAGTAGGGAGTGTGCAGGAAGCAGCTGATTGATGTTTCTCTCTCATCAATGTTTCTAACTCTCTATCCCTCTCCCTTCCTCTCTGTAAAAAATCAATAAAATATATTTTAAAAAATATTTCCTCTAATTAATCCCCTTTTAATGTGCACCGGTGCATGAATTCATGCACCAATGGGGTCCCTCAGCCTGGCCTGCGGGATCAGGCCGAAACCGTCTCTCTGACATCCCCCAAGGCATCCCAGATTGCGAGAGGGTGCAGGCCAGGCCGAGGGTCCCCCACTGGTGCACGATCGGGGCCGGGGAGGGATGCAGGAGGTTGGCCAGCCGGAGAGGGACCACAAGAGGGCTCCAGGGCGTGTCTAGCCTGTCTTGTTCAGTCTCAATCGACTGGACCCCAGCAGCAAGCTAACCTACTTGGAGCATCTGCCCCCTGGTGGTTAGTGCACATCATAGTGACTGGTTGACTGTCTGACCCCTGGTGGTCAGTGCATGTCATAGCAAGAGGTTGAGCTGCCTTAGCATATCATTAGCATATTATGCTTTGATTGGTTGAACAGCCAACCAGTCAACGGGACACTTAGCATATTAGGCTTTAATTATAGAGGATAATAACTAGCATTTTGTTTCCAAACTACAATCCAAAACTTTAGGAAGCTAGGCTGTATCACCTGATTTTTCTCACAAGCCATGGAAGGGTGGTCAAAAGCACACCCATCACTGTTCAGGAGATGACTGCTATGAGAATCTGGATCTGATGAACCAAAATCTTACCCACATATTATATACTCTATTAAAACCTTTGAAACCTCAGACACCAAACATCTCCTGGTAATGTCCTGAAAAAGGGCCAACAGGCCAAAGTCAAGTCAGGAAGTTTTTGTAGAAATGGAGGTGGGAGACAAACCCTGGGCATCCACGCCCAGCAGTCCCCCACACTTCTGCATGGAAAACTGAGCTAATCACTACATAAAGATATCATTATACAGATAATGGATTACAGATTGGTGTTTCCCTCTCACATTGTTTCTCTCTCCCTCTCCTCCTTCCTCTCTTTCTAAAACTAAAATTAATTCTTTAAAAAATGACAATCTAGGATGCAGGAAATGATAAGGGGAATAAGAAAAATACTTTACCTACTATTTTTTAAATTGTTGCTAGTATTACAGATATCTCCCATTAACCCTCCTTCCCCCTCCCCAGCCCCTCCCCACCCCCTAGGTTTCACCACCCTATTGCCCATGCCCATGGGCTATGCATATATTACTAATAAAAGCCTAGGTGTTTCTCACGCCGTGATGCCGTGATGCCCTGCACAGCAGGCGTGCGCAGGTGGGTGGGGCTGGGCTTGACCCTGCGTGCATGAGGGTGCTGGAGGGAAGTTGACCAGGAGGTGCATCGGGGGAGCCCCTTGGGCTAAACATCAGGGCAAAGGGCACCACCTCCACTCCACCTCCACCCGGGAGAAATGAGGTTCAGCTCCAGTGTCGGGATAAACCTGGGGTAGTGGGAGCTGCCCACACTCCACATTCACCTGCCAGGCTTGACCTGGGGTATGAACATGACAGAAAACCTCCCTGGTCACTGCCTGGTCCCCTACCCTGAGCTTCTCCCCACACAAGAGCAGTGATTTCATTCCTGACAGGAGCAGTGACCTCACTCCCTGACAATGGAGCCCAACAGAACATGGAACCCTGGTAGCCAGGCAGCCACGTTCTAAAACAGCCCCTACCCAGCTCATTTGATAGAGACGTTCCCACCACGGCATGTTCTGCTGTTTGCCGCAGTCCTGCTGCCGTGATAGGCAAAGAGCCAGCCAGGAAAGCTTCTTCCACTGCTGCTGCCGCTGGCTCCGCAATCAGCCCTGACGCCTCTGGCCATTTTCACAGGGGAACCCAGAGGTAACTCAGGGAGGCCCAGGGCAGTTTTTTTAGAGCCAGGCCACCACTCTCATCCCCCTCACCAGCCTTGTGTCCCCTGGGGCGCTGGCCCCGTGGGGCTGCAGGACTCTAAGACTTGGGGAAGTCCCGCAGCCCAGCGGGGCACCGGCTTTGTCACTGCGTCCCCCTGGGCGCCATTATAGACCGACAGGAGGGAGGAGGGAGTTGGATACCCGTACCCAGACTTGGCAAATAGTGATATTAAAGTATTTCTTCTAATTAATTCCCTTTCAATGTGCATGAATTCATGCACTGGGCCACTTAGTAAGTATATAAGTTTGTTGGTTTATCTTTTCTTATCTACCCAACCCCACGAGGTATGTCAGTCTGTTCCATCCCTCCCTGCTTTGGGTCTTATTTTGTTAGTCAATTCATTTTGTTCATTAGATTCCACAAATAAGTGAGATGATGTGATATTTGTCTTTCTCAGTTTGGCTTATTTCACTGAGCATAATATTTTCCAGGTCCATCGATGCTGTCCCAAAGGGTAAGAAAGAGATCCCTCTTTTTTACAGCTGCATAGTATTGCATTATGTAAATGTCCCACAGGTTTTTTTTTTTAATCCATTCATTTACTGATGAGCACTTGGGCTGTTTCCAAATCTTAACTATTGTAAATAACACTGCTATGAACATAAGGGTGCATATATTCTAATTGGTGTTCTGGAGTTTTTAGGATATATTCTCAGAATTGGGATCACTGGGTCAAGTGGAATACATAGTATTTTTAAAAAATCAAGTCTCTATTTTTAAAATTTTATTATCTTTAAAATATTTTTATTGATTTTAAAAAGGGAGGATAGATAGAAACATTGATCAGCTGCCTCCTGCATGCCCCCTACTGAGGATCGAGCCCACAACCTGGGTATGTGCCCTAACAGGGAATTGAACCAGTGACCTCTTGGTTCATGGGTTAACACTCAACCACTGAGCCACACTGACCAGGTGCTTTATATACTATTTTTAAAGTTATCTTTGATCTTTCTTTGCATTACTTTACTGTAAGATGTGGTGGAAGATAACCATATACTAATAGTTGATGAGGTAAAGTATCCTTATGATTTCTGACAGAAAGGGAGGGGAAATATATAAACAGATTAAAGATGTAAGAGACATAATTTCAAGTGTTCTATTTATACCCTAATTTAGATATGCTTGTAAAAAAATTCCTAAGAAAACTTTGGTAACTTAACACTAGATATTTAATAATACATTATTTTGTAAGGTGTGATGAGTATATGGTGCTTATGTTAAATTTAGATGACTTGCTATGTCTGAGATTTGCTTCAAAATAATTAGAGAGGTGGATAAGAACTTGCTGAAATAAGATTGCTTATATATGGATAATTTTGGAAGTTGGGTGATAAATGCAGGATCATATGATTCTTCTGTACTTGTCCAAAAATTTTCTTACAGTAAAAATAGAAATTATTTTGACTTGAAATACATTTTTTGTTTTTTTTTTCAATAGGACATGATTTATCTTTTTAATTTAAAGTATTGCATATGTCTCCTTTCCCCCCCATTGACCTCTCCCCAGCCGCTCCCACTTCCCAGCATATACCCTCACCCCCCGACTGTCTGTGTCCATTGGTTATGCTTATATGCATGCATACAAGTCCTTTGGTTGATTTCTAACCCCTTTCTCCCTCCCCTGCCTTCCCTCTGAGGTTTGATGGTCTGTTTGATGTTTCTATAATAAATACATAGTCTTAATCATTGAATAGTCTATCTACTATAATTCATCTGTGGTAATTTCTGTGCAAAAGCTGGGAAGTTAACTCCAAACTCTAGCAAATCAAGGTTCAGGGTCTCCGTGATTATTTGCCTTTGAAAAATTAGCTACAAATGATATAAAGATAATAAATATTACGTTCTTTTGTGAGTAGTAAATAATGTAAGTTCCTAACATATTCTACCTTTTATATAAAATTTGCTTATATATACGTTAACCCAATTTAAAATTAGAGTAATGTATATGTAATACCTCAAAATTTAACATTAGTACATATTCTAATAGAACATAAATGTGACCAAATAGTAGGTTTCTGAGAGCATATTTCAGACCAGAAAATATAAGTGTTGGAACTAGAACAGGTTTGATACTGTAAGTCATTTCTAACTACACAGAAAAGATGCAGAATGTAAAGTTTCCTTTTTGTTTATTGATTTATTTTGCAGGAATCATTGACTTTCCAAATATGTATTGTTTGGAGGTACAATGCATGCATAGCCTTTTAAATTGCCTTTGTACAATTTCACTTCAAAATAATTTGATTCACAGCATACACAGAAATCTAAGAGTCATGGTATTTACAAGATTTAATAAGTTCTTGCTGTTTTAATAAAGAAATGGATAAATTCTTTTATAGTAGGAAAACATGGACATTGGGTATCATTAAGAATTCAGAATTGTTCAGTCTCAAAGTAACTTTTCATGGCTTTAAAAATTAAAATTGAGCCATTCTATTAATTTCGGAATGCCCATGCCATGCAAAATCTAATTTTAAATATCTGGGGTTGCACATGATATAGGAAAAAATGCATTTCTGGTGAATGTGAAAATGTCATCACAATTAAATTTTACAGTAAGAAAACACTGTTAATTCTCTCAGAAAGATTCAGTAGTGGTGCAACACAGTGCCTAATTTAGTGATTTTTTTAAAGTAACATTTCAGTGATCATTTTTCCTTCTCTACAGATATACAGACACACACTGTAACATGAACTCATTCAAAGTCTGAACAATGACTACAGTATTAAAATAAATCAGTTTTAACTATAAAGGGACATCTTCACATTCCAGGATACATTGTTGATATTTTCAAAGAACAATCTTCCTATACCTTATATTCTTTTTGTTTATACCATCAGACATTACAATTATCTCTTAAAATACTACATAAAACTTGAGTTGCCACAGAAAGCTGGGTATGAACCTTAGATAACTGGGACAAAGCAATGACAAAATTTTAGGGAATAATTAAAATACTAAAATTGAGACCAGCTCCTTAAAAATTATTAAACTGCTCATCACACATCCCATTTCTTTCAGGGAAATAAACAAATTAGCAACACTTCCCCCACCGTTAGTCTGCTCTAAAAACTACTTTTACAATGCATTTCTTTATTTCTTTAAAACCCTGCCTCTACCCTCTCCCAAACAAGGTCAATATCAATTTGAAACATTTTTACAATGCTTATTAGAAAGTTTCTGGGTCCTCTATAAACTTTTAAGACTTACTCCAAAATTTAGGGGGCCATGCACTTTAACAAAATGGTAAATGTGCTCTCCAAAAACCCAGTTTTTAAAACAGTGAAATATTTGAAATGTGTCTGGCCTGGCTGGCGTTACATGGTGGCTAGAGCGTCAGCTTGCCCACCAAAGGGTCTCGGGCTTGATTCCCAGTCAAGGGCACATACCTGGTTCACTCTGCTCCGAGAGGGTGTCTGCATGAGGCAACCATTCATGTATATGTATCTGTCACATGGATGGTTCCTCCCCCCCATCCTCTGTCCCTCCCTCCCTCCCTTTCACTCTCTCTGAAAAAAAAAATCAATGGAAAAAATATCCTCAGATGAGAATTAACAAAAATAATAAAATGTGTCGTTAGGTCTGTGTTAAGAAAAAAAGTTTTTAATAGAAACAAGTGTACCAATTGATCCAAAGAGCGTAGGCACCCATCAGCAGGCAGGCAACATCCAATTTGTATCCTACCATTTATATGCCAATTGTCTGTATATATCAATCTAACTAGGAGATCCTTTACCTTGAAAGTTGACTGAATTCTTATTCAAACTGGTCACAGACAAGAAGTAATGGATATATGGGACACAGTTGAATGTATCAGATTTATCAGTATCCAATGATTTTGCTTATTTTAAAAACTGAATACAGCCTATGTTGGTGTATGAAACTTGTGCACAATCAGAAATGAACACATACAAAACACTTCCTTAAAATCAATCTGATGTGTCATACCCCACCCTCTATACCTATCAAATAGACTGGTTTCTCATTTTCCCTGGCAGGTGAAAACAATGATTGACTAGATATATCACCAAAGGATGGGAACCATGCATCTACTGTATGACAGCAGCTTAGTAACCTGGATGTATGTTCATGCAATAGTTTTAAAGTCATCTACATGGTTTTAATAAAGCATCAAACTGTTTTCATACATGCTACTTTCACTCTCAACTGCCAACTGCCAAGTTAGCTGCTGCCACTTGAGCATATCACTAAGAATATTGGTAAACCTTTAGCTAAAACACCAAGCAGTATATAGATTTCCCCCTAAATTGTTACTAAATACCAAGTGGGGTCCACAATCACTAAAGAGATAATGAAACCATACAAAGGCAATGATGATGGAATATTACAGAATAGGACTGATAGACTGTTATTGGAGACTGACAGATACATGTTACAAAAGCCTTTAAAGGATGCTGTTTTCAGGTCAATGCTTTTAAGTCCATCTGCTTTCTCACCATTGTTTTCACAGTTTTGCCACAGTTGTTGTATGAGAGATGTTTTATCAGTGTTATTACATAGCCACACTTTGTAGAGTGTGAAAGTATGATTTTGATGGAAAACTATGATGATTTGTTATGCCTTTGGTTTCATTATGGTATTAAGTGCAGCTTATTTTTCCAGGTCTGCCAGAGATTACTGCCAAATTAGAATGCAATGACAGCTTGAAGCGTGTGTGTGTGTGTGTGTGTGTGTAAGGTGGATATTTCTAAATTTATAACCCCAGGAAAAATCCTTAAGGATTAGAAAAAATTTCAATTTCATTGCTGTTTATATTTACCCAAATAAGGGGAAGATTCCAAAATCCAATTCTCAACGATGGTAGAATCCTTAATTGAATGTCTTATTAAAATTTTTCTAGTGGTGCATTCTAGGGAATTACATGATTTTACATCTCTTCAGTTGTGCACACCCTAAAGTTCTAGTTTCAGACATAAGGAGTGCTTCAGTATCACTTGAACTACTTGGAACAAACTCAGTGTTATTTCTGAATATAGTATGTTAAATTTGAAAAGTTCTTAGCTTCAAAGTCCTTTTTATTCACCTTATTCTTAATCATATTTTTTGACTACCCTTCTCTTCCTCCCCAACTTTATATTAGCCCACTGTAATTTCCCTCTCTGGTTTATGAATGTATGTGCAAAAAAATATTTATTGAACTAAAATTAATTTTTTTCAGCTAAGTTAGGATTATGGCACAAAGTATTATCTGTGCTGTAAACATCATGAATCCCTCACAAAACTGAAAGGAGGGGGCAGAAAAGGCCCTATGTACTGCAAATGTATCTTGTAGAACCACAGCTGAGATCAAGGTTTCCAAATGGATTTTGGAATGGATTTACAATTGGCATACATTCATTGTGCAACTGATAAAGCACAGTTTTACGAGAAGGTCATTCATAAAATTATACTTTGTAAGGACTCGTTTGTTATTTTTAAAACCAATGACCTAATAAAAGCATGCAGTAACTTCAAAAATATATCTATTATGTGGCGTAATTAGGTCTTGGTTACCAGTGTTGATATAGCTTGAATCATTGCACAAGCAATGATTATACTTTTGACAAAGGGCACAATATGCCTAATTCCTGACTACTGCAAATCACATTTTAAAACATCCTGTTTGTGTGTTGGAAATTACCCCTGAAAAAAGCAGCAATTACAAATACCCTATTATTTTGCCCCCCGCCGCCCATCATATTCTAAGTGCTTTTCCCTGTCCTCTTCAGGAGGAAGCAATGGGAAAAAGCATGGGGAAGGGGGGAGGCGCTTTGTTTTTCAGAGAGCTGTGACCAGGTAAGTCTGCTATGGGGATTCACAGTTTGTCTGCATAAACTGTAATATGTCACACTATGATTCCAAGTTCTAGTTTACAAAATAAGGGCCACTCAGCAGTAACTTCAACAACTGGATCCCACAGAAGAGCTCTTGACTTCTCTGTGTACATTCTTTCAGGAGAGAATCCTTTCCCAGTTTCAAGTATCCCTTTCTGTCTCTCACTCTGTAATGAGTTAAGAAGGGAAAAAACCTTCCCCATTTTTCCTGTAGTGAGCACAGGCAGCTACAGTGCATTCCTCCACCCCCTATGGAATCTGAAATGAAAAGGCTGGACAGATGAAGATCCCCGCAGTTTCCTTTTCTTCTTATGGGCGCTCAGCTTCACTGTCAACCTGGTGCAGACTCTTCTGAACTCAGGTGTATCGGGGCATCTCACACTGCTCACAGCGATTTAGTGCTGGGTGGTTCAGAAACGTACAGCTGTCACAATTCCATGGGGCCCCTTCATAGTCTTCATCTCGGGGCTGTGTCTGAGGATTGTGCTTGGAGCCAGGTAGATGCTCTGAGGGAAGTTAGAATGGAAAGAGAGAAAATAGATTGATTTTTTCCCCCCAAGTATAATCCAAACTGAAATAAAAAACAAACAAAAACAACAAGTCTAGTATAGATTACCTTCCAAGCTCATTATCCATAGATAGTGGTTAACAAGCTCATTATCCATAGACAGTAGTTATTCCAGCCAAATGAAAAAAATGAGATGTTATATAGCATGTTAAAAATAATTCTATGACCAGCCAGTATGGCTCAGTGGTTGAGCGTCGACCCATGAACCAGAAGATTGTGGTTCGATTCAGGTCAGGGCACATGCCTGGGTTGCTGGCTTGATATCTAGCCAATCAATGATTTTCTCTCATCATTGATGTTTCTACCTCTCCCTCTCCCTTCCTACAAAATCAATAAAAAAGATATTTAAAAAATTAATTCTGCTTCCTCCTGCCATCTTCAGTCCTATGTGTCACCCCCTCATACTAGCCATACTACATTAAACATCTGATTAAATGTGCAACTTCTTTTAGACCATCAGTTTCACAATATGCATGTGTTTAATAATGATGGTTCATAAATGGCAGTAAGAGTTCATAACAAAATTTTCCCCAGAATGGTAAAAAGAGAAAGATAAAGCCCCTACAGTTACTTTTTTATAAGCTAAATTCATTCAATGTAAACAATTATCTTTTTATTCTCAGACTAGAGGCCCCGTGCATGAATTCGTGCACCAGTGGGGTCCCCTCGGCCTGGCCTGCAGGATCGGGCTGAAACTGGCTCTCCAACATGCCCCAAGGCAGCGGTTCTCAATCTGTGGGTCGCGACCCCTTTGGGGGGTCGAACGACCCTTTCACAGGGGTTGCCTAAGACCATTGGAAAACACATACATAATTACATATTGTTTTTGTGATTAATCACTATGCTTTAATTACGTTCAATTTGTAACAATGAAAATACATCCTGCATATCAGATATTTACATTACGATTCATAACAGTAGCAAAATTACAGTTATGAAGTAGTAACAAAAATAATTTTATGGTTGGGGGTCACCACAATATGAGGAACTGTATTAAAGGGTCGTGGCATTAGGAAGGTTGAGAACCACTGCCCCAAAGGGTCCCAGGCCACATTGTGAGAGGGCGCAGGCCAGGCCGAAGGACTCCACTGGTGCACAATTAGGGCCATGGAGGGATGCGGGAGGTTGGCCAGGTAGGGAGGGACCCGTGAGGCCTCCAGGGGCATGTCCGGCCCATCTCGCTCAGTCCCGATCAGCCGGACCCCAGCAGCAAGCTAACCTACCAGTCGGAGCATCTGCCCCCTGGTGGTCAGTGCACGTCATAGCAAGCGGCTGAGCAGCCTTAGCATATCATTAGCATATTAGGCTTTTATTATATAGGATTCTTTCCTACCTATTAGTTTTTTTTTAAATGTCTATGTGTAGGCAATATAAAATGCTGGCAACTTTATGTTAGTCCTTGGGATTTTATTTTAAAAAACCTTTAAACTAAGTCTTGGCTGGGTAGTTCAATTAGAATGTGGACCTGATACACCAAGGTTGTGGGTTCAACCTCTGGTCAGGGCACATACAAGAAACAACCAATGAATGAATACATGGGTGAAACAACAAATTGTCTTTCTCTCTCTTAAAAAGATAAAAACCAAAACGAACCTTGAAACTTAACTTATACTCTTCCTAAGTCCTCATTCTCTCTGGCCTTGTGTTCAAAAGGCTTCTAGAGTTAATTTGTAAATCCTGCCTTTTAGGAACAGTCCCTTCTGAAAATGGCGTCAGTAACTAGAGGCTAAAGATCTCTGGATGGAATTCACTCTGGAATCTGGAGCAAGGTCAGGAGGCTGTGAAAATGCACCATAAAACACTGGAAAATCCTTTCTGTGAACTGGAGATGACGTTATAATCTAAGGTAAGCAGCCTTCCTAAGCAGGTAAAAGAAACTGAGACCTGGTAAAGTTTTAATTAATTACCATTCTGGGTTAAGTTTATCTTCTCTTGAAAGTGAAGTGAATGAGCTGACTGTGGTTTACCAATTTGTCTTTAATGACAAATGGCTGGTGTGAACATTTCCCTAGACTCTAGAGATAAAGAAAATTGGGTGTTAGACCCCTGAACCTTACTGCAAGCTTAAGGCTCAGGCTCAATCAGGAGGTGATCTTAGCCTTACAATAGAATCATTGGGTTCTCTAACCTATTCCTGAGACTATAAAAAGATGGGCTTGCCCTAGCACGTTTGGCTCAGTGGATAGAGCGTCAGCCCATGGACTCAGGGTCGTGCGTTTGATTCCAGTCAAGGGCACATACCTTGGTTGCAGGCTCAATCCCCGGCCCTGGTTGGGGTGCATGCGGAGGCAACCAATCGCTGTATCTCTCTCTGAAATAACTTCTCAACAAATATATTTAAAAGGCACCTAATTTATAATTTTTTTTTGATCCTCACCCAAGGAGTGAGGATATTTTTTCCATTGATTTTAGAGAGTGGAAGTGAGCAGGGGAGAGAGAGAGAGAGAGAGAGAGAGAGAGAGAGAGAGAGAGAGAGAGAGAGAGAAACATCAATGTGAGAGAGATATATCCATTGGTTATCTCCCTGTGGGGATCCCACCTACAACCCCAGGTACATGCCCTTGACCAGGAATTGAACCTGTGACCCCCTGGTGCACAGAGTTGATGCTCTAACTATGGATACATGCTGGCCAGGCCTAAAAGGCACCTAATTTAGAATTATTATTGGTCCTAAAAAAGATACTGCTAAAAAAAAAAAGACACTGCTCATTTCATCATAAGGAAGTAGTGTTGAAATAGAAGCATCTAAAACACAAAATACATTTTAGATGTCTATTTTCATATGACTTACAGAAACGTACAGCTTTTTATGGAACAGTTTACAAGTTAAGATAGTTCAGACCTCATGGAAAATAAAAACTAATATGAATGTTTATACATAATAAAACGGAAATAAATAGGTGTTTCCTTTAATAGGATAAATTTCCACAAAATGACCATCCTCATAAATATCACATCAATTTAATACTGTTTATATTACATAATTAGCATACAGAAGATAAAAATGCTCAAAAGGATGCAAATAAAATTTTCAAAAATTCTAAATATTTTCTACAGTTTCAAAGATAGCTGATATTTTTCCAAAATGGGAAATATGCCAATGATAAAGAAAGACAACTTTATTTCTTTTAACTATATGAAGTGTAATACAGTTTCATGCTTGGTTTGTTCTTAGGTTAGGATCTTTCCATCTAGTTAATATAATATCAAGTAGAATACTTGTACAAATCCAACATGTACAGTATTTTTAGAAACCTTATTTTCACTGAATCACAGGATATAGTTCAAGAAGCATTATAAATGCTCAGTGAGAAGTTATAAAGTCCAGAGCTTTCAGGTTACATTTACTTGGCATTGCTTTCATTAAAAAAAAATCTTTATTATTGAGAATATTACAAATATCACCCCTCCCTTGCCCTCCTCCACTCAGTTTCTGCCCTGCCCCAGGCCTTCACCACCCTATTGTCTGTGTCCATAGGTAATGCATATATGCATACAAATTCTTTGGTTAATCTCTTCCCGTCCCCTCCCCCCTTCCCTCTGAGATTTCTCAGTCTGTTCTATGTTTCCATGCCTCTGGTTTTATTTTATTAATTAATTTTGTTCATTAGATTCCTTGTTCATTTGATTTTTTACATTCAATTATTGGTAGATATGTATTTAATGCCATTTTATTCATATTTTTATCTTTTTTCTTCTTCCTCTTCATCTTCTTTCTCTTCTTAAAGAATACCTTCAACATTTCATGTAGTACTGGTTTGGAGTTGATGAACTCTTAGCTTTTTCTTGTCTGTGAAGCTCTTTATATGACCTTCAATTCTAAATGATAGCTTTTCTGGGTAATCTTGCTTGTAGGTCCTTGCTATTCATCACTTTGAATATTTCTTGCCACTCCCTTCTGGCCTGCATAGTTTCTGTTGAGAATCAGCTGACAGTTGTATGGGTACTCCCTTGGAGGTAACTGTTTTTCTCTTGCTGCTTTTAAGATTGTATCTTTGTCTTTAACCCTTGGCATTTTAATTATGATGTGTCTTGGTGTAGGTCCTCTTTGGGTTCCTCTTGTTTGGGACTCTGTGCTTCCTGCACTTGTAAGTCTATTTCTTTCACCAGGTAGGGGAAATTTTCTGCCATTATTTCTTCAAATAGGTTTTCAATATCTTGCTTTTTCTCTTCTTCTTCTGTCACCCCCATAATGCGAATGTTGGTATGCTTGAAGTTGTCCCAGAGGCTCCTTACACTATCTTCATATTTCTGTGTGTGTTTTTTTTCTTTTTGCTCTTCTGTTTGGGTGTTTTTTGCTTCCTCATATTCCAAAGCGTTGATTTGATTCTTGGAATACTCTACTCCTCTGTTGAGTCCCTGTAAATTATTCTTTATTTCAGTTAATGTATGCTTAATTTCTGACTGGTCCTTTTTCATGTCTTTGAAATTCTCAATAATATCCTTGAAAATCTCACTAAAACCCTGAAGCTCTCATTAAGATCCTTGAGCATCCTAATAACCATTGTTTTAAACTTTGTATCTAGTAGTTTGTTTGCTTCCATTTCATTGGGTTATTTTCTGGAGATTTCTTCTGTTCCTTCGTGACATGTTTCTTTGTCTCCACCTTCTGTCTTCTTCCCTGTGTTTGTTTCAATGTATTAGGTGGAGCACCTATGTCTCCTGGAATATGTAAAGTGGCCTTGTGTAGTAGGTGTCCTATAGGGCCCAGTGGCTCAGCCTTCCCAGTCACCTGAGCTGGGCACTCTAGGTGAGCCCCTGTGTGGGTTTGTGCATAGTCTTGTTTTAGTTGAGTCTTGGTTGCTATTGGAGTCACTGAGAAGAATTGACCTCTAGGCCAATTGGCTGTGAGGACCAGCTGCAACTACAGTGGGAGAACTGCTGAGCAGGAGAAACCCCTATGGAGCAGGACTTGTTTCAGTGGGGCTTTGGTGCTCACTGAGTCTTCCCTTTGAGTGTGTTGCTTATGGATTTGTAGAATTGTAATTTGGCACGGTCTGAAGCTGTCCACCAGGTGCATTGGCTTTGGGCTTCCTGGGAGTTGCAAGGTCAAACACTGCATGGGGCCACCAAGCAGGAGCTACGGAGAGATCTGCAGATGCCTTCTACTTGTGTTGGGCTTGGAAGTGCTCAGGCAAGGACAAGCTGTGAAGGTACACAGGCTGGTGATAGTGCCGGGTCTTGGCCCTCTTATTGATAGGTATGGGGTACACTGATGCCAGCTACTGCTTGTGTGAGAAATTTTAGAAAAGTCTGAAACCTGAACCAGTAAAGACCATTCATATGGAAAAGCTGCTGCAAACAGCTTGAGTTGGGCTGCAAATTGGATGGGGTGGGGCCTCAGGGAGTCACCAGGGCTGAGTGAACCATGCTGATAGAAACTCAGATATGGCTGCCAGTCAGCTCTGTGATGGGGAGGTTCCAGCACAGGATCAATGACCCCTGTGAACACCCCCATCTGGAAGGAAGCCACCCCAGAACCCCTGCCCTAATGCCAGACATTCCAGTTCCTCCCCATATGTCCCTGGATCCCCTAAAGCCACTGCCCCAGGGCTGGAGCCCAGAGGTATTGTCTGAGTAAGTCCATGTGCTGGCCTTTTTAAGAGGGACTGCCTAGGTATCCAGCAGCCTCCATGTCACTCAGCCACAATCTCTGCTGATTTTTACAGCCTAAAGTACGGGGACTTCTCTTCCTGGCACTGGAACCCTGGGCTGACCATTCTGGTATGGGGCTGGGACCCCCTGCTTCTCACAGGAGACCGCACAGCCTTGATATCACTCCCGATTTAAAACACGCCACATGAGGGTGTCGGACTAGTCTGTTCTGCACCTCTGCCCCTCCTCCCAGTCTCAATGTGGTTTCTTCTTTACTTCTCTAGTTGTAAGACTTCCATTCAGCCAGATTTCAGGCAGTTATAAATGATGTTCAGTATTTTAGTTGTAATTTTGATGTGGTTGTGGGAGGCAGCGAGTACTGCTTTTATCTATGCCACCATCTTGATTCCTTCTCCTTCACCTTGCTTTCTAGACATAATTATCAGAGCAATCTGTCCAATGCGATAGCCACTTGAAATGTGGCCACTCTGAATTGAGATGCTCTGTAAGTGTAAAATTTACACCAGATTTGGAAGATTTAATATTAAATTAAAAAATGTCGCCTTGGCTGGTGTGGCTCAGTTGGCTGGAGCATCGTCCTATCCCATGCATTTGAACCCTATTCAGGGCATGTACAGGAGGTAGACGATTGATGTTGCTCTCTCACATTAATGTTTATCTTTCTCCCTTTCCCTTCCTCTCTCTCTAAAATCAATAAAAAACATGTTCTCGGATGAGGATTTAAAAAAAAATCTTTAAAAGATGTAAAATATCTCATAATAATTTATACTGATTTCATATTCAAATGATAACACCTTGTGTATAGATTAAAAATATACTAATTTTACTTGTTTAGTTTTTAAATGTTTACTAGAAATGTTTTAAATTAATGTAGATAGCTAACATTTCTATTGGACAGCACCACTTTAGAAACTCAGTAGAGAGAGTAATTTTTTAAAGCAAAAAAAAAAGTTGGTCTTTACTTATGATAGCTCTACATGGGTTAACACGTGTCTTTGGACATTTTGCACAAATGCTAGACACACAAGTACAAACCACCTGCAGCTGCTGCCTGGGTGTCATGGACATCCGCCTGTACTTTGGAGGTCACACTAATTCTTCGGGCTTTCCTCTCAACTGTGCAAGGGTCTGATGAGTCTGCATGAGACAAAGTGAAGTCACTTAGAAGGGATCAAGCCATTCATTTAGAAGTATTGTTGGGCGCACAAAAATCTCTCACAGGATATGCACAGTTGAGTGCTTATCCCTTCTACTACCTCATGTTACCTTTAATTTCCCTGTGAGGACAAGTGCCATATTTAATACTGCTTTTACAGCCTATACAAAGCAGTGGCTTTTATGACTTTTTCTATCCTCTCCAATTATATGGAGTACATGCCTTCTTTCACCAGTTTCCCACTTGCTGGTTGTTTAGGGTTACAAACTCAGTAATGAAATGTCAAAGTGAAAGCAAAATTTGAGATATTATACTTTAGCAAATCCCTGATTAAGAACTAGTTATTGGAAAATTATGGGTTGAAGATAAACTTCCCATGTAAGGCTAACCAAAGAATTGGTTAAAATAATAACAAACTCCAGCATTTTATAATTAAGGAACAAGCAGTTCTGCCCTGGCTGGTGTGGCCAGTGGTTATAGTATCAGCCCTTGAACCAAAGGGTTGTGAGTTTGATTCCCGGTCAAGGGCACATGAGGGAGGAAACCAATCGATGTGTCTCTCACATAGATGTTTCTCCCTCTCTCTCCTCCCCTTTCCCTTCCCTCCACCCTTTTACTCTCTCTGAAAAAGCAATGGAAAAAACATCCTCTGGTAAGGATTAACAACCCAAAAAGAAAAATAATCGCAGTACTTGAGCCCTGCTGGCATGGCTCAGTGGTTGGGTGCAGACCTATGAACCAGGAGGTCACGGTTCGATTCCCGGTCAGGGCACATGCCTGGGTTGCAGGCTGGATCCCCAGTGTGGGGCATGCAGGAGGCAGCCATTCAATGATTCTCTCTCATCATTGATGTTTCTATCTCCCTCTCCCTTCCTCTTTGAAATAAATACATATATATATTAAATAGAATATATATATAATATATATTAAAAATAGCAGTGCTTGAAAAATCAGAACCAATTCAGAATAATACTATGTACTGACAATAAATGCTCCTCAGTCATTTCATAAATTCCAAATATCTACATGTTCAAAAGTCCAGCAGATACTTTCCAATAATGGACGTCAGGCATTCCAATTTTGTATTAGATACTGCATCTATCAATTTATAGTTTATCAGTAAGTAGTCCTTTATGATAAATAAAAACAAGAAATGGCAAACTTCATATTATTTGCCCCTAAGAACCAAAAAAATATCTTGCATTTTCTAATCCATTCTTAGCCCATAGGCAGTTCACCTAGTACAGTGGTTGGCAAACTGCGGCTCGCGAGCCACACGCGGCTCTTTGGTTCCTTGAGTGTGGCTCTTCCACAAAATACCACGTGCAGGCGCGCACGTACAGTGCAATTGAAACTTCATGGCCCATGTGCAGAAGTCGATTTTCGGCCTGGGCGAGTCTATTTTGAAGAAGTACTGTTGATATTTGGCTCTGTTGACTAATGAGTTTGCAGACCACTGCCCTAGTACAATCCACTTGGAAATCAGTGCTCCAGAATCCTAAGTGTGTTGCTTAGGCACTAAAGCACTCCATTATCAGCATGAACAAAAGCAGAGTAAATTTCTCCTCAGGCTCCAAAGACTAAGGTCAAGTTCCACTTCTTAGATTTGTAAAGTACTTAATAGCATCACATGCCTCCTTCTTACTGACCCTTACTTGGCTTATGTATTTTACAGCACTGATCACCTCTCTGGTGCACAGACTGGATCAGAACAAGGTCAGGTGGCCAAGACAACCAGGAACAGCACTCAAATCATGGGACACCAAGGTCAGTGCTCTTACCACTGTGAGTTACCAATGACAGGGTGGGGATAGTGGGGCTTTCTGAATCAGCCGAGGAGCTCATATGCACACTGCACTGTTTAACTACAAAATCCAGTGCAAATTTCTGTCTCCCTTTCTATCTCTCATTCTCTCTCTTCAGTTATCACACTTATTCAGATAATCAGATAAATGTCTATATTCCACTTGGATTTCTAATATGTAACTATAATAACCCCAATACATTTATTCTAACTAATAAAACAATTCTACATGTTATTTACATTTTACTTGCTTTTTAAATTTAAGTGGTAGACAAAATTTTCATCAAACTAGGTAAATTTAGTTTTAGAAAAAAGAGAGACTCTATGTGTTTAAAAGAAAACAAATTTGACTTCATAGAGAAAAACCAAACAGCTTTTATAAATCTGTTATGAAAAAGCTTCCTAAAGAATTATAGAATTTAATCAAGATCTATTTATAAACTTTAATAGAAAAAGGTGAAAAGTTTAAAAACTACAGGATATATAACAGCATCATT
This sequence comes from Myotis lucifugus, assembly GCF_000147115.1. NCBI lineage: Eukaryota > Metazoa > Chordata > Mammalia > Chiroptera > Vespertilionidae > Myotis > Myotis lucifugus. The sequence goes on from NW_005871068.1 coordinate 8,198,211, forward strand.
TTATACTCTCACCAACAGTCTCAGGAGGAAAAGGAGACATATGTAATACTTTAAACAATAAAATAAATTATTATATAATTAAAGCTCAATTAGATTTCTAAAGTAGAGATCCATTTACAGTAAAGATGTTACTTTAGAGGGCTTTCTAGTCTACTTTTTATTAAAACTGTATATGTAGAGTACAAGCCACTTGGGATAGGAGTTACGTCTTACCTTTGTAGCATCAAGCAGCTATCTACATAATCCATCTATGTATTTAAGAAAATGACTATAATTGTAATCCCATTACAACCAACTCTAAGGGACTATCCAGTATCAGTTGTAGCAAATTTTGTTAGAATTAAAAGTACCATGGAAAAGAGCCTTTTTAGTGTGAAGGTACTTGTAGGGAGCTAGATGAAGCTTGATATTAATGGAATATTAATGCAATCCTTGCACAATTCCCAGCTGAAAAGTATACCAAACAGGAACCTCCCACCTCAAATACATGGTGTTGGTCTCAAAGACAGAGACCAAATGACATCTGCAAAAATTCTGTCACCACTGGTAGAAAACTCTGAGTATATCAGCTCCTTACCTCTAAGAAATTTTCCTTTTATTTCTTTGTGAATTTTTGAGGTAAAATGTGTACAGTGAAATACAGAAATCTTAAGTGTACCATTTGATGAATTTTAACAAATGCACCTGAATAATCCAAATTCCCACCAAGATTTAGAACACTACCATGAGTTCAGAAAAATCTACCCATATCTTTTCTCAGTTATTCCTCAAACCCAATTTCCAGAGATAACCACAGTTCTGATATATATATATCCTAAATTCAGCTTTTTCTATCCTGAATTTCATATAAACAGAATTATATACTATATATTCTTTTGTATTTGATTTCTTTCATTCAGCATTATATTGTTGAGATTTATGTATCAGTAATTCAGTTTTTTTTTTTTGCTTAGTATTATTCCATGGCATGATTATATCAGTGTTTATCCATTCACATTTTGATGGATACTTGGGCTATTTATAGTTTTGGGTTATTGTGAATAAAAATGGTATGAATCTTCAAATCCAAGTCACGGCACCAAAAAGGAAAAAAATGGTATGAATCGTCTAAAAAACAAGTCATTTGTAGACACACATTTTAGATTCTCTTGGATAAATCTTTAGACATAGAATTATTGATGGGCTATAGGGCAGGTGAATGGTTTTACAAGAAATAGCCTGTTTTCCAAAATTTGGGATTTTAGCCATTCTGGTGGGTGTAAGGTGGTATCTCAGGATTTTAATTTGTGTCTCCCTAATGTCTACTCAGGTTGAGCATTTTCATGCGCTTATTGGATATATTTTTTACAGAGAGGAAGGGAGAGGGATAGAGAGCTAGAAACATCGATGAGAGAGAAACATCGATCAGCTGCCTCCTGCACGCCCCCCAGTGGGGATGTGCCCACAACCAAGGTACATGCCCTTGACCGGAATCGAACCCGGGACCCTTGAGTCTGCAGGCCGACGCTCTATCCACTGAGCCAAACCGGTTCGGCAGGTTGAGCATTTTCATGCGCTTATTGGATATACATATATATGTATATATATGTACATATACATACATATATATATATATGTATGTATATGTGCATATATATATACATATATATGTATATATATATTAGAGGCCCAGAGCACGAAATTCGTGCATGGGTACAGTCCCTAGTCCTGGCCTGCGATCAGGGCCGCAACTGGCTCTCCAACATCCCCCGAGGGGTCCTGGATGGTGAGAGGCGCAGGCTAGGCCAAGGGACCCCACTGGTGCATGAAGGAGGGACGTGGGAGGTTGGCCAGCCAGGGAGGAACCATGGGAGGGCTCCAGGGTGTGTCCAGCCCGTCTCGCTCAATCCCGATCTGCCGGACCCCAGCAGCAAGCTAACCTAGCGGTCGGGGCATTTGCCCCCTGGTGGTCAGTGCATGTCATTGCGACTGGTCTATCAGTCGCTTAGGAATTTATATATATAGAAGATTCCTTTGTGAAGTGTCTGCTCAAATGTTTTACTTCTTTTTTATACTCTTGATACCAATTCTTTATCACATATATGTATTGTGGATATTTTCTTTCTCCTTTACTTTAATATTGTATTTCTGAGCTAAACCCAATGAGGTCATGATGCATTATCTTTTTTATAAATTGTAAATATGTTATGAAGGATTTTTGCTTTTATGTCCATGAGTGGTATTGATTTATAATTTTGTTTTCTTTAGGGGGTAGTGGGTAGGTAATGTCTTTACTGGGTTTTGGCATCAGGGTTCTGCTGGCTCCATTTCAAAAAGAGGGAAGTTTCCTTTTCCCTCTATTTTCTCAAAGAGTTTGTGTAAGACTGGTATTATCTCTTCCTTCGATGTTTGATAGTCTGGATTTTTCTTTGTGGGAAATTTTTTGATAATAGATTTAATTTCTCATAGATGTAAAGCTATTAATATTTCCTATTTCATCTTGTTTTCAGTTTTGTAGGTTATATTTTCCAAGGAATGTGTCAATTCCATCTAAGGTGTTGCGTTCATTGGCATAAAAATGGTCATCACATTCCCTTATTTGTGTTCTCTTTTTTAATACGTTGACTTTAGAGCTTATTGATTTTTATCTTTGAGAGATCAAACTTTTGGCTTTATCTGTTTTCTATCTCATTGACTATTCTTTTTTTCCTTCTTTTAAGGTGGGATATTAGGTCACTGATTTTAGATCTTCTTGTTTTATACTAGCATTTAAAGCTATAAATGTCCTTCTAAGCACTGCTTTAAGTGTTGTGTAGTAAAGAATTCGACCTTGCCCAAAGAGAAGTCTAGCTTTAGCCCCAGCTCCTGGGATATAACCTCTAAAATCTTGAAGTTTCCCAAGTGATAGAAGTGTCTTTGCTATTTATGGTGAAACCTTCAGACCATACCTGAGAGTTTATGCTAATGAGGTGGCTCAAGGTGGATATATTGTCCATTTCTTACCAATTTGGTCCTCTGTTGCCAGGTAACAACTTTTCTTTAAAGGTTTTTTAATTTATATTTTTGAGAGAGGAAGGGAGAGGGAGAGGGGGAAACATCTATGTGAGAGTTGATTGGCTACCTCCTGTACATCCCCTACCAGGGATCGAATCCTACAACCTGGGCATGTGCCCTGACCAGGAATTAAACCGGCAATCTTTAAAAAAAAATTTTTTTTATTGATTTCAGAAAGGAAGGGAGATGGAGAGAAATATAGAAACATCAATGATGAGAGAGAATCATTGATCAGCTGACGCTTGCACACCCCGCACTGGGGATCAAACCCCCAACCCGGGCATGCACCCTGGCCGGGAATTGAACTGTGACCTTCTGGTTCATAGATTGATGTTCAACCACTGAGCAACACTGCCTTGGCTGAACCAGCAACCTTTTGGGGCACAGGACAATGCCCAACCAACTGAGCCACAACAGCCAAGGCTCAGGTAACAACTTTTTAATGTACTCCCTTAAATAAGGGATTCCTCCATGACAACCCTTGAATCAATTAAAGTTTATCTGTTGTATTACCATTAAGTAATGCTTCCTTCATAGACATTAGCACAAACTCAAGTGTTATTTAACCATTTGGATAAATAACATATCATTATAGCAAATGGTTAAAATGATCAATGATATACAACCCAGTGACTTTCAACTTGAAGCTGTATATAATGTTCCCACAGTGCCATATCTGGTACTGGGCAGTCATCCACTAAGATTCTTCTTTGTGCCATTTTTGGAAATTAGTATGCTATTTAAAATGCAGATGAGATGAAACAGCAATGGCAGTATCTAATCTAATAAAAGACAAACATGCAAATTGACCACACCTCTGCTATGCCCCAAGCCATGCCCACCAGCCAATCAGAGTGACTATATGCAAATTAACCCAACCAAGATGGTAACTGGCAGCCACGGAGTTGGAGCAAGCATGAGGCTTGGTTACCCCAGTGATGGAGGAAACCAAGGTTCCCACCTGCCCTGGCCTGCTGTGGCCTCCACTCAAGGCAACAAAGTTTCAATTATAGAAGATAAATAAATCCCAGATACCTGCTTCTAGCCAGCCTCCACTGGGAGCTTGGGTGGCTGGGGGCTGTGGCCAGCCTGCAAATAGCTATCAGCCCCTCACCCAGGATGGCCACACCCTCATGGGGTGAGGGTCCCCGCTGGGGGCTTGGCCAGCCTGCAAACAGCCATCAGCCACTCACCCAGGCTGGCAACACCCTCATGGGGTGAGGGTCCCCGCTGGGGGGGTTGGCCAGCCTGCAAACAGCCATTATCCCCTCACCCAGACTGGCCAGGCACCCCAGCAGGACCCCCCACCCTGAAGGGGGTGTGGCCAGTCTGAAAACAGCCCTCAGCCCTTCACCTAGGCTGGCCAGGCACCCCAGCAGGGACTCCAACCCTGAAGGGGCTATGGCCAGCCTGCAAACAGCCATCAGCCCCTCACCCAGGCACCCCAGCAGGACCACTCTCCCTCAAGGGGCTGTGGCCAGCCTGTAAACAGCCCTTAGCCCCTCACCCAGGCTGGCCAGGCACTCCAGCAAGGACCCCCACCCTGAAGGGGGTGTGGCCAGCCTGAAAACGGCCCTCAGCCCCTCACCCAGGCTGGCCAGGCACCCCAGCGGGACCCCCACCCTGATCCGGGACACCTTCAGGGCAAACCAGCCAGCCCCCACCCATGCACCAGGCCTCTATCCTATATAATAAAAGGGTAATATGCAAACTGACCCTAACAGCAGAACGACGGGGAATGACTGGTCACTATGACACACACTGACCACCAGGGGGCAGACACTCAATTCAGGAGCTGCCCCCTGGTGGTCAGTGCACTCCCACAGGGGGAGCTCTGCTCAGCCACAAGCCAGGCTGACTGCTGCCAGTACACAGCAGTGGTGGTGGGAGCCTCTCCCACCTCCTCAGCAGCGCTAAGGATGCCCGACTGCAGCTTAGGCCTGCTCCCCGCTGGCAAGTGGACATCCCCCGAGGGCTCCCGGGCTGCCAGAGGAATGCCTGACTGCCAGCTTAGGCCCAATCCCCCAGGGAGCAGTCCTAAGCCAGCAGGTGGACATCCCCCGTGGGGTCCCAGACTGCGAGAGGGCATGGGCCAGGCTGAGGGACCCCCCCCCTCCGAGTGCACAAATTTTTGTGCACCGGGCCTCTAGTTAAACAATAAAAAGAACAGATATTGTGTTGCAACCTATAAATGAAATACTTAAAACACACAGAAAGTTGTTTAACCAAAATTTAAGTAATTTAGCTCAGGTAAAATTATTTAGGGAGAATTTATATATTCCCTGATTAATAATAATTCTGATGATATTTTAAAATATTATACTCTTAGGTAACTTTTTAAATATTAATTCTGATGATATTTTAAAATGTTATACTCGGGTAATTTTTTTTAAGTAAGACATTCACCACTATTACATGTTTATGTCTTCATGAGCAATCTTTTTAAGTTGCTTAAAGCCTTAAGGATTATGCTCTCAAATGCATACTTTATCTCAGTCTTAAGAATTATATTTATAAAATAACATGGGTTATTAGTAAGAATTGGGCAGAAAGGGTTTAAATTTAATGACATTTAAATTTAATTCAAATCCATTTTTAAGATAACTGGAATGTCAAGTAAACATTTGGTACACAAAAATAAGAGATTTGATACCTTTGATAGTATATGGGAATGAACAATTATTCAAAAGTGATTTCTCTAAATCTAGGATTTATGTAGGATCTAACTGTTATGCTCCCCTGTGAAATAACCTTAGATCAACTGCAGATCAAACTTTCCATTCTAACACATGACCTTTAAAATTCTCATTATTTTGTAAGAATTATCTTTTAGGATTATAGTTTTCACAGTAAATTTTAACTATATAATACAGTTTCAATTTTAAAAAGTAAATTATATATATCCCATTTAATTACTTTTGACAGTAATTCCAGGAGTTAATTAATTTTAAACTTTAGGGGACATTTTACTATTGCCATAGTAACATCAATATGGTAAGTTTTTTTGCTGAACAAATTAATGAGTATCTCTAGTGGAAATTTCTTCAGATATAAATGTGAACTCCCAAAGAATTTTCATATTTATTTGTGTGATGTTTTTTACATTTCCCTACTCACCTTTTTTAGATGGCTTGGGTGGTACCACTGGGCCAGGTTGTATGTGGTCATAAAAATTATTCATGGCTTTTGGATCAAAGTTTCCTAAAAAAAAATAAAATCACCAGGTATTCAGAGTTCTTTATCCTATTATTTGAACTTTTTGTTAAGGAAAATATGAAAATAAAACATGTAAGAAAGGAAATTGTTTTCCAGGGTTTCAAAACTCATATTACCCTACTCTCTTTCCATTGAAATTGTTTTATCATTCTGAGAAAAGACACAAGCAAACTGGCATACCAGTGTCTATCTGCAGTGCTTACCTAAAGGAATATTTTTCTAACTGTAAAGCTAGTCTTTTTAGGCAGTGTTAAGCATGTGGCACAGTTAGGGGGGTAAATGAAGGAGAGAAATGAAAGGCTGGCTGAACTGTTTTTTCTTTCTGTTTGTTTTGATGTTTTGATTTTAATGAACAAACCATAAGAAAGAAGATTTAAATAGCGAAAGCTCACCATATCTTTCATAATTTACCCTAAAATTTTATCTATTATAAACTCAACTGTCAATGAACCTAAATATATAAATTTACAAAGATTTTTCAAGTTTTATGTGATCAGCAGCTCATGGATTCCTATCTTCAAAAAAAAGAAAAAGAAAAAGAGAATCTTGTCACCTATAAATTTGCCAATTTCAGAATAACAGAACAATCCCTAAGAATTTTGTCTTGCCACACAATTTTCATCTCTCTTAAAATGTTCATTCATTCCTTGATCTAGTGTCTATTTCAGCCCCATCTCCTGCCAGGACTCCTCCAAGGTCAGTTTTGATCCAGGGCCAGCTTTTGGTCCTACCTTCAATTCTGTGAACCTATCACTGCAATCTGCTTATTCTTCACAATTCCAATTAAGCATTACAACTGTACACATGCTTATTTCCAGAGGATCCTATATGGCACCGATGAAGTCCAAATGGTTTTCCTCACCAAAACCAACAATAAAGCTGCTTTTCATCACATCATGCACTGCCCTGGACAGTGTGGCTCAGTTGGTTGGGCATTATCCCGTCCACTGAAGGGTTGCTGGTTCAATTCCGGGTCAGGGCACATGCCTGGGTTGTGGGCTTGGCTCAATCACCGATCCCTGGTAGGGGGTGTGTAGGAGGCAGCCGATTGATGTTTCTCTCTCAAACTGATATTTTCTCTCTCATATTGATGTTTCTCTCCTTCTAAAAGTCAATTTTTAAAAAATCATGCACTGATTTACATCTAATCTAAATATTCTTCCAAATGTCTAGATTCCTTCTCTCATTTAAAAATTTAGATTAAAGCCCAGCCAGCATGGCTCAGTGGTTGAGCATCAACCTATGAACCAGGAGGTCAGTTTTATTCCCGGTCAGAGCACATGCCCGGGTTGCCGGTTCGATCCCCAGTAGGAAGTGTGCAGGAGGCAGCCAATCAATGACTCTCATTGACGTTTCTATCTCTCTCCCTTCCTCTCAAATAAAATATATATATATATATATATAAAGTACACTAAAACACTAGAGATGTTCAACATCAACTAGATTAAGATAGAAGAAAGGATAAGTGACCTCAAAAATAGGGTAGCAGCATGGCCAGCTTGGCTCAGTGGTTGAACTTGGACCTATGAACCAGGTCATTCGATTCCTGGCCAGGCACATGGCCCTGGTTGCGGGCTTGATCCCGTGTGGGGCATGCAGGAGGCAGCCGATGATTGATGCTTCTCTCTCATCATTGATGTTTCTATCTCTCCCTTCCTTTCTGAAATCAATAAAAATATATTTTTTACAGAAAAATATATTCTAAAAAGTTTAGATTAGAAATTAATATAAAAGGAATTCATATAAAATGTTTCCAGAGCATGAAGAATAGAGATTTAGAAATGCTTAAGCACCAAAAAGAGCTCTTTGTTGCTCAATGGAGACCAAAACACAGCTCTTCACTTATAAAATCTTAATGGTTTCCCTTGCAGATCCTATTACAAATGCTTTTATCCATTTGGCTATGCTATTTTAAGATATTTTCTGAAAATAATTCATATGATGGCCCATGAAAGCCACAATGCTATTTGATATGTTAATTGGATTTTTTTATGCTTTAAGATGCTGCATATGTATTTCTTCAATTACTTAAGTTACAGCTGATGTTCTAATTTCTAGATCCCATTAGGCTTACTATAAATATCCTAACCAAATGTTTAAGTGTTTGTTTTGCTTCAAAGAACACACAAGCAAAAAAAAAAAATCAATGTTGTCTTCTAATATAGTAGCAATAGTTTGTATAGCCCCCCACATTATACACAGTAATTCTTTCATTGCTGAAAGATAGTAGGCTGTAGAGTAACTATGTTTCTGAAAATAACTTTAAGGGCAACTACATAAATTGTTCAACTTTCGTATTCAAATTTACTTCTATTCAGATAAGTTCCATATCTTTTTAGGTTCCCCTGCTTCTACTGCTTAGGCTTGTCTAAAAATGGCAATGCAGTACTTTTATGTATATCTCTTAAAATACAGTAGAAACTCTTTTAGCTGCCATAATTAAGAACAGTAAGGGGGCTGATTAAAACACGAATTGTTAAGAAAAATTACACATCAACTTTAATGTAACAAAACATATAAATATGGCAATATTTTAATGACAGACCAAGACCTTTTCTTTACCTGTCTGTTGACTGAAGGTTCTATATTGTCTTTCTTATATAAGCTACACCTGTGATGAGCTAAAGTATGGTGGGCAAACTTTTTCTGTAAAGGGAGATGATAAATACTTTAGATATTGTGGACCTGTAATACTACAGGTCTCTGTTGCAAGCCCTCAATTGTAGCATTAAAGCACAAAAGCAGCTTGGCGTGGCTCAGGGGTTGACCATCGACCTATGAACTAGGGGTCACGGTTCAATTCCTGGTCAGGGCACATGCCTGGGTTGCTGGCTTGATTCCCAGTGTGGGGCATGCAAGAGGCAGCCAATCAATGATTTTCTCTCATAATTGATGTTCCTATCTCTCTCCTTCTCTCTTCCTCTCTGAAATCAATAAAAAAATATTAAAAAACACACAAAAGCAATCCAAGGCAATATATAAATGGGCATGGCTATGTTCCATTAAAACTTTATTTAAAAAGACAGGCATCAGGCCCTGACTGATTTCTCTCACATCAATATTTCTCTCTGTCTTTCCCTTTCTCTTTCGCTCTCTCTTAAAATCAATGGAAAAATATCCTCATGTGAGGATTAAAAATAATAATAATAAAAATAAATAAATAAAAAGATGGGCAGCAGGCAATTTGCTAACCCTGATCTATAATTTCTTGTTTTTGTTTCTTTAGAATAGAGCAAGAAAAATACTGTAAGAACATTTAATTTGAAGTCAGAATCCTCTTAGATTTTTAACTTGCCCCTTAACCCTTTACAGTTACTTTCACCCCTAATTCACAGTCCCTATGTGATTTGCCTTTGAGTCTTTAAAAGGTATTTACCACCCTAGCTTGTTTCCGCTCAGTGGTTAGAGTGTTGGCCTGTAGACTGAAGGGTTGCGGGTTTGATTCTGGTCAAGGGCACGTACCTGGCCCTGGGTGGGGGTGTGTGTGAGAGGCAACCAGTTGATGTGTCTCTCTCACATTGACGTTTCTCTCTCTCTCCCCCTCCCTTCTATTCTCTCTCTAAAAAAAAATTAATGGGAAAAATATCCTCGGGTGAGGATTAACAACAACAACAAAAAAGGTATTTGCCTTTAATTTTTATAGGAAGAGCAGCTTCTCCTGCCTTCATGCCAGTTTAGTAACTGGCATAAAAGGTTTAGGAACTGGCACAAGTGACTTGGTAAGCAGACAATTCCACTGATGGGAGCAACAGTAAGAACATTTTGACCTTGGTGAGCTAGGTAAACAAAAGTCGGTTAAGAGAGCTTCTACTGTAGTACACTTCTATAAGAAAGCAATAAAAACCCAACAAAAAAACAAACAAACCCCACCACAACAAACAAACAAAGACCCCCAAACTCTAAGATATAGCTGGATGTTTTAATGTAACAGATAACATTAAAATTGACAAATGGAAATTACTTTAAAACTGAGAAATCTGATATTCTGATTTGGGGTCCCTATTTTTACAAATATTTAGATGATTCACATAATAGGAACCTACTAAGTTTTAGAATTAAAACATAAAAAATCAACTTATAAAATATTTACAGTAAATGACTAAAAGATAAATACAGAGTTAAAACAGAACGGTCTTAATGATGAAATTACCAAAGTAAAACTATTTTTTGATGCCCCCAATCCGATCTATGACCATGGCTGGAGTGATCTCTTTACCAGGACTGTAATCTTATAATGGACAAAAACTATTTCTTAAGTCTATAAAACCAAAATGATTGCTATTTAAGCAGCTTAAAACACCACACTATTACTTATGGTTTACCAAATAATCAAGTCTATACCTCTAGATTGAAGGAGGTCAACTTCTTTCAGTGTACAGTCAACATTTATCTGGAGTTGTCTGTTCATGCTTCTCAATCTTGTCATTTCCTCAGGCTAGTAAGAAAGGACCCAAAATAGCAATTGTGGGAAAGTCATTATCAAGCCCAACATTTAAGAACTGCTATTCATATTAATTGTTCTGATTGGTTATTACCAAGAAGATGGCCTTAATCCATAAGAGGGCATGATTAAGAAGTCTTATAGTTTTCAAGGAATGGTCAGGTAAAATGGGGACATTAGTATGGCCACATATAAAAAATCTGCATATAATGTGGCAGGCTATAATACTAGACTGGTCTATCATACAAAATACTACCATTTTAATCAGAGAGCACTGAGAATATTTTATTTCTATGTTTTCATAGTAAGGGAAACTGTAGTAAGTAGGAACCTTTTAAACAAGCCACATCCATGATTTTAATTTTGTCCAGGATAGTTAAAATTACAACAGTACTGCTCAGCCAGTATGGCTTGGTGGTTGTGTGTTGACCCATGGACCAGGAGGTCAGGGTTCGATTCCCAGTCAGGGTACATGCCCGGGTTGTGGGCTCAATCCCCAATAGGGGGCGTACAGGAGGCAGCCAATCAATGATTCTCTCTCATCATTGATGTTTCCATCTCTCTCTCCCCCTTACTCTCTCTGAAATTAATAAAAACATATTAAAAACACATTACAACAGTACTAATTTTAATTAACACTGAGTGCCAGGTACTGTGTTCACCAGAATTCTCTCATTTTTCTTCAAAACAATCTTTCAAAGTAAGTACTAATATCACACCCAATTTATACATGAGGATAGCGGAGGCACAGGGGTTATATAATTTTCCCAAGGTTATAAAAGAGATAGCACTTATATAAAAGTCTTCTATATAAACTTATGTAGAAGCAATTAATCTAGTATGTGAAACTTTCAGGAACAAATGGATTCCGTTCTTCCTCCAACTTTGTTTCCTTCTGCTTTGACCTTTCTAGCTCAACCTACTCCTTAGGCCTTTCAGGACATACATAAGACACTGAAATGTGAAGAGAGCTCTATTCTTCAGTTAAAGCTTTTTGGAAGCCTTCATTTCCTCTGACATTCTGAATTCTTGTACTATTTTACATATATGTACAGTAAAAAAGTTAGGGTTTAGACTCCAGCGGCATGGGTTCTGAAGCTTTCAGCACAGCCTAGATATAACTCAGTTTCTAAGGTGATTCTGTAAAGTAAAAGATAAAAATCTGCTATGATAGGAAGACAAAATAAAATCCCACTCTGTTAAAAATATATATTTTGCTAAAAACTAAATAGATTATAAGAGTGAAGAAAAATGAGCAAAAAAGGTTATTTTCATTCACAAGATCTTATGCTTAGGAGGTATTACTAGACTAACTGGGAATGCTCTCTAAATTAGCAGGTATCAAACGTTTAAAATAAGAGCTACAATCCCTTAGAATGCCAGGGGAACATAAAAGTCATTTAGAAACATCTATTAGGGATTGCTTTTCTTTTCTCATTCCTATGGGTAAACAATGTGACATTAGCATGTAAAGTGTTTATAACTTGTCTATCAACCAGGCAATATTAAGAGTTTAAAACATACCTGAGCATTTGTATTAAAGATAAAGCACTTGTTCAAGGATTTCAAAGAGTGATGCTGTCTTCCTAGGAATATGTGAAAGAACCTATTTTCTTTGTAGAATCATATCAGCAAAGTCAAGTACCTGAAGGAGCTGATCTTACCTATATATTGGGGTGGGAGGGAATGTTTTAGCCAAGGTGTCCCTGAATAGTCAAGCTCTGTAACTAAGTATGCAAATATTATAATACACTTTATAGTCAAGAGACTACTGCACATTTGCTTATAACAACAACAAAAGCTCTTATCAACAGGCTCATTTCCAAAGACAGCAGTACCACTGGAACTCACTAAACTAACTGTTTAACTGTAAGATTCCTATGTACTTTTCCAAAGCTTCTCACTGAGGGGGAAAAGCCATTTTTGCACGTCACTACATTTGTCAAAAAGTACAGTTTTTCATGGCGAAGGGGCTTCGAGATTGGCTGTGCATAATTTACAGTTGTTTGTAAACTACCAGGATGTTTATATCTACACTTTTTTCAAAAGGTGACAGAAATACCTTGAGCCTACTGTTTCAGCACTTTAGGAAGATGTCTCACAGAGACCAATGTGGAAGACCACTGATGGTCTTTGGTGGTTTGGCCCCAATTATGCATCTGAAACTCAAAGCTGTGGGTTAGTTCAAAAACCCAGTTAGTCAGAACAAGATGAATGGGAGAAAAACTTGGGGGAGCGGGTAATTAACAGCTCTCTGCCTATTAAAATCTTACTTATCTGTCAAGATATAACTTAGATTTTCCCCTTCTCCATGAAATTGTCTCATCTTTGAACATTACCAGCAAAAAACTAACATTTCTATCTCTGAACTCGGAAGCATTTAATATTACTATTCAGTTGGCAAGCGCTTCTGATTTACTGCCTATCTTTTCTCTTACACACACACACACACACACACACACACACACACACACACACAGATTCACAGACAGATATATGTATATCTTTTTACATACAGATCTCTTTAAGAGATGGCATCTCTCACAGCATTTAATACAATGCTTTGCAAATAGTAGATTGAGAAAAATGATGGTGGGCATGCATCTTGTACTTTTACCCTCCTCCTTAGTTCCTCTAAGTTTCTGCAACTGTACACAGAGTTGGTCAGGAATGTGCATTCCAGTCTCATTAGTCACACTTTTAACAAATTTTTTATATACCGCTTGATTAAAAAAAATTTTGTTTGAAAACATGAAGGTAGCAATACAAACTCCATAGCAAAAAAGTCAATTCTCTATTACATAATCCTATGTGAGTGGGACAATGATAAGTAAGGATAGCTGTTTACTGAGCATCTACAACATGCCAGCCATTTTATATACAGTTGTCTTTTTATTAAAATGTACTTGTTATAATTCCCTTTTCTAGCTATGGAAAATCAACTGCAGAGAAATTAGATATAAGCTGTGAGTGCCAGAGCTGTTTTGGCTCCAGAGCCTATGTGGGCACTCTTTCAACTATGTCATGTGCCTCAAATGAGCCTGTATGAACAAAAAGGAGATTCTGACAAAATCCTTTGTTTTCAGATTAATTTCCTACATATAATATGCCCTTGTGTTATGCATGTTCCTAAAGTTAAAAAGGAAATCATTTTTACAAAACACTTCAGATTTGTGTATCTCAAGCATATTTTCCAGTATCTTGCAACCAACATTTATTTTATACTATTTGTTGAACATTATATAAATTGTTTAATGTGTTATTTAATCCTAACAAAAAATCCCATCAAATGGGTAATGACATATATTATAGTAAGAAAACAAGCATTGCCCTAGCTGGTTTGCCTCAGCGGCTAGAGCGTCGGCCTGCAGACTGAAGGGTCTCAGGTTTGATTCCAGTCAAGGGCACATGCCTGGGTTGTGGGCTGGATCCCCAGTAGGGGGCATGCAGGAGGCAGCCGATCAATGATTCTCATCATTGATGTTTCTCTCTCCCTCACCCTTCCTCTCTGAAATCAATAAAAATATGTTTTGAAAAAAAAGAAAACAAGCATAGAGAAGGTTACTAATCCAAGGATATATGCGTGACATGAGAGCAGCGGAAGTAGGTTTCAAGTTCACACCTGAATTGAGAGCTCACTGTTTTATCCATAATTGTCCCTCAGCCATTCACTCCTAATAGTCTTCATTTTACTGTAGGCCTGGCAGCAGAAACACAGGGGAATCACACACTCAAATTTCTCACTTCTCAAATATTATTGCCCACATGAGCTATCAATTTCTGAAGTTTGGTGATGGCTACATGGGGGCTACATGGGAGTTCACTGTTTTATTTATCTTTGAAATTCTCTATAATAAAAAGTTAAAAATAAATTACAGCCCAGGACAGCAGTTTTACCAACTTCCTCTTTTTTCTAAAGAAGTGTCATCAATAAAAGCTCTCATCTAGCTCTAGCCGGCTTGGCTCAATGGATACAGCATCAGCCTGCGGACTGAAAGGTCCCAGGTTTGATCTGGCCAAGGGCACATACCTGGGTTGCAGACTCGATCCCCAGTGGGGGGCGTGCGGGAGGCAGCTGATCAGTGATTCTCTCTCATCATTGATGTTTCTATCTCTCCTCCCTTCCTCTCTGAAATCAATAAAGAAATATATTTTTTAAAAAAGCTCTCATCTAAAATTTGGGTTTTTTTGAAACACTAAATAACCTATGCTACATTAGACAGTTCTCTACTTCCAACAACAAAAAAACCCAATAGGGCTTTATTTAGTAGGGGCTATCACATAGCAAGTGGTTGACAATCAAATCTTATATGGTTTTGTTAGAGAAAATAACTTCTTTGCTAAGAAAGTTTGTTTATGCCCTACAAGTACCTAAAGGACTCCCAAGTGCCCAACAACCACAGGTGGTTTCCCGTATGAGTTACATTCTTCAGTATCTCCCCTCATCAGAGGACTCAATTAAGATTTCAAGTGAGAAAAAATGAGGCAGAAATATCACCTTTCAGTTATAGTTTTGTAATATTCCAAGAGTTTTCAATATTAGAAAAAAAATTTCACTAAATTATTAAATACTAGAGGCCTGGTGCACTGATTCGTGCACCGGTGGGGTCCCTTGGCCTGGCCTGTGGGGATCTTACGGAAACCCACTCTCTGACATCCCCCGAGGGGTCCCGGATTGCGAGGGTGGTTCTCAGGTGACACACCCCAGAATCGGGCTCCCTACTCTCTGGTTCTGGGTGTGTCACCCAAGAACTGCAGCTGCCAAATCACTGCAGCTCCTGCGTTGAGCATCTTCCCCCTGGTGGTCAGTGCATGTCATAGCTACCGGTCGGAGTATCTGCCCCCTGGTGGTCACTGTGTGTCATAGCTACCAGTTGTACGGTCAGACGCTCACTTAGGCTTTTATATATATAGATGCCTGTTTCTCAGCCCTGGCTGGTGTGGCTCAGTTGGTTGAGCATCATCCTGTGCACTGAAAGTTTGCCAGTTCGATTCTGGGTCAGCACACATACCTGGGTTGTAGGTTCGATCCCTGGGCAGGGCATGTATGCAAGGCAGCCAATAGATTTTTATCTCTCTCTCCCTTTTCCTCTCTCCTAAGCATGTCATTGGGTAAGGAAATAAAAACAAACAAAAGCCCTAACAGGTTTGGCTCAGTGGATAGAGCGTTGGCCTGTGGACTAAAGGGTCCCAGGTTCGATTCTGGTCAAGGGCATGTACCTTGGTTGCAGGCACATCCCCAGTAGGAGGTGTGCAGGAGGCAGCTGATCGATGTTTCTCTCTCATTGATGTTTCTAACTCTCTACCCTCTCCCTTGCTCTCTGTAAAAAAAAATCAATAAAATATATTAAAAACAAACAAACAAAAAATATGCCTGTTTCTCAAAACATCCACTGGTTCCACATGACCAGCAGAATAAAGGTCAAACACTTCAACCTAGTGTTCAAGATCTAAGCCCCATTCCACTTATGAACATGAACATCAGAAAATCTCAGCTTAAGTGAAAGAACTGTAATTGCTGCCTCCTGAAAGTCTCTGTCTTGATTTCAAATCTCCATTGCCTCACGTTCTTTTCCCTTCTAAAATGGCTTCCCCTTTCCTCTCTGCTTACACAGCAATTATTACACTGTTTAGGGCAGTGGTTCCTTACCCTTTTTTCCTTCAATCTGTTTGTAAGAGGCCTGACATATATGCCCACTTCTCTAAACTTATAAACTTTGAGAGAGATTACCCTTAGTTTAGAGAGAGTAAGAACATGAGGAATGGTTCTGTGAAAAATGTAGAGATTGAAAAACAGACAGGATTTGTACATGCAGAGCTTTAGAATGGCATTCCAGCAGGAGGAATGTGATAGAGCAGAGAAGTACACTGAGTATATACAGAAACTAGTTAACATATGAGTTCTCTTATAGGTTGATGGATCTATTCCTCCCACTAGCAGGTATGAAGTAAGCACCTAACATTGGACCATAATCACAAACAATGAAATATGGTCATTGACTGAACATTAAAAGATAAAAATGATAGGTGGTTGGATCAGATAAAATCTGTGATGTCCCAAGATTTTAGAGACTTGTTTCAAATTTTTCACAATTGTTTATGATCTTTATTAAATACTAGAGGCCCGATGCACAAAATTTGTGCAAGGGGCTCGGCCCTCCCAGCCATGGCCCTCACAGCCCTGGTTTCGTCTGGAAGGTTGTCCAGAAGGACGTCCGGAAGGTCGTTTGGCTGTTCGGTCTAATTAGCATATTACGCTTTTATTATTATAGATTAACCAACATGTTAAAAATATATTATCCAAATCTTTTTATTAGAGTAGTTCCTGTTAGGACTGTTGTCAATACTGTTATCTTAGTTTCTACAATTATTTACACGTAACAAAATTGCTCTACCTTAATAAAGTCCATAGTCAACACTCCCAAAATTCATACTGATCTCACTGTAGCTCATTTGAATTAACATACTTAGAAAAATAATTTTTTAATGCTTGGAAAAATATATATGCTTAGAAGAATACATGAGAACAATTTATAAAATATTTGCTCAGGGTGCACTCTTCTT
This sequence comes from Myotis lucifugus, assembly GCF_000147115.1. Taxonomy (NCBI): domain Eukaryota; kingdom Metazoa; phylum Chordata; class Mammalia; order Chiroptera; family Vespertilionidae; genus Myotis; species Myotis lucifugus. Next base: position 8,215,465 of record NW_005871068.1, read on the forward strand.
TCTATTTTGACACAATGCAACTTTTGTAAATGAGATCTATAGCTTGATTATAATCGTCAGTATTTGAAAATACTAATGAGCCTATGGAATTCATACATATGAAAAAAATAAAGCATCAAATTATTTTGATGAGAATTATTGAAGGCGAAAGTTCTTCATCCACTGTTTAAAAACAAAAAACTCTGTCAGAAATAGAACACCCCCACCTTCCTATCCAACACATCCCAACTTACGTTGGAATCGGAGTGGTGCAGCTGACCCTTCTGAGCCGTCTCTGCATTAGGTCATGCTCCATACCGTTAACTTCAGCCTTCAATCGTTCTAACTCCTCTTTCTCAAGTTTCAATTGCTTTGCTAACCTCTCCATCCTTGCTCGCTGATGCAACAGCAAGGCTATAGCATTACAGATAAAGTAATTACAGAGAATAACATTGAACAAGTGAGCAGGAAATTTCTATATGCATAGCTAATGTACAGAATACCTGTAAGGAACCCTGTCATCTAACTTGAGTTGGCGTTAATTTTCATGTCTTTCTAATGCTAGCCTACGCTCATATCTGCTTTAATTGAGCTTGTAACTGCTGCCAAAATGACATTATCTGTATGTCCCTCTTGTTCTGTTATCCATAGTTTCCCTAAGATTCTCCTTGTTTTAAATACCAAGCATACTGATATTACTTCCCTTCTTATATACTAAAAGAACATCAAATTCTCAGATGTCTTAAAACAATCTGAATAGACCTTTTAAAAACTCTATTCTATATACTTAGGTCCATTTTTAAGAAATAATTCTTTACTGTTGAAGGTATTACATATGTCTCCTTTTTTCCCCTCACTGACCCCCTCCAGACCGCCCCTGCCCCCTGCCCCAAGACCTCACTGCCCCATTGTCTGTGTTGAAGGGCCATGCATATATACTTAGGTCCATTTTTAATCTAACACTGTTCTTCATTATCAATCCAACTTCTTATAAATATCATTGCATCCTTCAAGCCATCCTCTTTTAGAAAAGATTCAAATTCTTTCACCTTGATGAACTTTAGCCTCTATAAATCTTTTTCCCCACTCTGTAGTTTGTATTTTTAACAGTATCAATTCATTTAAAAATTCTATATTTTTCTCACAATGACTGTTCTTCCTAAAACCCTTATTAGGTCACTACTCTACATTTTCATATTTTAAAATTAAGTCTGTAGATGGCTCTCAAGCACTAACCCTATTCTTAACAGCAATGCTACTGCCCACTATTTAATAAATAACTACTAAACATTTAATTAAAACTAAGTAGGTAATATTAATTCCCCCATTTTGAATAGGAGTTCCCACCCCAACCATAAAGATTAATTTTCATAAAAGGGATAAAAGTACCTTGCGTATAGGCATAGTCATCTGATCCAGAACTAGAACTCCTGTGGTATTTATGGCTTCCCTTTTCTCCCCCAGAGCCTGGTATCATTGAAATGGGCTGAATAGGTTCTGGGGCTGCAGAAGGTTCTTCTTGGTCCACTAAATTTAAAAGATTTTCAGTCGTTGCTCGGCCTACGGTAATTTTAAAAACTGTAGTTGGGTTTGGTATTACACGAGGAGATGGTGATGGAGCGCATGAAGGTCCAGTTGGCTGTGTATATGTAATATACACAGGATTAACACTAAATGGAGGTTTTGGTTGACTGGATATCCCTCTTGAAGGAGAACTTGAGGGTGGAGTGGTGGCTGTGTACAACGAGTGCTGATTCCGTGGAGACTGCTGATTACTGATAGGTGAAGGACTCCTTTGAGAGGGTTCAACTGTAATTTCTATCTTCTTCATGGATCCTTTGGGTAAGCTAGATGTTGTATATGGGAGATAAGCTACTGAATGGTTTCCCTGTTTGTGATAGCTAGAAGGTCCTTGTTGATATGGATGAGGTGGAGTAGTTGAAGGACTAGGGGGCATAAAGACGTGGGAACTCGGGTGGCCCAACGGTGAAGGTTGCACTTGATGTTGTGGAGAGCTGAAGGGTGAAGGACACTGCGAAGGAGGTGGCGAATGGTAAGCAGGCTGAGGGATCTGTTGTTGTTTGGGAGAATACTGAGAAGGTTGATAGTTCTGTTGATGTGGATAAATAGGTAGAGGACGTTGGCTATAATGAGACACTGGGCCCTGTGGTGAGGACTGCCATGGGGTACTCTGAGGAGTTCGTCTTCCTGATGGACTCTGAGATGTCTGTCTAATATAAATAGAACCAGGAGACCCATAGAGATTGCTTGGAATTTGTGGAAGAATTTGTAAAGCTCTTGGTACAGTCTGTCCAGAAGGGAGGTTTTGGGATACTGTAACAGTAATTGGATTTGTACTATACCGAGGTATGTGCATGTATGAAGGAGGTGAAGGCCCTTGCATAGCAGATGGACTCATTCCTGTTTGCATCGAAGATGGCTGTTGAGGTGGCTGTGAAGGAGGAGTAGCTGCACTTCTGTTCTGTTCATTCATAAAAAATGGATTGTAGTTTGGAGTAGCAGCCACAACAGCTGGGGCCGAGTGTGGTTCCGGAACTAAACATATCAATTGTTTACCTGCTGCATGCTGTGGATCAATATGTCCATCACTTGAGCTATGTACCAGTGTTCGACCACCATTAAGTTGTGCTCCATCTCCTGGGTGGTAGCTACTAGGAGAATGGATACCCAGGTTAATATGCAAAAGGCGATTTCTATTCATTCTGTTGTCATCTGGACTATGGTATTCCATATATAAGTATTTGCTACTTTCCTGGGAAAGGGCTCGGCAACAGGCTTCAAGATTGTTGTTATTCTAGGGGAGAAAAATGGTTAAGGTAAATTGGCAAAATTAAAAAATCCTAATAGTGGAAGTCAAGCTTTGCCAGAGAGTTATGCAAATATGATTGTTATGGAATTAGCAGAGAACAGTATTTTAAGCACAAAATTCTTCATGGTCATCTATCCTTAAAAGGAGATCTCAAACAATAATTTTATAGACATTTAGTTTACATGACTAGTGCTACCGCTACTGCTACTGAAATATAAAGAACCTACTAATGAACATTGTGACTCAAGCCCAACTTTTCTGACTCCAATTCCAGGACTCATTTATACTTGTCACATCTCAAAAAATTAAAATGTTGGGCTAATCTTGTATTCACCACAATTGCTGCAATATGTAAGTATAAGTAATAGCCATCATTAATATTTAAACATGAAAATAACCATGCTTTAGTTTTCTAAAGGCACTGAAATCACAAAAGGAGAAAAAAAATTATAAAGCAGCCTTCACTTTTCTTTTAACCAAAGTTATCCTTATATAACTTCAACTGTCTCTATCACTATGAAAGATTAAGCTAAACAAAAAAATAAGTAAAAAAAAAGTCCACTTTTTGAACTATGACTCCATGACTGTGCCAAAGTTGGTATTGGCTGACTTAATGAAATTCTTCATAATCCTACAGTCCTGAGTTTTTACCTGATGAAAGGTAGCTTGGTAAACTTTCAAAATCATTTAAGGATTTTAATTTTTTGAGTTATACACACACAGATATGATAATAGCAAACATTTTAGATGTTCCAATCGACAGTAATGAAACTATTAACAGGTCCCCTCTTTTTTAATTTTTAGATATAAGATAGCTTCCATTAAAATATAAAATTCAGCCCTAACCAGTTTGGCTCAGTGGATAGAGCGTCAGCCTGCGGACTGAAAGGTCCCAGGTTCTATTCTGGTCAAGGGCATATACTTTGGTTGCAGGCACATCCCCAGTAGGAGGTGTGTAGGAGGCAGCTGATCGATGTTTCTCTCTCATTGATGTTTCTAACTCTCTATCCCTCTCCCTTCCGTAAC